>NW_027288506.1:1849698-2174548 GCF_037038585.1 Patagioenas fasciata
CAAACCCTGCACCTCCAAATCCTGCACCTCAAAGGCCTGGCAACCCAAACCCTTCAACCCCATCCCTGCAACACCAAATCCTGTACCCCAAACCCAGCACCCCAGAATCCTGCACCCCAAATCCTGCCTACCAAACCTTTCACTGCAAACCCCTGCACCCCAAGATTGTGCTGCCCTAAACACTGAACCCCCAAATCCTGAAGACCCGGATCCTTGCCTCCCAAGACTCTGCACCCCCAAATCCTGCACCCAAATCTCTCACCCCCACCACCCTGCACTCCCAACCCCTGCACCCCAAAACTCCACACCTCCAAATCCTGAACCCTGAAACCCCGCACCCCCAAATCCTGTGCCCCAGTCCTGTGCACCCCACACTCTGCAACCTTAAATTTCCCCCCAAGCCCCTGCACCCCAAACGCTGCACTCTTAGACCTGACTTCTAAACCCCAAGGGCCCATTGTGACATCCCAGAACCTCCTATTGTCCCCAGGGCCCATTGTGACATCCTGGGGACCCCCATTGTCCCCAGGGCCCATTGTGACATTCAGGGGACTCCTCTTTGTCCCCAGGGCCCATTGTGACATCCTGGGGACCGCCCCTTGTCACTGGGGCCCATTGTGACGTCCCAGGACCCCCCGTTGTCCCCAGGGTTCATTGTGACGTCTTAGGACCCCCCATTGTCCCCAGGGCCCATTGTGACATCCACTGCACCCCCCTGTCCCCAGGGCCCATTGTGACATTCAGGGGACCCCTCTTTGTCCCCAGGGCCCATTGTGACATCCTGGGGACCCCCCCTTGTCCCCAGGGCCCATTGTGACGTCCCAGGACCCCCCATTGTCCCCAGGACCCATTGTGACATTCAGGGGACCCCCTTTGTCACTGGGGCCCATTGTGAAATCCCAGGACCCCACATTGTCCCCAGGGCCCATTGTGACATCCTGGGGACCCCCCCTTTGTCCCCAGTGCCCATTGTGACATCCTGCGGACCCCCCTTTGTCCCCAGGGCCCATTTTGACATTCAGGGGACCCACCATTGTCCTCAGGGCCCATTGTGCGGTCCCAGGACCCCCCATTGTCCCCAGGGCCCATTGTGACATCCTCGGCACCCCCTTGTCCCCAGGGTCCATTGTGACACTATGGGGACCCCCCCTTGTACCCAGGGCCCATTGTGATACTGTGGGTACCACCCTTGTCTGCAGGGCTCATTGTGACATCCCAGGACCCCCCATTGTCCCCAGGGCCCATTGTGACATCCTGGGGACCCCCCTTGTCCTCAGGGTCCATTGTGACAGCCCAGGACCCCCCATTGTCCCCAGAGCCCATTGTGACATCCTCGGCACCCCCTTGTCCCCAGGGCCCATTGTGACATCCTGGGGACCCCCCCTTCTTCCCAGGGCCCATTGTGACGTCCCAGGACCCCCCATTGTCCCCAGGGCCCATTCTGACATCCTGGGGATCCCTCCTTGTCCCCAGGGCCCATTGTGACGTCCCAGGACCCCCCATTGTCCCCAGGACCTATTGTGACATTCAGGGGACCCCCTTTGTCACTGGGGCCCATTGTGACACCATGGAGACCCCCGCTTGTCCTCAGGGTCCATTGTGACATCCTGGGCACCCCCCATTTTCCCCAGGACCCATTGTGACATCCTGGCCACCCCCTTGCTCCCAGGGCCCGTTGTGGCACCATGGGGACACCCCCTTTGTCCCCAGGGCCCATTGTGACATCCCAGGACCCCCCTTTGACCCCAGGGCCCATTGTGGCACCATGGCAACCCCTTTTGTCCCCAGGGCCCATTGTGACATTCTTGGACCCCACTTTGTCCCCAGGGCCTATTGTGACACCATGGGGACCCCTCCTTGTCACTGGGGACCCATTGTGACACCATGGGGACCCCCCCTTGTCCTCAGGACTCATTCTCACATCCTGGACACCCCCCATTGTCCCCAGGGCCCATTGTAACATCCACTGCACCCCCTTGTCCCCAGGGCCCATTGTGACATTCAGGGGACCCCTCTTTGTCCCCATGGCCCATTGTGACATCCTGGGGACCCCCCCTTGTCACTGGGGCCCATTGTGACGTCCCAGGATCCCTCCTTGTCCCCAGGACCCATTGTGACATTCAGGGGGCCCCTTTGTCACTGGGGCCCATTGTGACATCCCAGGACCCCACATTGTCCCCAGGACCCATTGTGACACTATGGGGTCCCCCCCTTGTTCCCAGGGCCCATTGTGACACCGTGGGTACCACCCTTGTCCGCAGGGCTCATTGAGACATCCCAGGACCCCCCTTTGTCCCCAGGGCCCATTGTGACATCCAGGGGACCCCCTTTGTCCCCAGGGCCCATTGTGACATCGAAGGACCCCCCTGGTCCCCAGGGCCCATTATGACATCCTGGGGATCCCTGTTTGGCCCCAGGGCCCATTGTGACATCCCAGGACCCCCCCTAGTCCCCAGGGCCCATTGCGACATTCAGGGGACGCCTCTTTGTACCCAGGGCACATTGTGACATCCTGGGGACCCCCCCTTGTCCCCAGGGCCCATTGTGACATCCTGGGGATCCCTCCTTGTCCCCAGGGCCCATTGTGACGTCCCAGGACCCCCTATTGTCTTCAGGACCCATTGTGACATTCAGGGCACCCCCTTTGTCACTGGGGCCCATTGTGACATCCCAGGACCCCACATTGTCCTCAGGGCCCATTGTGACATCCTGGGGACCCCACTTGTCCCCAGGACCCATTGTGACACTATGGGGACCCCACTTGTCCCCAGGACCCATTGTGACACTATGGGCACCCCGCCTTGTTCCCAGGGCCCATTGTGACACCGTGGGTACCACCCTTGTCCCCAGAGCCCATTGTGACATCCAGGGGACCCCCTTTGTCCCCAGGGCCCATTGTGACATCGCAGGACCCCCCCTCGTCCCCAGGGCCCATTGTGACATCCTGGGGACCCCTTTTGTCCCCACGGCCCATTGTGGCACCATGGGGACCCCCTTTGTCACTGGGGCCCATTGTGACATCCCAGGACCCCACTTTGTCCCCAGGGCTTATTGTGACACCATGGGGACCTCCCTTGTCCCCAGGGCCCATTGTGACATCCCGTGACCCCCCTTTGTCCCCAGTGCTATTGTGAAATCCTGGGGACCCCCTTTGTGCCCAGGGCCCATTGTGGCACCATGGGGAACCCCTTTGTCACTGGGGGCCATTGTGACATCCCAGGATTCCACTTTGTCCCCAGGGCTCGTTCTGACACCTTGGGGACTCCCATTGTCCCCAGGGCCCATTGTGACATCCTGGGCAACCCCATTGTCCCCAGGGCCCATTGTGACATCCTGGGGATCCCCCTTTGTCCCCAGGGCCCATTGTGACACCATGGGGACGCCCCCTTTGTCCCCAGTACCCATTGTGACATCCTGCTACCCCCCTTTGTCCCCAGGGCCCATTTTGACATTCAGGGGACCCACCATTGTCCCCAGGGCCCATTGTGACATCCTGGGCAACCCCAATGTCCCCAGGGCCCATTGTGACATCTGGGGGACCCCCTTGTCCCCAGGACCCATCGTGGCACCGTGGGTGCCCTCCTTGTCACTTGGGCCCATTGTGACACCATGGGGACTCCCCCTTTGTCCCCAGTGCCCATTGTGACATCCTGCGGACCCCCCCTTTGTCCCCAGGGCCCATTTTGACATTCAGGACACCCACCATTGTCCCCAGGGCCCATTGTGACCTTCAAGGGACCCCCATTGTTCCTAGGGCCCATTGTGACGTCCTGGGGACCCCCTCTGTTCCCAGGGCTCATTGTGACTTTCAGGGGACCCCCCCCTTGTCCCCAGGGCTGATTGTGACGTCCTAGGGCCCCTCTGTGTCCCCAGGGCCCATTGTGACACTTTAGAGACCCCTCTTTGTACCCAGGGCCCATTGTGACATCCTGGGGACCCCCCCTTGTCCCCAGGGCCCATTGTGACATCCTCGGCACCCCCTTGTCCCCAGGGCCCATTGTGACATTCAGGGGACCCCTCTTTGTCCCCAGGGCCCATTGTGACATCCTGGGGACCCCCTCTTGTCCCCAGGGCCCATTGTGACATCCTGGGGATCCCTCCTTGTCCCCAGGGCCCATTGTGACGTCCCAGGACCCCAGATTGTCCGCAGGGCCCATTGTGACATCCTGGGGACCCCCTTTGTCTCCAGGGCCCATTGTGACGTCCCAGGACCCCCCATTGTCCCCAGGGTCCATTGTTACATCCTGGGGACCCCCTTGTCCCCAGGACCCATCGTGACACCATGGGGACCCTCCTTGTCACTGGGGACCCATTCCGACACCCTGGGGAACCCCCTTGTCCTCAGGGCCCATTGTGACATCCTGGGCATCCCCCTTTTTCCCCCTGGACCATTGTAACACCGTGGGGACCCCCTTTGTCCCCAGGGCCCATTGTGACACTGTGGGACCCCCCCTTTGTTCCCAGGGCCTGTTATTCCGTCCCGGGACCCCCATTGTCCCCAGGGCCCATTGTGACACTTGGGGACCCCCCTTGTCACTGGGGACCCATTGTGACACCATGGGGACCACCCCTTGTCCTCAGGGCCTATTGTGAACATCCTGGGGAACCTCCATTGTCCCCAGAGCCCACTGTGAGTCCTGGGGACCCCCTTGTCCCCAGGTCCCATTGTGACATCCTGGGGATCCCTCCTTGTCCCCAGGGCCCATTGTGACGTCCCAGGACCCCAGATTGTCCCCAGGGCCCATTGTGACATCCTGGGGACCCCCTTTGTCACTGGGGCCCATTGTGACGTCCCAGGACCCCCCATTGTCCCCAGGGCCCATTGTGGCATCCTGGGGACCTCCTTGTCCCCAGGACCCATCGTGGCACCGTGGGGACCTCCCTTGTCACTGGGGACCCTTTGTGACACCATGGGGACCTCCCATTGTTCTCAGGGCCCATTGAGACATCCTGGGGACCCCCTTTGTGACTGGGGACCCATTGTGACATCCCAGGAACCCCATTGTCCCAAGGGCCCATTGTGACATCCTGGGGACCCCTCTTTGTCTCCAGGACATATTGTGACACCGTGGGGACCACATTAGTCCCCAGGGCCCATTGTGACATCCTAGGAATCCCCTCTTGTCCCCAGGGCCCATTGTGACATCCCAGGACCCCCCTTTGTCCCCAGGGCTCATTGTGACATTCTAGGACCCCACTTTGTCCCCAGGGCCTATTGGGACACCATGGGGAACCCTCCTTGTCACTGGGGACCCATTGTGACACCATGGGGACCCCCCCTTTGTCCCCAGTGCCCATTGTGACATCCTGCCCACCCCCCTTTGTCCCCAGGGTCCATTGTGACATCCTGGGCAACCCCATTGTCCCCAGGGCCCATTGTGACATCTAGGGGGACGCCCTTGTCCCCAGGACCCATCGTGGCACCGTGGGGACCCCCACTGTCCCCAGGGCCCATTGTGACATCCCAGGAACCCCATTGTGCCAAGAGCAGATTGTAACATCCTGGGGACCCCCCTTTTTCTCCAGGACGCATTGTGACACCGTGGGGACCTCATTAGTCCCCAGGGCCCATTGTGGCACCATGGGGACCCCCCCGTGTCACTGGGGACCCACTGTGACACCATGGGGACCCCCCCATGTCCTCAGGGTCCATTGTGACATCCTGGGCACCCCCCATTGTCCCCAGGACCCATTGTGACATCCTGGCCACCCCCTTGCTCCCAGGGCCCATTTTAGCACCATGGGGACCGCCTTTGACCCCAGGGCCCCTTGTGGCACCATGGCAACCACTTTTGTTCCCAGGGCCCATTGTGACATTCAGGGGACCCCTCTTTGTCCTCAGGGCCCATTGTGACATCCTGGGGACCCCCCCTTGTCACTGGGGCCCATTGTGACGTCCCAGGACCCCCCATTGTCCCCAGGACCCATTGTGACATTCAGGGGACCCCCTTTGTCACTGGGGCCCATTGTGACATCCCAGGACCCCACATTGTCCCCAGGACCTATTGTGACATCCTGGGGACCCCACTTGTCCCCAGGACCCATTGTGACACTATGGGGACCACCCCTTGTGCCCAGGGCCCATTGTGACACTGTGGGTACCACCCTTGTCCGCAGGGCTCATTGTGACATCCCAGGACCCCCATTGTCCCCAGGGCCCATTGTGACATTCAGGGGACCCCCCTTTGTCCCCAGGGCCCATTCTGATACCGTGGGGACCCCCTTTGTCCCCAGGGCATATTGTGACATCCTGGGGACGCCCTTTGTCCCCAGGACCCATTTTGACACCGTCGACACCCCCGTTTGTCCCCAGAGCCCATTGTGACATCCAGGGGACCCCCTTTCTCCCCAGGGCCCATTGTGACATTGCAGTACCCCCCCTGGTCCCCACGGCCCATTGTGGCACCATGGGGACCCCCTTTTGTCACTGGGGCCCATTGTGACATCCCAACACCCCACTTTGTCCCCAGGGCTTATTGTGACACCATGGGGACCTCCCTTGTCCCCAGGGCCCACTGTGACATCCCATGACCCCCATTTGTCCCCAGTGCTATTGTCAAATCCTGGGGACCCCCTTTGTCCCCAGGGACCATTGTGGCACCATGGGGAACCCCTTTGTCACTGGGGCCCATTGTGACATCCCAGGACCCCACATTGTCCCCAGGACCCATTGTGACATCCTGGGGACCCCACTTGTCCCCAGGACCCATTGTGACACTATGGGGACCCCACCTTGTTCCCAGGGCCCATTGTGAAACCATCGACACCCCCCTTGTCCGCAGGGGTCATTGTGACATCCAGGGGACCCCCTTTCTCCCCAGGGCCCATTCTGACATCCAGGGGACCCCCTTTCTCCCCAGGGCCCATTGTGACATCGCAGGACCCCCCTGGTCCCCAGGGCCCATTGTGACATCCTGGGGATCCCCCTTTGTCCCCAGGGTCCATTGTGACATCCTGGGCAACCCCATTGTCCCCAGGGCCCATTGTGACATCTGGGGGACCCCCTTGTCCCCAGGACCCATCGTGGCACCGTGGGGACCCTCCTTGTCACTTGGGCCCATTGTGACACCATGGGGACCTCCCCTTTGTCCCCAGTGCCCATTGTGACATCCTGCGGACCCCCCTTTGTCCCCAGGGCCCATTGTGACATCTGGGGGACCCCCTTGTCCCCAGGACCCATCGTGGCACCGTGGGGACCCTCCTTGTCACTTGGGCCCATTGTGACACCATGGGGACCTCCCCTTTGTCCCCAGTGCCCATTGTGACATTCTGCGGACCCCCCTTTGTCCCCAGGGCCCATTTTGACATTCAGGGGACCCACCATTGTCCCCAGGGCCCATTGTGACCTTCAAGGGACCCCCATTGTTCCCAGGGCCCATTGTGACGTCCTGGGGAGCCCCCTCTGCTCCCAAGGCTCATTGTGACTTTCAGGGGATCCCCCCATGTACCCAGGGCTGATTGTGACGTTGTAGGGCCCCTCTTTGTCCCCAGGGCCCATTGTGACATCCTGGGGAACCCCCTTGTTCCCCGGGCCCATTGTGATGTCCCGGGACCCCCCATTGTCCCCATGGCCCATTGTGACATCCTGGGGATCCCTCCTTGTCCCCAGGGCCCATTGTGACGTCCCAGGACCCCCCATTGTCCCCAGGGCCTATTGTGACATCCTCTGCACCCCCTTGTCCCCAGGGCCCATTGTGACATTCAGGGGACACCTCTTTGTCCCCAGGGCCCATTGTGACGTCCCAGGACCCCCCATTGTCCCCAGGGCCCATTGTGACATCCTGGGGATCCCTCCTTGTCCCCAGGGCCCATTGTGACGTCCCAAGACCCCCCCCATTGTCCCCAGGGCCCATTGTGACATTCAGGGCACCCCCTTTGTCACTGGGGCCCATTGTGACATCCCAGGACCCCACATTGTCCCCAGGGCCCATTGTGACATCCTGGGGACCCCTCTTTGTCCTAAGGACCCATTGTGACGTCCCAGGACCCTGCATTGTCCCCAGAGCCCATTGTGACATCCTGGAGACACCCTTTGTCCCCAGGACCCATTGTGACGTCCCAGGACCCCCCATTGTCCCCAGGGTTCATTCTTACATCTTGGGGACCCCCTTGTCCCCAGGACCCATCGTGACACCATGGAGACCCCTCCTTGCCTCAGGGCCCATTGTGACATCCTGGGCATCCCCCCTGTCCCCCGGGACCATTGTAACACCGTGGGGACCCCCTTTGTCCCTAGGGCCTATTGTTACGTCCCAGGACCCCCCGTTGTTCCCAGGGCCCATTGTGACACCTTGGGGACCCCCTTGTCACTGGGGACCCATTGTGACACCATGGGGACCACCCCTTGTCCTCAGGGCCTATTGTGAACATCCTGGGGAACCTCCATTGTCCCCAGAGCCCATTGTGAGTTCCTGGGGACCCCCTTGTCCCCAGGTCCCATTGTGACATCCTGGGGAGTCTCTTTGTCCCCAGGGCCCATTGTGACATCCTGGGGACCCCCTTTGTCCCCAGGGCCCATGGTGACATCCTGGGGACCTCCTTGTCCGCAGGACCCATCCTGGCACCGTGGGGACCTCCCTTGTCACTGGGGACCCTTTGTGACACCATGGGGACCTCCCATTGTCCTCAGGGCCCATTGAGACATCCTGGGGACCCCCTTTGTCACTGGGGACCCGTTGTGACATCCCAGGAACCCCATTGTCCCAAGGGCCCATTGTGACATCCTAGGGACCTCCCTTTGTCCCCAGGGTTCATTGTGGCACCATGGGGACCCCCTTTGCACTGTGTCACATTGTGATATCCAAGAACCCCACTTTGTCCCCAAGGCCCATTTTGACATCCTGGGGACTCCCTTTCTCCCCAGGGCCCATTGTGACATTCAGGGGACACCCCCCTTGTCCCCAGGGCCCATTGTGACTTCCCAGGACCCCCCATTGTCCCTAGAGCCCATTGTGACATTCAGGGGACCCCCTTTGTCACTGGGGCCCATTGTGACATCCCAGGACCCCACATTGTCCCCAGGGCCCATTGTGATATTCAGGGGACACCCCCCTTGTCCCCAGGGCCCATTGTGACGTCCCAGGATCCCCCATTGTCCCCAGGGCCCATTGTGACATTCAGGGGACCCCCTTTGGCACTGGGGCCCATTGTGACATCCCAGGACCCCACATTGTCCCCAGGGCCCATTGTGACATTCAGGGGTCCCCCCCTTGTCCCCAGGACCCATTGTGATGTCCCAGGAGCCTCATTGTCCCCACGGCCCATTGTGACATCCTGGGGACCCCCCTTTGTCTCTGGGGCTCATTGAGACATCGTGGGGACCAACTTTGTCCCCAGGGCCCATTGTGACGTCCCAGGACCTCCCGTTGTCCCCAGTGTCCATTGTGACATCCGAGGAGCCCACTTTGTCCCCAGGACCCATTTTGATATTGAGGGGAACCACGTTTGTCCCCAGGGCCCATTGTGACACCATGGGGACCCCCCCTTGTCACTGGGGACCCATTGTGACACCATGGAGACCCCTGCTTGTCCTCAGGGTCCATTGTGACATCATGGGCACCTCCCATTGTCCCCAGGACCCATTGTGACATCCTGGGGACCCCCTTGCTCCCAGGGCCCATTGTGGCACCATGTGGACATCCCCTTTGTCCCCAGGGCCCATTGTGACATTCCAGGACCCCCCATTGTCCCCAGGGCCCATTGTGACATCCACTGCACCCCCTTGTCCCCAGGGCCCATTGTGACATCCTGTGGATCCCTCCTTGTCCCCAGGGCCCATTGTGACACTATGGGGACTCCCCCTTGTTCCCAGGGCCCATTGTGACATCCTGGGTACCACCCTTGTCCGCAGGGCTCATTGTGACGTCCCAGGACCCCCCATTGTCCCCAGGGCCCATTGTGACATCCTGGGGATCCCTCCTTGTCCGCAGGGCCCATTGTGACGTCCCAGGACCCCCCATTGTCCCCAGGGCCCATTGTGACATCCTCTGCACCCCCTTGTCCCCAGGGCCCATTGTGACATTCCGGGGACCCCTGTTTGTTCCCAGGGCCCATTGTGACATCCTGGGGACCCCCTCTTGTCACTGGGGCCCATTGTGATGTCCCAGGACCCCCCATTGTCCCCAGGGCCCATTGTGACATTCAGGGCACCCCTCTTTGTCCCCAGGGCCCATTGTGAAGTCTAAGGACCCCCCATTGTCCCCAGGGCCCATTGTGACATCCTGGGGATCCCTCCTTGTCCCCACGACCCATTGTGACATCCTGGGGACCCTCCTTGTCCCCAGAGCCCATTGTGACATCCAAGGGACCCCCTTTGTCTCCAGGGCCCATTGTGGCACCATGGGGACCCCCTTTGACACTGGGGCCCATTGTGACACCGTCGACACCCCCCTTTGTCCCCAGGGCCCATTGTGACGTCCTGGGGACCCCCCTTGTCCCCAGAGCCCATTGTGACATCCAGGGGACCCCCTCTTGTCCCCAGGGCCCATTGTGACGTCCCAGGACCCTCCATTGTCCCCAGGGCCCACTGTGACATCCTGGGGATTCCTCCTTGTCCTCAGGGCCCGTTGTGACGTCCCAGGACCGCCCATTGTCCCCAGGGCCCATTGTGACATCCTGGGGATCCCTCCTTGTCCCCAGGGCCCATTGTGACGTCCCAGGACCCCCCATTGTCCCCAGGACCCATTGTGACATTCAGGGGACCCCCTTTGTCACTGGGGCCCATTGTGACATCCCAGGACCCCACATTGTCCCCAGGGCCCATTGTGACATCCTGGGGACCCCACTTGTCCCCAGGACCCATTGTGACACTATGGGGACCCCCCCTTGTCCCCAGGGCCCATTGTGACGTCCCGGGTACCACCCTTGTCTGCAGGGCTCATTGTGACGTCTCAGGACCCCCCATTGTCCCCAGGGCCCATTGTGACATCCTGGGGATCCCTCCTTGTCCGCAGGGCCCATTGTGATGTCCCAGGACCCCCCATTGTCCCCAGGGCCCATTGTGACATCCTCGGCACCCCCTTGTCCCCAGGGCCCATTGTGACATTCAGGGGACCCCTGTTTGTCCCCAGGGCCCATTGTGACATCCTGGGGACCCCCTCTTGTCACTGGGGCCCATTGTGACGTCCTAGGACCCCCCATTTTCCCCAGGGCCCATTGTGACATCCTGGGGATCCCTCCTTGTCCCCAGGGCCCATTGTGACGTCCCAGGACCCCCCATTGTCCCCAGGACCCATTGTGACATTCAGGGGACACCCTTTGTCACTGGGGCCCATTGTGACATCCCAGGACCCCACATTGTCCCCAGGGCCCATTGTGACATCCTCTGCACCCCCTTGTCCCCAGGGCCCATTGTGACATTCAGGGGACCCCTCTTTGTCCCCAGGGCCCATTGTGACATCCTGGGGATCCCTCGTTGTCCCCAGGGCCCATTGTGACGTCCCAGCACCCCCCATTGTCCCCAGGACCTACTGTGACATTCAGGGGAGCCCCTTTGTCACTGGGGCCCATTGTGACACCATGGAGACCCCCGCTTGTCCTCAGGGTCCATTGTGACATCCTGGGCACCCCCCATTTTCCCCAGGACCCATTGTGACATCCTGGCCACCCCCTTGCTCCCAGGGCCCGTTGTGGCACCATGGGGACACCCCCTTTGTCCCCAGGGCCCATTGTGACATCCCAGGACCCCCCTTTGTCCCCAGGGCCATTGTGAAATCCTGGGGACCCCTTTTGTCCCCAGGGCCCATTGTGGCACCATGGGGAACCCCTTTGTCACTGGGGACCATTGTGACATTCCAGGATTCCACTTTGTCCCCAGGGCTCGTTCTGACACCTTGGGGACTCCCATTGTCCCCAGGGCCCATTGTGACATCCCAGGACCCCACTTTGTCCCCAGGGCTTATTGTGACATCTGGGGGACGCCCTTGTCCCCAGGACCCATCCTGGCACCGTGGGGACCCTCCTTGTCACCAGGGCCCATTGTGACACCATGGGGACCCACCCTTTGTCCCCAGTGCCCATTGTGACATCCTGCGGACCCCCCGTTGTCCCCAGGGCCCATTGTGACATTCAGGGGACCCACCATTGTCCTCAGGGCCCATTGTGACGTCCCAGGACCCCCCATTGTCCCCAGGGCCCATTGTGACATCCTCAGCACCCCCTTGTCCCCAGGGCCCATTGTGACATTCAGGGGACCCCTCTTTTTCCCCAGGACCCATTGTGACATCCTGGGGACCCCCCCTTGTCCCCAGGGCCCATTGTGACGTCCCAGAACCCGCCATTGTCCCCAGGGCCCATTGTGACATCCTGGGGATCCCTGCTTGTCCCCAGGGCCCATTTTGACATTCAGGGGACCCCCCATTGTCCCCAGGGCCCATTGTGACATCCTGCGGACCCCCCGTTGTCCCCAGGGCCCATTGTGACATTCAGGGGACCCACCATTGTCCTCAGGGCCCATTGTGACGTCCCAGGACACCCCGTTGTCCCCAGGGTTCATTGTGACGTCTTAGGACCCCCCATTGTCCCCAGGGCCCATTGTGACATCCACTGCACCCCCCTGTCCCCAGGGCCCATTGTGACATTCAGGGGACCCCCCCTTGTCCCCAGGGCCCATTGTGACGTCCCAGGACCCCCCATTGTCCCCAGGACCCATTGTGACATTCAGGGGACCCCCTTTGTCATTGGGGCCCATTGTGAAATCCCAGGACCCCACATTGTCCCCAGGGCCCATTGTGACATACTGGGGACCCCCCCTTTGTCCCCAGTGCCCATTGTGACATCCTGCGGACCCCCCTTTGTCCCCAGGGCCCATTCTGATACCGTGGGGACCCCCTTTGTCCCCAGGGCATATTGTGACATCCTGGGGACGCCCTTTGTCCCCAGGACCCATTTTGACACCGTCGACACCCCCGTTTGTCCCCAGAGCCCATTGTGACATCCAGGGGACCCCCTTTCTCCCCAGGGCCCATTGTGACATTGCAGTACCCCCCCTGGTCCCCACGGCCCATTGTGGCACCATGGGGACCCCCTTTTGTCACTGGGGCCCATTGTGACATCCCAACACCCCACTTTGTCCCCAGGGCTTATTGTGACACCATGGGGACCTCCCTTGTCCCCAGGGCCCACTGTGACATCCCATGACCCCCATTTGTCCCCAGTGCTATTGTCAAATCCTGGGGACCCCCTTTGTCCCCAGGGACCATTGTGGCACCATGGGGAACCCCTTTGTCACTGGGGCCCATTGTGACATCCCAGGACCCCACATTGTCCCCAGGACCCATTGTGACATCCTGGGGACCCCACTTGTCCCCAGGACCCATTGTGACACTATGGGGACCCCACCTTGTTCCCAGGGCCCATTGTGAAACCATCGACACCCCCCTTGTCCGCAGGGGTCATTGTGACATCCAGGGGACCCCCTTTCTCCCCAGGGCCCATTGTGACATCCAGGGGACCCCCTTTCTCCCCAGGGCCCATTGTGACATCGCAGGACCCCCCTGGTCCCCAGGGCCCATTGTGACATCCTGGGGATCCCCCTTTGTCCCCAGGGTCCATTGTGACATCCTGGGCAACCCCATTGTCCCCAGGGCCCATTGTGACATCTGGGGGACCCCCTTGTCCCCAGGACCCATCGTGGCACCGTGGGGACCCTCCTTGTCACTTGGGCCCATTGTGACACCATGGGGACCTCCCCTTTGTCCCCAGTGCCCATTGTGACATCCTGCGGACCCCCCTTTGTCCCCAGGGCCCATTGTGACATCTGGGGGACCCCCTTGTCCCCAGGACCCATCGTGGCACCGTGGGGACCCTCCTTGTCACTTGGGCCCATTGTGACACCATGGGGACCTCCCCTTTGTCCCCAGTGCCCATTGTGACATCCTGCGGATCCCCCTTTGTCCCCAGGGCCCATTTTGACATTCAGGGGACCCACCATTGTCCCCAGGGCCCATTGTGACCTTCAAGGGACCCCCATTGTTCCCAGGGCCCATTGTGACGTCCTGGGGAGCCCCCTCTGCTCCCAAGGCTCATTGTGACTTTCAGGGGATCCCCCCATGTACCCAGGGCTGATTGTGACGTTGTAGGGCCCCTCTTTGTCCCCAGGGCCCATTGTGACATCCTGGGGAACCCCCTTGTTCCCCGGGCCCATTGTGATGTCCCGGGACCCCCCATTGTCCCCATGGCCCATTGTGACATCCTGGGGATCCCTCCTTGTCCCCAGGGCCCATTGTGACGTCCCAGGACCCCCCATTGTCCCCAGGGCCTATTGTGACATCCTCTGCACCCCCTTGTCCCCAGGGCCCATTGTGACATTCAGGGGACACCTCTTTGTCCCCAGGGCCCATTGTGACGTCCCAGGACCCCCCATTGTCCCCAGGGCCCATTGTGACATCCTGGGGATCCCTCCTTGTCCCCAGGGCCCATTGTGACGTCCCAAGACCCCCCCCATTGTCCCCAGGGCCCATTGTGACATTCAGGGCACCCCCTTTGTCACTGGGGCCCATTGTGACATCCCAGGACCCCACATTGTCCCCAGGGCCCATTGTGACATCCTGGGGACCCCTCTTTGTCCTAAGGACCCATTGTGACGTCCCAGGACCCTGCATTGTCCCCAGAGCCCATTGTGACATCCTGGAGACACCCTTTGTCCCCAGGACCCATTGTGACGTCCCAGGACCCCCCATTGTCCCCAGGGTTCATTCTTACATCCTGGGGACCCCCTTGTCCCCAGGACCCATCGTGACACCATGGAGACCCCTCCTTGCCTCAGGGCCCATTGTGACATCCTGGGCATCCCCCCTGTCCCCCGGGACCATTGTAACACCGTGGGGACCCCCTTTGTCCCTAGGGCCTATTGTTACGTCCCAGGACCCCCCGTTGTTCCCAGGGCCCATTGTGACACCTTGGGGACCCCCTTGTCACTGGGGACCCATTGTGACACCATGGGGACCACCCCTTGTCCTCAGGGCCTATTGTGAACATCCTGGGGAACCTCCATTGTCCCCAGAGCCCATTGTGAGTTCCTGGGGACCCCCTTGTCCCCAGGTCCCATTGTGACATCCTGGGGAGTCTCTTTGTCCCCAGGGCCCATTGTGACATCCTGGGGACCCCCTTTGTCCCCAGGGCCCATGGTGACATCCTGGGGACCTCCTTGTCCGCAGGACCCATCCTGGCACCGTGGGGACCTCCCTTGTCACTGGGGACCCTTTGTGACACCATGGGGACCTCCCATTGTCCTCAGGGCCCATTGAGACATCCTGGGGACCCCCTTTGTCACTGGGGACCCGTTGTGACATCCCAGGAACCCCATTGTCCCAAGGGCCCATTGTGACATCCTAGGGACCTCCCTTTGTCCCCAGGGTTCATTGTGGCACCATGGGGACCCCCTTTGCACTGTGTCACATTGTGATATCCAAGAACCCCACTTTGTCCCCAAGGCCCATTTTGACATCCTGGGGACCCCCTTTCTCCCCAGGGCCCATTGTGACATTCAGGGGACACCCCCCTTGTCCCCAGGGCCCATTGTGACTTCCCAGGACCCCCCATTGTCCCTAGAGCCCATTGTGACATTCAGGGGACCCCCTTTGTCACTGGGGCCCATTGTGACATCCCAGGACCCCACATTGTCCCCAGGGCCCATTGTGACATCCTGGGGATCCCTCCTTGTCCGCAGGGCCCATTGTGACATCATGGGCACCTCCCATTGTCCCCAGGACCCATTGTGACATCCTGGGGACCCCCTTGCTCCCAGGGCCCATTGTGGCACCATGTGGACATCCCCTTTGTCCCCAGGGCCCATTGTGACATTCCAGGACCCCCCATTGTCCCCAGGGCCCATTGTGACATCCACTGCACCCCCTTGTCCCCAGGGCCCATTGTGACATCCTGTGGATCCCTCCTTGTCCCCAGGGCCCATTGTGACACTATGGGGACTCCCCCTTGTTCCCAGGGCCCATTGTGACATCCTGGGTACCACCCTTGTCCGCAGGGCTCATTGTGACGTCCCAGGACCCCCCATTGTCCCCAGGGCCCATTGTGACATCCTGGGGATCCCTCCTTGTCCGCAGGGCCCATTGTGACGTCCCAGGACCCCCCATTGTCCCCAGGGCCCATTGTGACATCCTCTGCACCCCCTTGTCCCCAGGGCCCATTGTGACATTCCGGGGACCCCTGTTTGTTCCCAGGGCCCATTGTGACATCCTGGGGACCCCCTCTTGTCACTGGGGCCCATTGTGATGTCCCAGGACCCCCCATTGTCCCCAGGGCCCATTGTGACATTCAGGGCACCCCTCTTTGTCCCCAGGGCCCATTGTGAAGTCTAAGGACCCCCCATTGTCCCCAGGGCCCATTGTGACATCCTGGGGATCCCTCCTTGTCCCCACGACCCATTGTGACATCCTGGGGACCCTCCTTGTCCCCAGAGCCCATTGTGACATCCAAGGGACCCCCTTTGTCTCCAGGGCCCATTGTGGCACCATGGGGACCCCCTTTGACACTGGGGCCCATTGTGACACCGTCGACACCCCCCTTTGTCCCCAGGGCCCATTGTGACGTCCTGGGGACCCCCCTTGTCCCCAGAGCCCATTGTGACATCCAGGGGACCCCCTCTTGTCCCCAGGGCCCATTGTGACGTCCCAGGACCCTCCATTGTCCCCAGGGCCCACTGTGACATCCTGGGGATTCCTCCTTGTCCTCAGGGCCCGTTGTGACGTCCCAGGACCGCCCATTGTCCCCAGGGCCCATTGTGACATCCTGGGGATCCCTCCTTGTCCCCAGGGCCCATTGTGACGTCCCAGGACCCCCCATTGTCCCCAGGACCCATTGTGACATTCAGGGGACCCCCTTTGTCACTGGGGCCCATTGTGACATCCCAGGACCCCACATTGTCCCCAGGGCCCATTGTGACATCCTGGGGACCCCACTTGTCCCCAGGACCCATTGTGACACTATGGGGACCCCCCCTTGTCCCCAGGGCCCATTGTGACGTCCCGGGTACCACCCTTGTCTGCAGGGCTCATTGTGACGTCTCAGGACCCCCCATTGTCCCCAGGGCCCATTGTGACATCCTGGGGATCCCTCCTTGTCCGCAGGGCCCATTGTGATGTCCCAGGACCCCCCATTGTCCCCAGGGCCCATTGTGACATCCTCGGCACCCCCTTGTCCCCAGGGCCCATTGTGACATTCAGGGGACCCCTGTTTGTCCCCAGGGCCCATTGTGACATCCTGGGGACCCCCTCTTGTCACTGGGGCCCATTGTGACGTCCTAGGACCCCCCATTTTCCCCAGGGCCCATTGTGACATCCTGGGGATCCCTCCTTGTCCCCAGGGCCCATTGTGACGTCCCAGGACCCCCCATTGTCCCCAGGACCCATTGTGACATTCAGGGGACACCCTTTGTCACTGGGGCCCATTGTGACATCCCAGGACCCCACATTGTCCCCAGGGCCCATTGTGACATCCTCTGCACCCCCTTGTCCCCAGGGCCCATTGTGACATTCAGGGGACCCCTCTTTGTCCCCAGGGCCCATTGTGACATCCTGGGGATCCCTCGTTGTCCCCAGGGCCCATTGTGACGTCCCAGCACCCCCCATTGTCCCCAGGACCTACTGTGACATTCAGGGGAGCCCCTTTGTCACTGGGGCCCATTGTGACACCATGGAGACCCCCGCTTGTCCTCAGGGTCCATTGTGACATCCTGGGCACCCCCCATTTTCCCCAGGACCCATTGTGACATCCTGGCCACCCCCTTGCTCCCAGGGCCCGTTGTGGCACCATGGGGATACCCCCTTTGTCCCCAGGGCCCATTGTGACATCCCAGGACCCCCCTTTGTCCCCAGGGCCATTGTGAAATCCTGGGGACCCCTTTTGTCCCCAGGGCCCATTGTGGCACCATGGGGAACCCCTTTGTCACTGGGGACCATTGTGACATTCCAGGATTCCACTTTGTCCCCAGGGCTCGTTCTGACACCTTGGGGACTCCCATTGTCCCCAGGGCCCATTGTGACATCCCAGGACCCCACTTTGTCCCCAGGGCTTATTGTGACATCTGGGGGACGCCCTTGTCCCCAGGACCCATCCTGGCACCGTGGGGACCCTCCTTGTCACCAGGGCCCATTGTGACACCATGGGGACCCACCCTTTGTCCCCAGTGCCCATTGTGACATCCTGCGGACCCCCCGTTGTCCCCAGGGCCCATTGTGACATTCAGGGGACCCACCATTGTCCTCAGGGCCCATTGTAACGTCCCAGGACCCCCCATTGTCCCCAGGGCCCATTGTGACATCCTCAGCACCCCCTTGTCCCCAGGGCCCATTGTGACATTCAGGGGACCCCTCTTTTTCCCCAGGACCCATTGTGACATCCTGGGGACCCCCCCTTGTCCCCAGGGCCCATTGTGACGTCCCAGAACCCGCCATTGTCCCCAGGGCACATTGTGACATCCTGGGGATCCCTGCTTGTCCCCAGGGCCCATTGGGACGTCCCAGGACCCGCTATTGTCCCCAGGGCTCATTTTGACATCCTGGGGATCCCTCCTTGTCCCCAGGGCCCATTGGGACGTCCCAGGACCCCCATTGTCCACAGGGCCCATTGTGACATTCAGGGGCCCCCGTTTGTCACTGGGGCCCATTGTGACATCCCAGGACCCCACATTGTCCCCAGGGCCCTTGTGACATCCTGGGGAGCCCACTTGTCCCCAGGACCCATTGTGACACTATAGGGACCCGCCCTTGTGCCCAGTGACCATTGTGACACCGTGGGTACCACCCTTGTCCGCACGGCCCATTGTGACATCCTAGGGACACCCCCTTGTCTCCAGGGCGCATTGTGACATCCTGGGAATCCCTCCTTGTCCCCAGGGCCCATTTTGACATTCAGGGGACCCCCCATTGTCCCCAGGGCCCATTGTGACATCCTGCGGACCCCCCGTTGTCCCCAGGGCCCATTGTGACATTCAGGGGACCCACCATTGTCCTCAGGGCCCATTGTGACGTCCCAGGACCCCCCGTTGTCCCCAGGGTTCATTGTGACGTCTTAGGACCCCCCATTGTCCCCAGGGCCCATTGTGACATCCACTGCACCCCCCTGTCCCCAGGGCCCATTGTGACATTCAGGGGACCCCCCCTTGTCCCCAGGGCCCATTGTGACGTCCCAGGACCCCCCATTGTCCCCAGGACCCATTGTGACATTCAGGGGACCCCCTTTGTCATTGGGGCCCATTGTGAAATCCCAGGACCCCACATTGTCCCCAGGGCCCATTGTGACATACTGGGGACCCCCCCTTTGTCCCCAGTGCCCATTGTGACATCCTGCGGACCCCCCTTTGTCCCCAGGGCCCATTTTGACATTCAGGGGACCCACCATTGTCCTCAGGGCCCATTGTGCGGTCCCAGGACCCCCCATTGTCCCCAGGGCCCATTGTGACATCCTCGGCACCCCCTTGTCCCCAGGGTCCATTGTGACACTGTGGGTACCACCCTGGTCTGCAGGGCTCATTGTGACATCCCAGGACCCCCCATTGTCCCCAGGGCCCATTGTGACATTCAGGGGACCCCCCTTGTCCCCAGGGCCCATTCTGATACCGTGGGGACCCCCTTTGTCCCCAGGGCCCATTGTGACATCCTGGGGACCCCCCTTGTCCTCAGGGTCCATTGTGACAGCCCAGGACCTTACATTGTCCCCAGGGCCCATTGTGATATCTGGGGGACCCCCTTGTTCCCAAGGCCCAGTGTGACATCCTGGGGACCCACCCTTGTCCCCAGGGCCCATTGTGACATCCCAGGACCCCCCATTGTCCCCAGAGCCCATTGTGACATCCTCGGCACCCCCTTGTCCCCAGGGCCCATTGTGACATCCTGGGGACCCCCCCTTCTTCCCAGGGCCCATTGTGACGTCCCAGGACCCCCCATTGTCCCCAGGGCCCATTGTGACATCCTGGGGATCCCTCCTTGTCCCCAGGGCCCATTGTGATGTCCCAGGACCCCCCATTGTCCCCAGGGCCCATTGTGACATCCTCTGCACCCCCTTGTCCCCAGGGCCCATTGTGACATTCAGGGGACCCCTCTTTGTCCCCAGGGCCCATTCTGACATCCTGGGGATCCCTCCTTGTCCCCAGGGCCCATTGTGACGTCCCAGGACCCCCCATTGTCCCCAGGACCTATTGTGACATTCAGGGAACCCCCTTTTATCACTGGGGCCCATTGTGACACCATGGAGACCCCCGCTTGTCCTCAGGGTCCATTGTGACATCCTGGGTACCCCCCATTTTCCCCAGGACCCATTGTGACATCCTGGCCACCCTCTTGCTCCCAGGGCCCGTTGTGGCACCATGGGGACACCACCTTTGTCCCCAGGGCCCATTGTGACATCCCAGGACCCCCCTTTGACCCCAGGGCCCATTGTAGCACCATGGGGACCCCCTTTGACCCCAGGGCCCATTGTGGCACCATGGCAACCCCTTTTGTCCCCAGGGCCCATTGTGACATTCTTGGACCCCACTTTGTCCCCAGGGCCTATTGTGACACCATGGGGACCCCCCCTTGTCCTCAGGACTCATTCTCACATCCTGGACACCCCCCATTGTCCCCAGGGCCCATTGTGACATCCACTGCAGCCCCTTGTCCCCAGGGCCCATTGTGACATTCAGGGGACCCCTCTTTGTCCCCAGGGCCCATTGTGACATCCTGGGGACCCCCCCTTGTCCCCAGGGCTCATTGAGACGTCCCAGGACCCCCCACTGTCCCCAGGGCCCATTGTGACATTCAGGGGACCCCCTTTGTCCCCAGGGCCCATTCTGATACCGTGGGGACCCCCCATTGTCCCCAGGGCCCATTGTGACATGCTGGGGACGCTCTTTGTCCACAGGGCCCATTGTGACATCCTGGGGACCCTCCTTGTCCCCAGAGCCCATTGTGACATCCAGGGGACCCCCTTTGTCCCCAGGGCCCATTGTGGCACCATGAGGACCCTCTTTGTCACTGGGGCCCATTGTGATATCCCAGGACCCCCCTTTGTCCCCAGGGCCCATTGTGACATCCTGGGGACCCTCCTTGTCCCCAGGACCCATTGTGACATCCCAGGACCCCACTTTGTCCCCAGGGCTTATTGTGACGCCATGGGGATCTCCCTTGTCCCCAGGGCCCATTGTGACATCCCATGACCCCCCTTTCTCCCTAGTGCTATTGTGAAATCCTGGGGACCCCTTTTGTCCCCAGGGCCCATTGTGACACCGTGGGGAACCCCTTTGTCACTGGGGCCATTGTGACATTCCAGGATTTCACTTTGTCCCCAGGGCTCGTTCTGACACCTTGGGGCCTCCCATTGTCCCCAGGGCCCATTGTGACATCCTGCGCAACCCCATTGTCCCCAGGGCCCATTGTGACATCCTGGGGACCCCCATTGTCCCCAAGGCCCATTGTGACATTCGAGGACCCCCCATTGTCCCCAGGGCCCATTGTGACATCCACTGCACCCCCTTGTCCCCAGGGCCCATTGTGACATTCAGGGGACCCCTCTTTGTCCCCAGAGCCCATTGTGACATCCTGGGGACCCCCCTTCTCACTGGGGCCCATTGTAACGTCCCAGGACCCCCCATTGTCCCCAGGACCCATTGTGACATTCAGGGGGCCCCTTTGTCACTGGGGCCCATTGTGACATCCCAGGACCCCACATTGTCCCCAGGACACATTGTGACATGCTGGGGACGCTCTTTGTCCCCAGGGCCCATTGTGACATCCTGGGGACCCTCCTTGTCCCCAGAGCCCACTCTGACATCCAGGGGACCCCCTTTGTCCCCATGGCCCATTGTGGCACCATAGGGACCCCCTTTGTCACTGGGGCCCATTGTGACATCCCAGGACACCCCCTGGTCCCCAGGCCCCATTGTGACATCCTGGGGACCCCCTTTGTCCCAGGACTTCATTGTGACATCCTGGGGACCCCCCTTGTCCTCAGGGTCCATTGTGACAGCCCAGGACCTTACATTGTCCCCAGGGCCCATTGTGATATCTGGGGGACCCCCTTGTCCCCAGGGCCCATTGTGACATCCCAGGACCCCCCATTGTCCCCAGGGCCCATTGTGACATCCCAGGACCCCCCATTGTCCCCAGGGCCCATTGTGACATCCTCGGCACCCCTTTGTCCCCCGGGCCCATTGTGACATCCTGGGGACCCCCCCTTGTCCCCAGGGGCCATTGTGACATCCTAGGGATCCCTCCTTGTCCCCAGGGCCCATTGTGACATTCAGGGGACCCCTCTTTGTCCCTAGGGCCCATTGTGACATCCTGGGGTCCCTCCTTGTCCCCAGGACCCATTGTGACGTCCCAGGATCCCCATTGTCCCCAGGACCTATTGTCACATTCAGGGGACCCCCTTTGTCACTGGGGCCCATTGTGACACCATGGAGACCCCCGCTTGTCCCCAGGGCCCATTGTGACATCCCAGGACCCCCCTTTGTCCCCAGGGCCCATTGTAGCACCATGGGGACCCCCTTTGACCCCAGGGCCCATTGTGGCACCATGGCAACCCCTTTTGTCCCCAGGGCCCATTGTGACATTCTTGGACCCCACTTTGTCCCCAGGACCTATTGTGACACCATGGGGACCCCTCCTTGTCACTGGGGACCCATTGTGACACCATGGGGACCCCCCCTTGTCCTCAGGACTCATTCTCACATCCTGGACACCCCCCATTGTCCCCAGTGCCCATTGTGACATCCACTGCACCCCATTGTCCCCAGGGCCCATTGTGACATTCAGGGGACCCCTCTTTGTCCCCAGGACCCATTGTGACATCCCAGGACCCCACTTTGTCCCCAGGGCTTATTGTGACACCATGGGGATCTCCCTTGTCCCCAGGGCCCATTGTGACATCCCATGACCCCCCTTTGTCCCCAGTGCTATTGTGAAATCCTGGGGACCCCTTACGTCCCCAGGGCCCATTATGACACCATGGGGAACCCCTTTGTCACTGGGGGCCATTGTGACATTCCAGGATTCCACTTTGTCCCCAGGGCTCGTTCTGACACCTTGGGGACTCCCATTGTCCCCAGGGCCCATTGTGACATCCTGGGGACCCCCATTGTCCCCAGGGCCCATTGTGACATTCCAGGACCCCCCATTGTCCCCAAGGCCCATTGTGACATCCACTGCACCCCCTTGTCCCCAGGGCCCATTGTGACATTCAGGGCACCCCTCTTTGTCCCCAGGGCCCATTGTGACATCCTGGGGACCCCCACTTGTCACTGGGGCCCATTGTGACATCCCAGGACCCCCCATTGTCCCCAGGGCCCATTGTGACATTCAGGGCACCCCCTTGTCCCCAGGGCCCATTGTGACATTCCGGGGACGCCTCTTTGTACCCAGGGCACACTGTGACATCCTGGGGACCCCCCCTTGTCACTGGGGCCCATTGTGACGTCCCAGGAGCCCCCATTGTCTCCAGGGCCCATTGTGACATCCTGGGGACCCCCCCTTGTCACTGGGGCCCATTGTGACGTCCCAGGACCCCGCATTGTCCCCAGAGCCCATTGTGACATCCTGGAGACCCCCTTTGTCTCCAGGGCCCATTGTGACACTATGGGTACCCCCCCTTGTCCCCAGGGCCCATTGTGACGTCCCAGGACCCCCCATTGTCCCCAGGGTCCATTGTTACATCCTGGGGACCCCCTTGTCGCTGGGACCCATCATGACACCATGGGGACCCTCCTTGTCACTGGGGACCCATTGTGACACCTTGGGGACCCCCTTGTCACTGGAGACCCATTGTGACAGCATGGGGACCACCCCTTGTCCTCAGGGCCTATTGTGAACATCCTGGGGAACCTCCATTGTCCCCAGAGCCCACTGTGAGTTCCTGGAGACCCCCTTGTCCCCAGGTCCCATTGTGACATCCTGGGGAGCCTCTTTGTCCCCACGGCCCATTGTGACATCCTGGGGACCTCCTTGTCCCCAGGACCCATCCTGGCACCGTGGAGACCTCCCTTGTCACTGGGGACCCATTGTGACACCATGGGGACCTCCCATTGTCCTCAGGGCCCATTGAGACATCCTGGGGACCCCCTTTGTCACTGGAGACCCATTGTGGCATCCCAGGAACCCCATTGTCCCAAGGGCCCATTGTGACATCCTGGGGACCCCCCTTTGTCTCCAGGACATATTGTGACACCGTGGGGACCACATTAGTCCCCAGGGCCCATTGTGACATCCTAGGGATCCCCTCTTGTCCCCAGGGCCCATTGTGACGTCCCAGGACCCCCCATTGTCCCCAGGGCCCATTGTGACATCCTGGGGACGCCCTTTGTCCCCAGGGCCCATTTTGACACCGTCGACACCCCCCTTTGTCTCCAGGGCCCATTGTGACATCCTGGGGACCCTCCTTGTCCCCAGAGGCCATTGTGACATCCAGGGGACCCCCTTTGTCCCCAGGGCCCATTGTGACATCCTGGGGTCCCCCCTTTGTCCCCGGGGCCCATTGTGATATCCTGGGGATCCCTCCTTGTCCCCAGGGCCCATTGTGACGTCCCAGGACCCCCCATTGTCCCCAGGGCCCATTGTGACATTCAGGGGACCCCCTTTGTCACTGGGGCCCATTGTGACATCCCAGGACCCTCCTTTGTCCCCAGGGCCCATTGTGACATCCTGGGGATCCCCATGTCACTGGGGCCCATTGTGACGTCCCAGGACCCCGCATTGTCCCCAGAGCCCATTGTGACATCCTGGAGACCCCCTTGTCACTGGGACCCATCATGACACCATGGGGACCCTCCTTGTCACTGGGGACACATTGTGACACCATGGGGACCCCCCCTTGTCCTCAGGGCCCATTGTGACATCCTGGGCATCCCCCCTGTCCCCCGGGACCATTGTAACACCGTGCGGACCCCCTTTGTCCCCAGGGCCCATTGTGACACTGTGGGGAACCCCCTTGTCCCCAGGACCTATTGTTACGTCCCAGGACCCCCCATTGTCCCCAGGGCCCATTGTGACACCTTGGGGACCCCCTTGTCACTGGAGACCCATTGTGACAGCATGGGGACCACCCCTTGTCCTCAGGGCCTATTGTGACATCCTGGGGTCCCCCCTTTGTCCCCAGGGCCCATTGAAATGTCCCAGGATCACCGTTTGTCCCCAGGGTTCATTGTGACATCCTGGGGACCCCATTTGTCCCCACGTCCCATTGTGGGACCATGGGGAACCCCTTTGTCACTGGGGCCCATTGTGACATCCCAGGACCCCACTTTGTCCCCAGGGCTTATTGTGACACCATGGGGATCTCCCTTGTCCCCAGGGCCCATTGTGACATCCCATGACCCCCCTTTATCCCCAGTGCTATTGTGAAATCCTGGGGACCCCTTTTGTCCCCAGGGCCCATTGTGGCACCATGGGGAACCCCTTTGTCACTGGGGGCCGTTGTGACATCCCAGGATTCCACTTTGTCCCCAGGGCTCGTTCTGACACCTTGGGGACTCCCATTGTCCAGAGGGCCCATTGTGACATCCTGGGCAACCCCATTGTCCCCAGGGCCCATTGTGACATCTGGGGAACGCCCTTGTCCCCAGGAGCCATCGTGGCACTGTGGGGACCCTCCTTGTCACTTGGGCCCATTGTGACACCATGGGGACCCCCCCTTTGTCCCCAGTGCCCATTGTGACATCCTGTGCGCCCCCCTTTGTCCCCAGGGTCCATTGTGACATCCTGGGCAACCCCATTGTCCCCAGGGCCCATTGTGAAATCTGGGGGACGCCCTTGTCCCCAGGACCCATCGTGGCACCGTGGGGACCCTCCTTGTCACTTGGGCCCATTGTGACACCATGGGGACCCCCCCTTTGTCTCCAGTACCCATTGTGACATCCTGGGGATCCCTCCTTGTCCCCAGGGCCCATTGTGACGTCCCAGGACCCCCCATTGTCCCCAGGACCCATTGTGACATTCAGGGGACCCCGTTTGTCACTGGGGCCCATTGTGACATCCCAGGACCCCACATTGTCCCCAGGGCCCATTGTGACATCCTGGGGACCCCACTTGTCCCCAGGACCCATTGTGACACTATGGGAACCCCCCTTTGTGCCCAGAGCCCATTGTGACACTGTGGGTACCACCCTTGTCCGCAGGGCTCATTGTGACATCCCAGGACCCCTCTTTGTCCCCAGGGCTCATTGTGACATTCTAGGACCCCACTTTGTCCCCAGGGCCTATTGTGACACCATGGGGAACCCTCCTTGTCACTGGGAACCCATTGTGACACCATGGGGACCCCCCCTTTGTCCCCAGTGCCCATTGTGACATCCTGCGCACCCCCCTTTGTCCCCAGGGTCCATTGTGACATCCTGGGCAACCCCATTGTCCCCAGGGCCCATTGTGACATCTAGGGGGACGCCCTTGTCCCCAGGACCCATCGTGGCACCGTGGGGACCCCCATTGTCCCCAGGGCCCATTGTGACGTCCCAGGACCCCCATTGTCCCCAGGGCCCATTGTGACATCCCAGGACCCCACTTTGTTCCCCGGGGCTTATTGTGACACCATGGGAATATCCCTTGTCCCCAGGGCCCATTGTGACATTCAGGGGCCCCCGTTTGTCACTGGGGCCCATTGTGACATCCCAGGACCCCACATTGTCCCCAGGGCCCATTGTGACTTTCAGGGGACCCCACTTGTCCCCAGGACCCATTGTGACACTATAGGGACCCCCCCTTGTGCCCAGTGCCCATTGTGACACCGTGGGTACCACCCTTGTCCGCAGGGCCCATTGTGACATCCTGGGGACACCCCCTTGTCCCCAGGGCCCATTGTGACATCCTGGGGATCCCTCCTTGTCCCCAGGGCCCATTGTGACGTCCCAGGACCCCCCATTGTCCCCAGGACCCATTGTGACATTCAGGGGACCCCCTTTGTCACTGGGGCCCATTGTGAAATCCCAGGACCCCACATTGTCCCCAGGGCCCATTGTGACAT
Organism: Patagioenas fasciata; assembly: GCF_037038585.1. Taxonomy (NCBI): domain Eukaryota; kingdom Metazoa; phylum Chordata; class Aves; order Columbiformes; family Columbidae; genus Patagioenas; species Patagioenas fasciata. Next base: position 1,876,642 of record NW_027288506.1, read on the forward strand.
CCTGGGGACCCCCCCTTTGTCCCCAGTGCCCATTGTGACATCCTGCGGACCCCCCTTTGTCCCCAGGGCCCATTTTGACATTCAGGGGACCCACCATTGTCCTCAGGGCCCATTGTGAGGTCCCAGGACCCCCCATTGTCCCCAGGGCCCATTGTGACATCCTCGGCACCCCCTTTTCCCCAGGGCCCATTGTGACATCCCAGGACCCCCCATTGTCCCCAGGGCCCATTGTGACGTCCTGGGGACCCCACTTGTCCCCAGGACCCATTGTGACACTATGGGGACCCCCCCTTGTGCCCAGGGCCCATTGTAAAACCGTGGGTACCACCCTTGTCTGCAGGGCTCATTGTGACATCCCAGGACCCCCCATTGTCCCCAGGGCCCATTGTGACATCCTCTGCACCCCCTTGTCCCCAGGGCCCATTGTGACGTCCCAGGACCCCCCATTGTCCCCACGGCCCATTGTGACATTCAGGGGACCCCTCTTTGTCCCCAGGGCCCATTGTGACATCCTGGGGACCCCCCCTTGTCCCCAGGGCCCATTGTGACGTCCCAGGTCCCCCCATTGTCCCCAGGGCCCATTGTGACATCCTGGGGATCCCTCCTTGTCCCCAGGGCCCATTGTGACATCCCAGGACCCCCCATTGTCCCCAGGACCTATTGTCACATTCAGGGGACCCCCTTTGTCACTGGGGCCCATTGTGACACCATGGAGACCCCCGCTTGTCCTCAGGCTCCATTGTGACATCCTGGGCACCCCCCATTTTCCCCAGGACCCATTGTGACATCCTGGCCACCCCCTTGCTCCCAGGGCCCGTTGTGGCACCATGGGGACACCCCCTTTGTCCCCAGGGCCCATTGTGACATCCCAGGACCCCCCTTTGTCCCCAGGGCCCATTGTAGCACCATGGGGACCCCCTTTGACCCCAGGGCCCATTGTGGTACTATGGCAACCCCTTTTGTCCCCAGGGCCCATTGTGACATTCTTGGACCCCACTTTGTCCCCAGGGCCTATTGTGACACCATGGGGACCCCTCCTTGCCACTGAGGACCCATTGTGACACCATGGGGACCCCCCCTTGTCCTCAGGAGTCATTCTGACATCCTGGACACCCCCCATTGTCCCCAGGGCCCATTGTGACATCCACTGCACCCCCCTGTCCCCAGGGCCCATTGTGACATTCAGGGGACTCCTCTTTGTCCCCAGGGCCCATTGTGACATCCTGGGGATCCCTCCTTGTCTTCAGGGCCCATTGTGATGTCCGAGGACCCCCCATTGTCCCCAGGGCCCATTGTGACATCCTCTGCACCCCCTTGTCCCCAGGGCCCATTGTGACATTCAGGGGACCCCTCTTTGTCCCCAGGGCCCATTGTGACATCCTGGGGATCCCTTCTTGTCGCCAGGGCCCATTGTGACGTCCCAGGACCCCCCATTGTCCCCAGGACCTATTGTGACATTCAGGGGACCCCCTTTGTCACTGGGGCCCATTGTGACACCATGGGGACCCCTCCTTGTCACTGGGGACCCATTATGACACCATGGGGACCCCCCTTGTCCTCAGGACTCATTCTCACATCCTGGACACCCCGCATTGTCCCCAGGGCCCATTGTGACATCCACTGCAACCCCTTGTCCCCAGGGCCCATTGTGACATTCAGGGGACCCCTCTTTGTCCCCAGGGCCCATTGTGACATCCTGGGGACCCCCCCTTGTCCCCAGAGCCCATTGTGACGTCCCAGGACACCCCATTGTCCCCAGGACCCATTGTGACAGTATGGGGACCCCCCCTTTTGCCCAGGGCCCATTGTGACCCCGTGGGTACCACCCTTGTCCCCAGGGCCCATTGTGACATCCTCTGCACCCCCTTGTCCCCAGGGCCCATTGTGACATTCAGGGGACCCCTCTTTGCTTCCAGGGCCCATTGTGACATCCTGGGGACACCCCCTTGTCCCCAGGGCCCATTGTGACATTTTGGGAATCCCTCCTTGTCCCCAGGGCCCATTGTGACGTCCCAGGAGCCCCCATTGTCCCCAGGACCCATTGTGACATTCAGGGGACCCCCTTTGTCACTGGGGCCCATTGTGAAATCCCAGGACCCCACACTGTCCCCAGGGCCCATTGTGACATCCTGGGGACCCCCCCTTTGTCCCCAGTGCCCATTGTGACATCCTGCGGACCCCCCTTTGTCCCCAGGGCCCATTTTGACATTCAGGGGACCCACCATTGTCCTCAGGGCCCATTGTGAGGTCCCAGGACCCCCCATTGTCCCCAGGGCCCATTGTGACATCCTCGGCACCCCCTTGTCCCCAGGGTCCATTGTGACACTATGGGGACCCCCCCTTGTGCCCAGGGCCCATTGTGACACTGTGGGTACCACCCTTGTCTGCAGGGCTCATTGTGACATCCCAGGACCCCCCATTGTCCCCAGGGCCCATTGTGACATTCAGGGGACCCCCCTTGTCCAAAGGGCCCATTCTGATACCGTGGGGACCCCCTTTGTCCCCAGGGCCCATTGTGACATGCTGGGGATCCTCTTTGTCCCCAGGGCCCATTGTGACATCCTGGGGACCCTCCTTGTCCCCAGAGCCCATTGTGACATCCAGGGGACCCCCTTTGTCCCCAGGGCCCATTGTGGCACCATAGAGACCCCCTTTGTCACTGGGGCCCATTGTGACATCCCAGGACCCCCCCTGGTCCCCAGGGCCCATTGTGACATCCTGGGGACCCCCTTTGTCCCAAGACTTCATTGTGACATCCTGGGGACCCCCCTTGTCCTCAGGGTCCATTGTGACAGCCCAGGACCTTACATTGTCCCCAGGGCCCATTGTGATATCTGGGGGACCCCCTTGTTCCCAAGGCCCATTGTGACATCCTGGTGACCCCCCCTTGTCCCCAGGGCCCATTGTGACATCCCAGGACCTTACTTTGTCCCCAGGGCCCATTGTGACATCCTGGCGACCCCCCCTTGTCCCCAGGGCCCATTGTGACATCCTGGGGATCCCTCCTTGTCCCCAGGGCCCATTGTGACATCCCAGGACCCCCCATTGTCACCAGGGCCCATTGTGACATCCTCTGCACCCCCTTGTCCCCAGGGCCCATTGTGACATTCAGGGGACCCCTCTTTGTCTCCAGGGCCCATTGTGACATCCTGGGGACCCCCCCTTGTCCCCAGGGCCCATTGTGACATCCTGGGGATCCCTCCTAGTCCCCAGGGCCCATTGTGACGTCCCAGGACCCCCCATTGTCCCCAGGGCCCATTGTGACATTCAGGGGACCCCCTTTGTCACTGGGGCCCATTGTGACGTCTTAGGACCCCCCATTGTTCCCAGGGCCCATTGTGATGTCCTTGGGAGCCCCCTCTCTTCCCAGGGCTCATTGTGACTCTCAGGGGACCCCATCTTGTCGCCAGGGCTGATTGTGACGTCCTAGGGCCCCTCTGTGTCCCCAGGGCCCATTGTGACGTCCCAGGACCCCCATTGTCCCCAGGGCCCATTGTGACGTCCCAGGACCCCCATTGTCCCCAGGGCCCATTGTGACATCCTCGGCACCCCCTTGTCCCCAGGGCCCATTGTGACATTCAGGGGACCCCTCTTTGTCCCCAAAGCCCATTGTGACATCCTGGGGACCCCCTCTTGTCCCTAGGGCCCATTGTGACGTCCCAGGACCCCCCATTGTCCCCAGGGCCCATTGTGACATCCTGGGGATCCCTCCTTGTCCCCAGGGCCCATTGTGACGTCCCAGGACCCCCCATTGTCCCCAGGGCCCATTGTGACATTCAGGGGACCCCCTTTGTCACTGGGGCCCATTTTGACATCCCAGGACCCCACATTGTCCCCAGGGCCCATTGTGACATCCTGGGGACCCCCATGTCACTGGGACCCATTGTGACGTCCCAGGACCCCCCATTGTCCCCAGGGCCCATTGTGACATCCTGGGCAACCCCATTGTCCCCAGGGCCCATTGTGACATCTGGGGGACGCCCTTGTCCCCAGGACCCATCGTGGCACCGTGGGGAGCCTCCTTGTCACTTAGTCCCATTGTGACACCATGGGGAGCCCCCCTTTATCCCCAGTGCCCATTGTGACATCCTGGGGACCCCCATGTCACTGGGACCCATTGTGACGTCCCAGGACCCCCCTTTGTCCCCAGGGCCCATTTTGACATTCAGGGGACCCACCATTGTCCTCAGGGCCCATTGTGAGGTCCCAGGACACCCCATTGTCCCCAGGGCCCATTGTGACATCCTCGGCACCCCCTTGTCCCCAGGGTCCATTGTGACATCCCAGGACCCCCCATTGTCCCCAGGGCCCATTGTGACATTCAGGGGACCCCCCTTTGTCCCCAGGGCCCATTGTGAACATCCTGGGGACCCCCTTTGTCCCAAGACTTCATTGTGACATCCTGGGGACCCCCCTTGTCCTCAGGGTCCATTGTGACAGCCCAGGACCCCCCATTGTTCCCAGGGCCCATTGTGATATCTGGGGGACCCCCTTGTTCCCAAGGCCCATTGTGACATCCTGGGGACCCCCCCTTGTCCCCAGGGCCCATTGTGACATCCTGGCGACCCCCCCTTGTCCCCAGGGCCCATTGTGACATCCTGGGGATCCCTCCTTGTCCCCAGGGCCCATTGTGACATCCCAGGACCCCCCATTGTCCCCAGGGCCCATTGTGACATCCTCTGCACCCCCTTGTCCCCAGGGCCCATTGTGACATTCAGGGGACCCCTCTTTGTCCCCAGGGCCCATTGTGACATCCTGGGGACCCCCCCTTGTCCCCAGGGCCCATTGTGACATCCTGGGGATCCCTCCTAGTCCCCAGGGCCCATTGTGACGTCCCAGGACCCCCAATTGTCCCCAGGGCCCATTGTGACATTCAGGGGACCCCCTTTGTCACTGGGGCCCATTGTGACATCCCAGGACCCCCCATTGTTCCCAGGGCCCATTGTGATGTCCTTGGGAGCCCCCTCTCTTCCCAGGGCTCATTGTGACTCTCAGGGGACCCCATCTTGTCGCCAGGGCTGATTGTGACGTCCTAGGGCCCCTCTGTGTCCCCAGGGCCCATTGTGACGTCCCAGGACCCCCATTGTCCCCAGGGCCCATTGTGACATCCTCGGCACGCCTTGTCCCCAGGGCCCATTGTGACATTCAGGGGACCCCTCTTTGTCCCCAGGGCCCATTGTGACATCCTGGGGACCCCCTCTTGTCCCTAGGGCCCATTGTGACGTCCCAGGACCCCCCATTGTCCCCAGGGCCCATTGTGACATCCTGGGGATCCCTCCTTGTCCCCAGGGCCCATTGTGATGTCCCAGGACCCCCCATTGTCCCCAGGGCCCATTGTGACATTCAGGGGACCCCCTTTGTCACTGGGGCCCATTGTGACATCCCAGGACCCCCCATTGTCCCCAGGGCCCATTGTGACATCCTGGGGACCCCCATGTCACTGGGACCCATTGTGACGTCCCAGGACCCCCCATTGTCCCCAGGGTCCATTGTTACATCCTGGGGACCCCCTTGTCCCCAGGACCCATCATGACACCATGGGGACCCTCCTTGTCACTGGGGACCCATTGTGACACCATGGGGACCCCCCCTTGTCCTCAGGGCCCATTGTGACATCCTGGGCATCCCCCTTTGTCCCCCGGGACCATTGTAACACCGTGCGGACCCCCTTTGTCCCCAGGGCCCATTGTGACACTGTGGGGAACCCCCTTGTCCCCAGGGCCTATTGTTACGTCCCAGGACCCCCCATTGTCCCCAGGGCCCATTGTGACACCTTGGGGACCCCCTTGTCACTGGAGACCCATTGTGACAGCATGGGGACCACCCCTTGTCCTCAGGGCCTATTGTGAACATCCTGGGGAACCTCCATTGTCCCCAGAGCCCATTGTGAGTTCCTGGAGACCCCCTTGTTCCCAGGTCCCATTGTGACATCCTGGGGAGCCTCTTTGTCCCCACGGCCCATTGTGACATCCTGGGGACCTCCTTGTCCCCAGGACCCATCCTGGCACTGTGGAGACCTCCCTTGTCACTGGGGACCCATTGTGACACCATGGGGACCTCCCATTGTCCTCAGGGCCCATTGAGACATCCTGGGGACCCCCTTTGTCACTGGGGACCCATTGTGACATCCCAGGAACCCCATTGTCCCAAGGGCCCATTGTGACATCCTGGGGACCCCTCTTTGTCTCCAGGACATATTGTGACACCGTGGGGACCACATTAGTCCCCAGGGCCCATTGTGACATCCTAGGAATCCCCTCTTGTCCCCAGGGCCCATTGTGACATCCCAGGACCCCCCTTTGTCCCCAGGGCTCATTGTAACATTGTAGGACCCCACTTTGTCCCCAGGGCCTATTGTGACACCATGGGGAACCCTCCTTGTCACTGGGGACCCATTGTGACACCATGGGGACCCCCCCTTTGTCCCCAGTGCCCATTGTGACATCCTGCCCACCCCCCTTTGTCCCCAGGGTCCATTGTGACATCCTGGGCAACCCCATTGTCCCCAGGGCCCATTGTGACATCTAGGGGGACGCCCTTGTCCCCAGGACCCATCGTGGCACCGTGGGGACCCCCATTGTCCCCAGGGCCCATTGTGACGTCCCAGGACCCCCATTGTCCCCAGGGCCCATTGTGACATCCCAGGACCCCACTTTGTCCCCAGGGCTTATTGTGACACCATGGGGATCTCCCTTGTCCCCAGGGCCCATTGTGACATCCTCGGCACCCCCTTGTCCCCAGGGCCCATTGTGACATTCAGGGGACGCCTCTTTGTCCCCAGGGCCCTTTGTGACATCCTGGGGATCCCTCCTTGTCCCCAGGGCCCATTGTGACGTCCCGGGACCCCCCATTGTCCCCAGGGCCCATTGTGACATTCAGGGGCCCCCGTTTGTCACTGGCGCCCATTGTGACATCCCAGGACCCCACATTGTCCCCAGGGCCCATTGTGACTTTCAGGGGACCCCACTTGTCCCCAGGACCCATTGTGACACTATAGGGACCCCACCTTGTGCCCAGTGCCCATTGTGACACCGTGGGTACCACCCTTGTCCGCAGGGCCCATTGTGACATCCTGGGTACACCCCCTTGTCCCCAGGGCCCATTGTGACGTCCTGGGAATCCCTCCTTGTCCCCAGGGCCCATTGTGACATCCAGGGGACCCCCCCTTGTCCCCAGGGCCCATTGTGACGTCCCAGGACCCGCCATTGTCCCCAGGGCCCATTGTGACATCCACTGCACCCCCTTGTCCCCAGGGCCCATTGTGACATCCACTGCACCCCCTTGTCCCCAGGGCCCATTGTGACATCCTGGGGACCCTCCTTGTCCCCAGAGCCCATTGTGACATCCAGGGGACCCCCTTTGTCCCCAGGGCCCATTGTGGCACCATAGGGACCCCCTTTGTCACTGGGGCCCATTGTGACATCCCAGGACCCCCCCTGGTCCCCAGGGCCCATTGTGAACATCCTGGGGACCCCCTTTGTCCCAAGACTTCATTGTGACATCCTGGGGACCCCCCTTGTCCTCAGGGTCCATTGTGACAGCCCAGGACCTTACATTGTCCCCAGGGCCCATTGTGATATCTGGGGGACCCCCTTGTTCCCAAGGCCCATTGTGACACCATGGGGACCCCCCCTTTATCCCCAGTGCCCATTGTGACATCCTGCGGACCCCCCTTTGTCCCCAGGGCCCATTTTGACATTCAGGGGACCCACCATTGTCCTCAGGGCCCATTGTGAGGTCCCAGGACCCCCCATTGTCCCCAGGGCCCATTGTGACATCCTCGGCACCCCCTTGTCCCCAGGGTCCATTGTGACATCCCAGGACCCCCCATTGTCCCCAGGGCCCATTGTGACATTCAGGGGACCCCCCTTTGTCCCCAGGGCCCATTGTGACATCGTGGGGACCCCCCTTGTCCTCAGGGTCCATTGTGACAGCCCAGGACCTTACATTGTCCCCAGGGCCCATTGTGATATCTTGGGGACCCCCTTGTTCCCAAGGCCCATTGTGACATCCTGGGGACCCCCCCTTGTCCCCAGGGCCCATTGTGACATCCCAGGACCCCCCATTGTCCCCAGGGCCCATTGTGACATCCTCGGCACGCCCTTGTCCCCAGGGCCCATTGTGACATCCTGGGGACCCCCCCTTGTCCCCAGGGCCCATTGTGACGTCCCAGGACCCCCCATTGTCCCCAGGGCCCATTGTGACATCCTCTGCACCCCCTTGTCTCCAGGGCCCATTGTGACATTCAGGGGACCCCTCTTTGTCCCCAGGGCCCATTGTGACATCCTGGGGACCCCCCCTTGTCCCCAGGGCCCATTGTGACGTCCCAGGTCCCCCCATTGTCCCCAGGGCCCATTGTGACATCCTGGGGATCCCTCCTTGTCCCCAGGGCCCATTGTGACATCCCAGGACCCCCCATTGTTTCCAGGACCTATTGTCACATTCAGGGGACCCCCTTTGTCACTGGGGCCCATTGTGACACCATGGAGACCCCCGTTTGTCCTCAGGCTCCATTGTGACATCCTGGGCACCCCCCATTTTCCCCAGGACCCATTGTGACATCCTGGCCACCCCCTTGCTTCCAGGGCCCGTTGTGGCACCATGGGGACACCCCCTTTGTCCCCAGGGCCCATTGTGACATCCCAGGACCCCCCTTTGTCCCCAGGGCCCATTGTAGCACCATGGGGACCCCCTTTGACCTCAGGGCCCATTGTGGCACCATGGCAACCGCTTTTGTCCCCAGGGCCCATTGTGACATTCTTGGACCCCACTTTGTCCCCAGGGCCTATTGTGATACCATGGGGACCCCTCCTTGTCACTGGGGACCCATTGTGATACCATGGGGACCCCGCCTTGTCCTCAGGACTCATTCTCACATCCTGGACGCCCCCCATTGTCCCCAGGGCCCATTGTGACATCCACTGCACCCCCTTGTCCCCAGGGCCCATTGTGACATTCAGGGGACCCCTCTTTGTCCCCAGGGCCCATTGTGACATCCTGGGGACCCCCCCTTGTCCCCAGGGCCCATTGTGACGTCCCAGGACCCCCCATTGTCCCCAGGGCCCATTGTGACATCCTGTGGATCCCTCCTTGTCCCCAGGGCCCATTGTGATGTCCCAGGACCCCCCATTGTCCCCAGGGCCCATTGTGATATGTTGGGGAGCCCTCTTTGTCCCCAGGGCCCATTGTGAAATTCAGGGGACCCCAACTTGTCCTCAGGGCCCATTCTGATATCCTGGGGACACTCTTTGTCCCCAGGGCGCATTGTGACATCCTGGGGACCCCATTGTCACCAAAGCCCATTGTGATATCCTGGCGACCACCTTTTGTCCCCAGGGCCCATTGTGATATCCTGAGGACCGCCCTTTGTCCCCAGGGCCCATTGTGACGTCCCAGGACCCCCCATTGTCCCCAGGGCCCATTGTGACATTCAGGGGCCCCCGTTTGTCATTGGGGCCCATTGTGAGATCCCAGGACCCCACATTGTCCCAAGGGCCCATTGTGACTTTCAGGGGACTCCACTTGTCCCCAGGGCCCATTGTGACACTATAGGGACCCCCCCTTGTGCCCAGTGCCCATTGTGACACCGTGGGTACCACCCTTGTCCGCAGGGCCCATTGTGACATCCTGGGGACACCCCCTTGTCCCCAGGGCCCATTGTGACATTTTGGGAATCCCTCCTTGTCCCCAGGGCCCATTGTGACGTCCCAGGAGCCCCCATTGTCCCCAGGACCCATTGTGACATTCAGGGGACCCCCTTTGTCACTGGGGCCCATTGTGAAATCCCAGGAACCCACACTGTCCCCAGGGCCCATTGTGACATCCTGGGGACCCCCCCTTTGTCCCCAGTGCCCATTGTGACATCCTGCGGACCCCCCTTTGTCCCCAGGGCCCATTTTGACATTCAGGGGACCCACCATTGTCCTCAGGGCCCATTGTGAGGTCCCAGGACCCCCCATTGTCCCCAGGGCCCATTGTGACATCCTCGGCACCCCCTTGTCCCCAGGGTCCATTGTGACATCCCAGGACCCCCCATTGTCCCCAGGGCCCATTGTGACATTCAGGGGACCCCCTTTGTCCCCAGGGCCCATTGTGACATCGTGGGGACCCGCTTTGTCCCAAGACTTCATTGTGACATCCTGGGGTCCCCCCTTGTCCTCAGGGTCCATTGTGACAGCCCAGGACCTTACATTGTCCCCAGGGCCCATTGTGATATCTTGGGGACCCCCTTGTTCCCAAGGCCCATTGTGACATCCTGGGGAGCCCCCCTTGTCCCCAGGGCCCATTGTGACATCCCAGGACCCCCCATTGTCCCCAGCGCCCATTGTGACATCCTCGGCACGCCCTTGTCCCCAGGGCCCATTGTGACATCCTGGGGACCCCCCCTTGTCCCCAGGGCCCATTGTGACGTCCCAGGACCCCCCATTGTCCCCAGGGCCCATTGTGACATCCTCTGCACCCCCTTGTCCCCAGGGCCCATTGTGACATTCAGGGGACCCCTCTTTGTCCCCAGGGCCCATTGTGACATCCTGGGGACCCCCCCTTGTCCCCAGGGCCCATTGTGACATCCTGGGGACCCGCCCTTGTCCCCAGGGCCCATTGTGACGTCCCAGGTCCCCCCATTGTCCCCAGGGCCCATTGTGACATCCTGGGGATCCCTCCTTGTCCCCAGGGCCCATTGTGACATCCCAGGACCCCCCATTGTCCCCAGGACCTATTGTCACATTCAGGGGACCCCCTTTGACCCCAGGGCCCATTGTGGTACTATGGCAACCCCTTTTGTCCCCAGGGCCCATTGTGACATTCTTGGACCCCACTTTGTCCCCAGGGCCTATTGTGACACCATGGGGACCCCTCCTTGTCACTGGGGACCCATTGTGACACCATGGGGACCCCCCCTTGTCCTCAGGAGTCATTCTGACATCCTGGACACCCCCCATTGTCCCCAGGGCCCATTGTGACATCCACTGCACCCCCCTGTCCCCAGGGCCCATTGTGACATTCAGGGGACTCCTCTTTGTCCCCAGGGCCCATTGTGACATCCTGGGGATCCCTCCTTGTCTTCAGGGCCCATTGTGATGTCCGAGGACCCCCCATTGTCCCCAGGGCCCATTGTGACATCCTCTGCACCCCCTTGTCCCCAGGGCCCATTGTGACATTCAGGGGACCCCTCTTTGTCCCCAGGGCCCATTGTGACATCCTGGGGATCCCTCCTTGTCGCCAGGGCCCATTGTGACGTCCCAGGACCCCCCATTGTCCCCAGGACCTATTGTGACATTCAGGGGACCCCCTTTGTCACTGGGGCCCATTGTGACACCATGGGGACCCCTCCTTGTCACTGGGGACCCATTATGACACCATGGGGACCCCCCTTGTCCTCAGGACTCATTCTCACATCCTGGACACCCCGCATTGTCCCCAGGGCCCATTGTGACATCCACTGCAACCCCTTGTCCCCAGGGCCCATTGTGACATTCAGGGGACCCCTCTTTGTCCCCAGGGCCCATTGTGACATCCTGGGGACCCCCCCTTGTCCCCAGAGCCCATTGTGACGTCCCAGGACCCCCCATTGTCCCCAGGGCCCATTGTGACATCCTCGGCACCCCCTTGTCCCCAGGGTCCATTGTGACATCCCAGGACCCCCCATTGTCCCCAGGGCCCATTGTGACATTCAGGGGACCCCCCTTTGTCCCCAGAGCCCATTGTGACATCGTGGGGACCCCCTTTGTCCCAAGACTTCATTGTGACATCCTGGGGTCCCCCCTTGTCCTCAGGGTCCATTGTGACAGCCCAGGACCTTACATTGTCCCCAGGGCCCATTGTGATATCTTGGGGACCCCCTTGTTCCCAAGGCCCATTGTGACATCCTGGGGACCCCCCCTTGTCCCCAGGGCCCATTGTGACATCCCAGGACCCCCCATTGTCCCCAGCGCCCATTGTGACATCCTCGGCACGCCCTTGTCCCCAGGGCCCATTGTGACATCCTGGGGACCCCCCCTTGTCCCCAGGGCCCATTGTGACGTCCCAGGACCCCCCATTGTCCCCAGGGCCCATTGTGACATCCTCTGCACCCCCTTGTCCCCAGGGCCCATTGTGACATTCAGGGGACCCCTCTTTGTCCCCAGGGCCCATTGTGACATCCTGGGGACCCCCCCTTGTTCCCAGGGCCCATTGTGACGTCCCAGGTCCCCCCATTGTCCCCAGGGCCCATTGTGACATCCTGGGGATCCCTCCTTGTCCCCAGGGCCCATTGTGACATCCCAGGACCCCCCATTGTCCCCAGGATCTATTGTCACATTCAGGGGACCCCCTTTGTCACTGGGGCCCATTGTGACACCATGGAGACCCCCGCTTGTCCTCAGGCTCCATTGTGACATCCTGGGCACCCCCCATTTTCCCCAGGACCCATTGTGACATCCTGGCCACCCCCTTGCTCCCAGGGCCCGTTGTGGCACCATGGGGACACCCCCTTTGTCCCCAGGGCCCATTGTGACATCCCAGGACCCCCCTTTGTCCCCAGGGCCCATTGTAGCACCATGGGGACCCCCTTTGACCCCAGGGCCCATTGTGGTACTATGGCAACCCCTTTTGTCCCCAGGGCCCATTGTGACATTCTTGGACCCCCTTTGTCACTGGGGCCCATTGTGACACCATGGGGACCCCTCCTTGTCACTGGGGACCCATTATGACACCATGGGGACCCCCCTTGTCCTCAGGACTCATTCTCACATCCTGGACACCCCGCATTGTCCCCAGGGCCCATTGTGACATCCACTGCAACCCCTTGTCCCCAGGGCCCATTGTGACATTCAGGGGACCCCTCTTTGTCCCCAGGGCCCATTGTGACATCCTGGGGACCCCCCCTTGTCCCCAGAGCCCATTGTGACGTCCCAGGACCCCCCATTGTCCCCAGGACCCATTGTGACACTATGGGGACCCCCCCTTTTGCCCAGGGCCCATTGTGACCCCGTGGGTACCACCCTTGTCCCCAGGGCCCATTGTGACATCCTCTGCACCCCCTTGTCCCCAGGGCCCATTGTGACATTCAGGGGACCCCTCTTTGTCCCCAGGGCCCATTGTGACATCCTGGGGACCCTTTTTGTCACTGGGGCCTATTGTGACATCCCAGGACCCCCCTTTGTCCCCAGGGCCCATTGTAGCACCATGGGGACCCCCTTTGACCCCAGGGCCCATTGTGGCACCATGGCAACCGCTTTTGTCCCCAGGGCCCATTGTGACATTCTTGGACCCCACTTTGTCCCCAGGGCCTATTGTGACACCATGGGGACCCCTCCTTGTCACTGGGGACCCATTGTGATACCATGGGGACCCCGCCTTGTCCTCAGGACTCATTCTCACATCCTGGACGCCCCCCATTGTCCCCAGGGCCCATTGTGACATCCACTGCACCCCCTTGTCCCCAGGGCCCATTGTGACATTCAGGGGACCCCTCTTTGTCCCCAGGGCCCATTGTGACATCCTGGGGACCCCCCCTTGTCCCCAGGGCCCATTGTGACGTCCCAGGACCCCCCATTGTCCCCAGGGCCCATTGTGACATCCTGTGGATCCCTCCTTGTCCCCAGGGCCCATTGTGACGTCCCAGGACCCCCCATTGTCCCCAGGGCCCATTGTGATATGTTGGGGAGCCCTCTTTGTCCCCAGGGCCCATTGTGAAATTCAGGGGACCCCAACTTGTCCTCAGGGCCCATTCTGATATCCTGGGGACACTCTTTGTCCCCAGGGCCCATTGTGACATCCTGGGGACCCCATTGTCACCAAAGCCCATTGTGATATCCTGGCGACCACCTTTTGTCCCCAGGGCCCATTGTGATATCCTGAGGACCGCCCTTTGTCCCCAGGGCCCATTGTGACGTCCCAGGACCCCCCATTGTCCCCAGGGCCCATTGTGACATTCAGGGGCCCCCGTTTGTCATTGGGGCCCATTGTGAGATCCCAGGACCCCACATTGTCCCAAGGGCCCATTGTGACTTTCAGGGGACTCCACTTGTCCCCAGGACCCATTGTGACACTATAGGGACCCCCCCTTGTGCCCAGTGCCCATTGTGACACCGTGGGTACCACCCTTGTCCGCAGGGCCCATTGTGACATCCTGGGGACACCCCCTTGTCCCCAGGGCCCATTGTGACATGCTGGGGATCCCTCCTTGTCCCCAGGGCCCATTGTGACGTCCCAGGAGCCCCCATTGTCCCCAGGACCCATTGTGACATTCAGGGGACCCCCTTTGTCACTGGGGCCCATTGTGAAATCCCAGGACCCCACACTGTCCCCAGGGCCCATTGTGACATCCTGGGGACCCCCCCTTTGTCCCCAGTGCCCATTGTGACATCCTGCGGACCCCCCTTTGTCCCCAGGGCCCATTTTGACATTCAGGGGACCCACCATTGTCCTCAGGGCCCATTGTGAGGTCCCAGGACCCCCCATTGTCCCCAGGGCCCATTGTGACATCCTGCGGACCCCCTTGTCCCCAGGGTCCATTGTGACACTATGGGGACCCCCCCTTGTGCCCAGGGCCCATTGTGACACTGTGGGTACCACCCTTGTCTGCAGGGCTCATTGTGACATCCCAGGACCCCCCATTGTCCCCAGGGCCCATTGTGACATTCAGGGGACCCCCCTTGTCCCCAGGGCCCATTCTGATACCGTGGGGACCCCCTTTGTCCCCAGGGCCCATTGTGACATGCTGAGGATCCTCTTTGTCCCCAGGGCCCATTGTGACATCCTGGGGACCCTCCTTGTCCCCAGAGCCCATTGTGACATCCAGGGGACCCCCTTTGTCCCCAGGGCCCATTGTGGCACCATAGGGACCCCCTTTGTCACTGGGGCCCATTGTGAACATCCCAGGACCCCCCCTGGTCCCCAGGGCCCATTGTGAACATCCTGGGGACCCCCTTTGTCCCAAGACTTCATTGTGACATCCTGGGGACCCCCCTTGTCCTCAGGGTCCATTGTGACAGCCCAGGACCTTACATTGTCCCCAGGGCCCATTGTGATATCTGGGGGACCCCCTTGTTCCCAAGGCCCATTGTGACATCCTGGGGACCCCCCCTTGTCCCCAGGGCCCATTGTGACATCCCAGGACCTTACTTTGTCCCCAGGGCCCATTGTGACATCCTGGCGACCCCCCCTTGTCCCCAGGGCCCATTGTGACATCCTGGGGATCCCTCCTTGTCCCCAGGGCCCATTGTGACATCCCAGGACCCCCCATTGTCCCCAGGGCCCATTGTGACATCCTCTGCACCCCCTTGTCCCCAGGGCCCATTGTGACATCCTGGGGAGCCTCTTTGTCCCCACGGCCCATTGTGACATCCTGGGGACCTCCTTGTCTCCAGGACCCATCCTGGCACTGTGGAGACCTCCCTTGTCACTGGGGACCCATTGTGACACCATGGGGACCTCCCATTGTCCTCAGGGCCCATTGAGACATCCTGGGGACCCCCTTTGTCACTGGGGACCCATTGTGACATCCCAGGAACCCCATTGTCCCAAGGGCCCATTGTGACATCCTGGGGACCCCTCTTTGTCTCCAGGACATATTGTGACACCGTGGGGACCACATTAGTCCCCAGGGCCCATTGTGACATCCTAGGAATCCCCTCTTGTCCCCAGGGCCCATTGTGACGTCCCAGGACCCCCCTTTGTCCCCAGGGCTCATTGTGACATTCTAGGACCCCACTTTGTCCCCAGGGCCTATTGTGACACCATGGGGAACCCTCCTTGTCACTGGGGACCCATTGTGACACCATGGGGACCCCCGCTTTGTCCCCAGTGCCCATTGTGACATCCTGCCCACCCCCCTTTGTCCCCAGGGTCCATTGTGACATCCTGGGCAACCCCATTGTCCCCAGGGCCCATTGTGACATCTAGGGGGACGCCCTTGTCCCCAGGACCCATCGTGGCACCGTGGGGACCCCCATTGTCCCCAGGGCCCATTGTGACGTCCCAGGACCCCCATTGTCCCCAGGGCCCATTGTGACATCCCAGGACCCCACTTTGTCCCCAGGGCTTATTGTGACACCATGGGGATCTCCCTTGTCCCCAGGGCCCATTGTGACATCCTCGGCACCCCCTTGTCCCCAGGGCCCATTGTGACATTCAGGGGACGCCTCTTTGTCCCCAGGGCCCATTGTGACATCCTGGGGATCCCTCCTTGTCCCCAGGGCCCATTGTGACGTCCCGGGACCCCCCATTGTCCCCAGGGCCCATTGTGACATTCAGGGGCCCCCGTTTGTCACTGGCGCCCATTGTGACATCCCAGGACCCCACATTGTCCCCAGGGCCCATTGTGACTTTCAGGGGACCCCACTTGTCCCCAGGACCCATTGTGACACTATAGGGACCCCACCTTGTGCCCAGTGCCCATTGTGACACCGTGGGTACCACCCTTGTCCGCAGGGCCCATTGTGACATCCTGGGTACACCCCCTTGTCCCCAGGGCCCATTGTGACGTCCTGGGAATCCCTCCTTGTCCCCAGGGCCCATTGTGACATCCAGGGGACCCCCCCTTGTCCCCAGGGCCCATTGTGACGTCCCAGGACCCGCCATTGTCCCCAGGGCCCATTGTGACGTCCCGGGACCCCCCATTGTCCCCAGGGCCCATTGTGACATTCAGGGGCCCCCGTTTGTCACGGGGGCCCATTTTGACATTCAGGGGACCCACCATTGTCCTCAGGGCCCATTGTGACTTTCAGGGGACCCCACTTGTCCCCAGGACCTATTGCGACACTATAGGGACCCCCCCTTGTGCCCAGTGCCCATTGTGACACCGTGGGTACCACCCTTGTCCGCAGGGCCCATTGTGACATCCTGGGGACACCCCCTTGTCCCCAGGGCCCATTGTGACATCCTGGGGATCCCTCCTTGTCCCCAGGGCCCATTGTGACGTCCCAGGAGCCCCCATTGTCCCCAGGACCCATTGTGACATTTAGGGGACCCCCTTTGTCACTGGGGCCCATTGTGAAATCCCAGGACCCCACATTGTCCCCAGGGCCCATTGTGACATCCTGGGGACACCCCCTTTGTCCCCAGTGCCCATTGTGACATCCTGCGGACCCCCCTTTGTCCCCAGGGCCCATTTTGACATTCAGGGGACCCACCATTGTCCTCAGGGCCCATTGTGAGGTCCCAGGACCCCCCATTGTCCCCAGGGCCCATTGTGACATCCTCGGCACCCCCTTGTCCCCAGGGCCCATTGTGACATTCAGGGGACCCCACATTGTCCCCAGGGCCCATTGTGACATCCTCTGCACCCCCTTGTCCCCAGGACCCATTGTGACATTCAGGGGACCCCTCTTTGTCCCCAGGGCCCATTGTGACATCCTGGGGACCCTCTTTGTCACTGGGGCCTATTGTGACATCCCAGGACCCCACTTTGTCCCCAGGGCCCATTGTAGCACCATGGGGACCCCCTTTGACCCCAGGGCCCATTGTGGCACCATGGCAACCGCTTTTGTCCCCAGGGCCCATTGTGACATTCTTGGACCCCACTTTGTCCCCAGGGCCTATTGTGACACCATGGGGACCCCTCCTTGTCACTGGGGACCGATTGTGATACCATGGGGACCCCGCCTTGTCCTCAGGACTCATTCTCACATCCTCGACGCCCCCCATTGTCCCCAGGGCCCATTGTGACATCCACTGCACCCCCTTGTCCCCAGGGCCCATTGTGACATTCAGGGGACCCCTCTTTGTCCCCAGGGCCCATTGTGACATCCTGGGGACCCCCCCTTGTCCCCAGGGCCCATTGTGACGTCCCAGGACCCCCCATTGTCCCCAGGGCCCATTGTGACATCCTGTGGATCCCTCCTTGTCCCCAGGGCCCATTGTGACGTCCCAGGACCCCCCATTGTCCCCAGGGCCCATTGTGATATGTTGGGGAGCCCTCTTTGTCCCCAGGGCCCATTGTGAAATTCAGGGGACCCCAACTTGTCCTCAGGGCCCATTCTGATATCCTGGGGACACTCTTTGTCCCCAGGGCCCATTGTGACATCCTGAGGACCGCCCTTTGTCCCCAGGGCCCATTGTGACATTCAGGGGCCCCCGTTTGTCATTGGGGCCCATTGTGAGATCCCAGGACCCCACATTGTCCCATGGGCCCATTGTGACTTTCATGGGACTCCACTTGTCCCCAGGACCCATTGTAACACTATAGGGACGCCCCCTTGTGCCCAGTGCCCATTGTGACACCGTGGGTACCACCCTTGTCCGCAGGGCCCATTGTGACATCCTGGGGACACCCCCTTGTCCCCAGGGCCCATTGTGACATTTTGGGAATCCCTCCTTGTCCCCAGGGCCCATTGTGACGTCCCAGGAGCCCCCATTGTCCCCAGGACCCATTGTGACATTCAGGGGACCCCCTTTGTCACTGGGGCCCATTGTGAAATCCCAGGACCCCACACTGTCCCCAGGGCCCATTGTGACATCCTGGGGACCCCCCCTTTGTCTCCAGTGCCCATTGTGACATCCTGCGGACCCCCCTTTGTCCCCAGGGCCCATTTTGACATTCAGGGGACCCACCATTGTCCTCAGGGCCCATTGTGAGGTCCCAGGACCCCCCATTGTCCCCAGGGCCCATTGTGACATCCTGCGGACCCCCTTGTCCCCAGGGTCCATTGTGACACTATGGGGACCCCCCCTTGTGCCCAGGGCCCATTGTGACACTGTGGGTACCACCCTTGTCTGCAGGGCTCATTGTGACATCCCAGGACCCCCCATTGTCCCCAGGGCCCATTATGACATTCAGGGGACCCCCCTTGTCCCCAGGGCCCATTCTGATACCGTGGGGACCCCCTTTGTCCCCAGGGCCCATTGTGACATGCTGGGGATCCTCTTTGTCCCCAGGGCCCATTGTGACATCCTGGGGACCCTCCTTGTCCCCAGAGCCCATTGTGACATCCAGGGGACCCCCTTTGTCCCCAGGGCCCATTGTGACATGCTGGGGATCCTCTTTGTCCCCAGGGCCCATTGTGACATCCTGGGGACCCTCCTTGTCCCCAGGGCCCATTGTGACGTCCCAGGACCCCCCATTGTCCCCAGGGCCCATTGTGACATTCAGGGGACCCCCTTTGTCACTGGGGCCCATTGTGACATCCCAGGACCCCCCCTGGTCCCCAGGGCCCATTGTGAACATCCTGGGGACCCCCTTTGTCCCAAGACTTCATTGTGACATCCTGGGGACCCCCCTTGTCCTCAGGGTCCATTGTGACAGCCCAGGACCTTACATTGTCCCCACGGCCCATTGTGATATCTGGGGGACCCCCTTGTTCCCAAGGCCCATTGTGACATCCTGGGGAACCCCCCTTGTCCCCAGGGCCCATTGTGACATCCCAGGACCTTACTTTGTCCCCAGGGCCCATTGTGACATCCCAGGACCCCCCATTGTCCCCAGGGCCCATTGTGACATCCCAGGACCCCCCATTGTCCCCAGCGCCCATTGTGACATCCTCGGCACGCCCTTGTCCCCAGGGCCCATTGTGACATCCTGGGGACCCCCCCTTGTCCCCAGGGCCCATTGTGACGTCCCAGGACCCCCCATTGTCCCCAGGGCCCATTGTGACATCCTCTGCACCCCCTTGTCCCCAGGGCCCATTGTGACATTCAGGGGACCCCTCTTTGTCCCCAGGGCCCATTGTGACATCCTGGGGACCCCCCCTTGTTCCCAGGGCCCATTGTGACGTCCCAGGTCCCCCCATTGTCCCCAGGGCCCATTGTGACATCCTGGGGATCCCTCCTTGTCCCCAGGGCCCATTGTGACATCCCAGGACCCCCCATTGTCCCCAGGATCTATTGTCACATTCAGGGGACCCCCTTTGTCACTGGGGCCCATTGTGACACCATGGAGACCCCCGCTTGTCCTCAGGCTCCATTGTGACATCCTGGGCACCCCCCATTTTCCCCAGGACCCATTGTGACATCCTGGCCACCCCCTTGCTCCCAGGGCCCGTTGTGGCACCATGGGGACACCCCCTTTGTCCCCAGGGCCCATTGTGACATCCCAGGACCCCCCTTTGTCCCCAGGGCCCATTGTAGCACCATGGGGACCCCCTTTGACCCCAGGGCCCATTGTGGTACTATGGCAACCCCTTTTGTCCCCAGGGCCCATTGTGACATTCTTGGACCCCCTTTGTCACTGGGGCCCATTGTGACACCATGGGGACCCCTCCTTGTCACTGGGGACCCATTATGACACCATGGGGACCCCCCTTGTCCTCAGGACTCATTCTCACATCCTGGACACCCCGCATTGTCCCCAGGGCCCATTGTGACATCCACTGCAACCCCTTGTCCCCAGGGCCCATTGTGACATTCAGGGGACCCCTCTTTGTCCCCAGGGCCCATTGTGACATCCTGGGGACCCCCCCTTGTCCCCAGAGCCCATTGTGACGTCCCAGGACCCCCCATTGTCCCCAGGACCCATTGTGACACTATGGGGACCCCCCCTTTTGCCCAGGGCCCATTGTGACCCCGTGGGTACCACCCTTGTCCCCAGGGCCCATTGTGACATCCTCTGCACCCCCTTGTCCCCAGGGCCCATTGTGACATTCAGGGGACCCCTCTTTGTCCCCAGGGCCCATTGTGACATCCTGGGGACCCTTTTTGTCACTGGGGCCTATTGTGACATCCCAGGACCCCCCTTTGTCCCCAGGGCCCATTGTAGCACCATGGGGACCCCCTTTGACCCCAGGGCCCATTGTGGCACCATGGCAACCGCTTTTGTCCCCAGGGCCCATTGTGACATTCTTGGACCCCACTTTGTCCCCAGGGCCTATTGTGACACCATGGGGACCCCTCCTTGTCACTGGGGACCCATTGTGATACCATGGGGACCCCGCCTTGTCCTCAGGACTCATTCTCACATCCTGGACGCCCCCCATTGTCCCCAGGGCCCATTGTGACATCCACTGCACCCCCTTGTCCCCAGGGCCCATTGTGACATTCAGGGGACCCCTCTTTGTCCCCAGGGCCCATTGTGACATCCTGGGGACCCCCCCTTGTCCCCAGGGCCCATTGTGACGTCCCAGGACCCCCCATTGTCCCCAGGGCCCATTGTGACATCCTGTGGATCCCTCCTTGTCCCCAGGGCCCATTGTGACGTCCCAGGACCCCCCATTGTCCCCAGGGCCCATTGTGATATGTTGGGGAGCCCTCTTTGTCCCCAGGGCCCATTGTGAAATTCAGGGGACCCCAACTTGTCCTCAGGGCCCATTCTGATATCCTGGGGACACTCTTTGTCCCCAGGGCCCATTGTGACATCCTGGGGACCCCATTGTCACCAAAGCCCATTGTGATATCCTGGCGACCACCTTTTGTCCCCAGGGCCCATTGTGATATCCTGAGGACCGCCCTTTGTCCCCAGGGCCCATTGTGACGTCCCAGGACCCCCCATTGTCCCCAGGGCCCATTGTGACATTCAGGGGCCCCCGTTTGTCATTGGGGCCCATTGTGAGATCCCAGGACCCCACATTGTCCCAAGGGCCCATTGTGACTTTCAGGGGACTCCACTTGTCCCCAGGACCCATTGTGACACTATAGGGACCCCCCCTTGTGCCCAGTGCCCATTGTGACACCGTGGGTACCACCCTTGTCCGCAGGGCCCATTGTGACATCCTGGGGACACCCCCTTGTCCCCAGGGCCCATTGTGACATGCTGGGGATCCCTCCTTGTCCCCAGGGCCCATTGTGACGTCCCAGGAGCCCCCATTGTCCCCAGGACCCATTGTGACATTCAGGGGACCCCCTTTGTCACTGGGGCCCATTGTGAAATCCCAGGACCCCACACTGTCCCCAGGGCCCATTGTGACATCCTGGGGACCCCCCCTTTGTCCCCAGTGCCCATTGTGACATCCTGCGGACCCCCCTTTGTCCCCAGGGCCCATTTTGACATTCAGGGGACCCACCATTGTCCTCAGGGCCCATTGTGAGGTCCCAGGACCCCCCATTGTCCCCAGGGCCCATTGTGACATCCTGCGGACCCCCTTGTCCCCAGGGTCCATTGTGACACTATGGGGACCCCCCCTTGTGCCCAGGGCCCATTGTGACACTGTGGGTACCACCCTTGTCTGCAGGGCTCATTGTGACATCCCAGGACCCCCCATTGTCCCCAGGGCCCATTGTGACATTCAGGGGACCCCCCTTGTCCCCAGGGCCCATTCTGATACCGTGGGGACCCCCTTTGTCCCCAGGGCCCATTGTGACATGCTGAGGATCCTCTTTGTCCCCAGGGCCCATTGTGACATCCTGGGGACCCTCCTTGTCCCCAGAGCCCATTGTGACATCCAGGGGACCCCCTTTGTCCCCAGGGCCCATTGTGGCACCATAGGGACCCCCTTTGTCACTGGGGCCCATTGTGAACATCCCAGGACCCCCCCTGGTCCCCAGGGCCCATTGTGAACATCCTGGGGACCCCCTTTGTCCCAAGACTTCATTGTGACATCCTGGGGACCCCCCTTGTCCTCAGGGTCCATTGTGACAGCCCAGGACCTTACATTGTCCCCAGGGCCCATTGTGATATCTGGGGGACCCCCTTGTTCCCAAGGCCCATTGTGACATCCTGGGGACCCCCCCTTGTCCCCAGGGCCCATTGTGACATCCCAGGACCTTACTTTGTCCCCAGGGCCCATTGTGACATCCTGGCGACCCCCCCTTGTCCCCAGGGCCCATTGTGACATCCTGGGGATCCCTCCTTGTCCCCAGGGCCCATTGTGACATCCCAGGACCCCCCATTGTCCCCAGGGCCCATTGTGACATCCTCTGCACCCCCTTGTCCCCAGGGCCCATTGTGACATCCTGGGGAGCCTCTTTGTCCCCACGGCCCATTGTGACATCCTGGGGACCTCCTTGTCTCCAGGACCCATCCTGGCACTGTGGAGACCTCCCTTGTCACTGGGGACCCATTGTGACACCATGGGGACCTCCCATTGTCCTCAGGGCCCATTGAGACATCCTGGGGACCCCCTTTGTCACTGGGGACCCATTGTGACATCCCAGGAACCCCATTGTCCCAAGGGCCCATTGTGACATCCTGGGGACCCCTCTTTGTCTCCAGGACATATTGTGACACCGTGGGGACCACATTAGTCCCCAGGGCCCATTGTGACATCCTAGGAATCCCCTCTTGTCCCCAGGGCCCATTGTGACGTCCCAGGACCCCCCTTTGTCCCCAGGGCTCATTGTGACATTCTAGGACCCCACTTTGTCCCCAGGGCCTATTGTGACACCATGGGGAACCCTCCTTGTCACTGGGGACCCATTGTGACACCATGGGGACCCCCGCTTTGTCCCCAGTGCCCATTGTGACATCCTGCCCACCCCCCTTTGTCCCCAGGGTCCATTGTGACATCCTGGGCAACCCCATTGTCCCCAGGGCCCATTGTGACATCTAGGGGGACGCCCTTGTCCCCAGGACCCATCGTGGCACCGTGGGGACCCCCATTGTCCCCAGGGCCCATTGTGACGTCCCAGGACCCCCATTGTCCCCAGGGCCCATTGTGACATCCCAGGACCCCACTTTGTCCCCAGGGCTTATTGTGACACCATGGGGATCTCCCTTGTCCCCAGGGCCCATTGTGACATCCTCGGCACCCCCTTGTCCCCAGGGCCCATTGTGACATTCAGGGGACGCCTCTTTGTCCCCAGGGCCCATTGTGACATCCTGGGGATCCCTCCTTGTCCCCAGGGCCCATTGTGACGTCCCGGGACCCCCCATTGTCCCCAGGGCCCATTGTGACATTCAGGGGCCCCCGTTTGTCACTGGCGCCCATTGTGACATCCCAGGACCCCACATTGTCCCCAGGGCCCATTGTGACTTTCAGGGGACCCCACTTGTCCCCAGGACCCATTGTGACACTATAGGGACCCCACCTTGTGCCCAGTGCCCATTGTGACACCGTGGGTACCACCCTTGTCCGCAGGGCCCATTGTGACATCCTGGGTACACCCCCTTGTCCCCAGGGCCCATTGTGACGTCCTGGGAATCCCTCCTTGTCCCCAGGGCCCATTGTGACATCCAGGGGACCCCCCCTTGTCCCCAGGGCCCATTGTGACGTCCCAGGACCCGCCATTGTCCCCAGGGCCCATTGTGACGTCCCGGGACCCCCCATTGTCCCCAGGGCCCATTGTGACATTCAGGGGCCCCCGTTTGTCACGGGGGCCCATTTTGACATTCAGGGGACCCACCATTGTCCTCAGGGCCCATTGTGACTTTCAGGGGACCCCACTTGTCCCCAGGACCTATTGCGACACTATAGGGACCCCCCCTTGTGCCCAGTGCCCATTGTGACACCGTGGGTACCACCCTTGTCCGCAGGGCCCATTGTGACATCCTGGGGACACCCCCTTGTCCCCAGGGCCCATTGTGACATCCTGGGGATCCCTCCTTGTCCCCAGGGCCCATTGTGACGTCCCAGGAGCCCCCATTGTCCCCAGGACCCATTGTGACATTTAGGGGACCCCCTTTGTCACTGGGGCCCATTGTGAAATCCCAGGACCCCACATTGTCCCCAGGGCCCATTGTGACATCCTGGGGACACCCCCTTTGTCCCCAGTGCCCATTGTGACATCCTGCGGACCCCCCTTTGTCCCCAGGGCCCATTTTGACATTCAGGGGACCCACCATTGTCCTCAGGGCCCATTGTGAGGTCCCAGGACCCCCCATTGTCCCCAGGGCCCATTGTGACATCCTCGGCACCCCCTTGTCCCCAGGGCCCATTGTGACATTCAGGGGACCCCACATTGTCCCCAGGGCCCATTGTGACATCCTCTGCACCCCCTTGTCCCCAGGACCCATTGTGACATTCAGGGGACCCCTCTTTGTCCCCAGGGCCCATTGTGACATCCTGGGGACCCTCTTTGTCACTGGGGCCTATTGTGACATCCCAGGACCCCACTTTGTCCCCAGGGCCCATTGTAGCACCATGGGGACCCCCTTTGACCCCAGGGCCCATTGTGGCACCATGGCAACCGCTTTTGTCCCCAGGGCCCATTGTGACATTCTTGGACCCCACTTTGTCCCCAGGGCCTATTGTGACACCATGGGGACCCCTCCTTGTCACTGGGGACCGATTGTGATACCATGGGGACCCCGCCTTGTCCTCAGGACTCATTCTCACATCCTCGACGCCCCCCATTGTCCCCAGGGCCCATTGTGACATCCACTGCACCCCCTTGTCCCCAGGGCCCATTGTGACATTCAGGGGACCCCTCTTTGTCCCCAGGGCCCATTGTGACATCCTGGGGACCCCCCCTTGTCCCCAGGGCCCATTGTGACGTCCCAGGACCCCCCATTGTCCCCAGGGCCCATTGTGACATCCTGTGGATCCCTCCTTGTCCCCAGGGCCCATTGTGACGTCCCAGGACCCCCCATTGTCCCCAGGGCCCATTGTGATATGTTGGGGAGCCCTCTTTGTCCCCAGGGCCCATTGTGAAATTCAGGGGACCCCAACTTGTCCTCAGGGCCCATTCTGATATCCTGGGGACACTCTTTGTCCCCAGGGCCCATTGTGACATCCTGAGGACCGCCCTTTGTCCCCAGGGCCCATTGTGACATTCAGGGGCCCCCGTTTGTCATTGGGGCCCATTGTGAGATCCCAGGACCCCACATTGTCCCATGGGCCCATTGTGACTTTCATGGGACTCCACTTGTCCCCAGGACCCATTGTAACACTATAGGGACGCCCCCTTGTGCCCAGTGCCCATTGTGACACCGTGGGTACCACCCTTGTCCGCAGGGCCCATTGTGACATCCTGGGGACACCCCCTTGTCCCCAGGGCCCATTGTGACATTTTGGGAATCCCTCCTTGTCCCCAGGGCCCATTGTGACGTCCCAGGAGCCCCCATTGTCCCCAGGACCCATTGTGACATTCAGGGGACCCCCTTTGTCACTGGGGCCCATTGTGAAATCCCAGGACCCCACACTGTCCCCAGGGCCCATTGTGACATCCTGGGGACCCCCCCTTTGTCTCCAGTGCCCATTGTGACATCCTGCGGACCCCCCTTTGTCCCCAGGGCCCATTTTGACATTCAGGGGACCCACCATTGTCCTCAGGGCCCATTGTGAGGTCCCAGGACCCCCCATTGTCCCCAGGGCCCATTGTGACATCCTGCGGACCCCCTTGTCCCCAGGGTCCATTGTGACACTATGGGGACCCCCCCTTGTGCCCAGGGCCCATTGTGACACTGTGGGTACCACCCTTGTCTGCAGGGCTCATTGTGACATCCCAGGACCCCCCATTGTCCCCAGGGCCCATTATGACATTCAGGGGACCCCCCTTGTCCCCAGGGCCCATTCTGATACCGTGGGGACCCCCTTTGTCCCCAGGGCCCATTGTGACATGCTGGGGATCCTCTTTGTCCCCAGGGCCCATTGTGACATCCTGGGGACCCTCCTTGTCCCCAGAGCCCATTGTGACATCCAGGGGACCCCCTTTGTCCCCAGGGCCCATTGTGACATGCTGGGGATCCTCTTTGTCCCCAGGGCCCATTGTGACATCCTGGGGACCCTCCTTGTCCCCAGGGCCCATTGTGACGTCCCAGGACCCCCCATTGTCCCCAGGGCCCATTGTGACATTCAGGGGACCCCCTTTGTCACTGGGGCCCATTGTGACATCCCAGGACCCCCCCTGGTCCCCAGGGCCCATTGTGAACATCCTGGGGACCCCCTTTGTCCCAAGACTTCATTGTGACATCCTGGGGACCCCCCTTGTCCTCAGGGTCCATTGTGACAGCCCAGGACCTTACATTGTCCCCACGGCCCATTGTGATATCTGGGGGACCCCCTTGTTCCCAAGGCCCATTGTGACATCCTGGGGAACCCCCCTTGTCCCCAGGGCCCATTGTGACATCCCAGGACCTTACTTTGTCCCCAGGGCCCATTGTGACATCCCAGGACCCCCCATTGTCCCCAGGGCCCATTGTGACATCCTCTGCACCCCCTTGTCCCCAGGGCCCATTGTGACATCCTGGGGATCCCTCCTAGTCCCCAGGGCCCATTGTGACGTCCCAGGACCCCCCATTGTCCCCAGGGCCCATTGTGACATTCAGGGGACCCCCTTTGTCACTGGGGCCCATTGTGACATCCCAGGACCCCCCATTGTTCCCAGGGCCCATTGTGATGTCCTTGGGAGCCCCCTCTCACCCAGGGCTCATTGTGACTCTCAGGGGACCCCATCTTGTCGCCAGGGCTGATTGTGATGTCCTAGGGCCCCTCTGTGTCCCCAGGGCCCATTGTGACGTCCCAGGACCCCCATTGTCTCCAGGGCCCATTGTGACATCCTCGGCACCCCCTTGTCCCCAGGGCCCATTGTGACATTCAGGGGACCCCTCTTTGTCCCCAGGGCCCATTGTGACATCCTGGGGACCCCCTCTTGTCCCTAGGGCCCATTGTGACGTCCCAGGACCCCCCATTGTCCCCAGGGCCCATTGTGACATCCTGGGGATCCCTCCTTGTCCCCAGGGCCCATTGTGACGTCCCAGGACCCCCCATTGTCCCCAGGGCCCATTGTGACATTCAGGGGACCCCCTTTGTCACTGGGGCCCATTGTGACATACCAGGACCCCACATTGTCCCCAGGGCCCATTGTGACATCCTGGGGACCCCCATGTCACTGGGACCCATTGTGACGTCCCAGGACCCCCCATTGTCCCCAGGGTCCATTGTTACATCCTGGGGACCCCCTTGTCCCCAGGACCCATCATGACACCATGGGGACCCTCCTTGTCACTGGGGACCCATTGTGACACCATGGGGACCCCCCCTTGTCCTCAGGGCCCATTGTGACATCCTGGGCATCCCCCTTTGTCCCCCGGGACCATTGTAACACCGTGCGGACCCCCTTTGTCCCCAGGGCCCATTGTGACACTGTGGGGAACCCCCTTGTCCCCAGGGCATATTGTTACGTCCCAGGACCCCCCATTGTCCCCAGGGCCCATTGTGACACCTTGGGGACCCCCTTGTCACTGGAGACCCATTGTGACAGCATGGGGACCACCCCTTGTCCTCAGGGCCTATTGTGAACATCCTGGGGAACCTCCATTGTCCCCAGAGCCCATTGTGAGTTCCTGGAGACCCCCTTGTTCCCAGGTCCCATTGTGACATCCTGGGGAGCCTCTTTGTCCCCACGGCCCATTGTGACATCCTGGGGACCTCCTTGTCCCCAGGACCCATCCTGGCACTGTGGAGACCTCCCTTGTCACTGGGGACCCATTGTGACACCATGGGGACCTCCCATTGTCCTCAGGGCCCATTGAGACATCCTGGGGACCCCCTTTGTCACTGGGGACCCATTGTGACATCCCAGGAACCCCATTGTCCCAAGGGCCCATTGTGACATCCTGGGGACCCCTCTTTGTCTCCAGGACATATTGTGACACCGTGGGGACCACATTAGTCCCCAGGGCCCATTGTGACATCCTAGGAATCCCCTCTTGTCCCCAGGGTCCATTGTGACATCCCAGGACCCCCCTTTGTCCCCAGGGCTCATTGTGACATTCTAGGACCCCACTTTGTCCCCAGGGCCTATTGTGACACCATGGGGAACCCTCCTTGTCACTGGGGACCCATTGTGACACCATGGGGACCCCCCCTTTGTCCCCAGTGCCCATTGTGACATCCTGCCCACCCCCCTTTGTCCCCAGGGTCCATTGTGACATCCTGGGCAACCCCATTGTCCCCAGGGCCCATTGTGACATCTAGGGGGACGCCCTTGTCCCCAGGACCCATCGTGGCACCGTGGGGACCCCCATTGTCCCCAGGGCCCATTGTGACGTCCCAGGACCCCCATTGTCTCCAGGGCCCATTGTGACATCCCAGGACCCCACTTTGTCCCCAGGGCTTATTGTGACACCATGGGGATCTCCCTTGTCCCCAGGGCCCATTGTGACATCCTCGGCACCCCCTTGTCCCCAGGGCCCATTGTGACATTCAGGGGACGCCTCTTTGTCCCCAGGGCCCATTGTGACATCCTGGGACCCCCCATTGTCCCCAGGGCCCATTGTGACATTCAGGGGCCCCCGTTTGTCACTGGCGCCCATTGTGACATCCCAGGACCCCACATTGTCCCCAGGGCCCATTGTGACTTTCAGGGGACCCCACTTGTCCCCAGGACCCATTGTGACACTATAGGGACCCCACCTTGTGCCCAGTGCCCATTGTGACACCGTGGGTACCACCCTTGTCCGCAGGGCCCATTGTAACATCCTGGGGACACCCCCTTGTCCCCAGGGCCCATTGTGACGTCCTGGGAATCCCTCCTTGTCCCCAGGGCCCATTGTGACATCCAGGGGACCCCCCCTTGTCCCCAGGGCCCATTGTGACGTCCCAGGACCCGCCATTGTCCCCAGGGCCCATTGTGACATCCACTGCACCACCTTGTCCCCAGGGCCCATTGTGACATCCACTGCACCCCCTTGTCCCCAGGGCCCATTGTGACATCCTGGGGACCCTCCTTGTCCCCAGAGCCCATTGTGACATCCAGGGGACCCCCTTGGTCCCCAGGGCTCATTGTGGCACCATAGGGACCCCCTTTGTCACTGGGGCCCATTGTGACATCCCAGGACCCCCCCTGGTCCCCAGGGCCCATTGTGAACATCCTGGGGACCCCCTTTGTCCCAAGACTTCATTGTGACATCCTGGGGACCCCCCTTGTCCTCAGGGTCCATTGTGACAGCCCAGGACCTTACATTGTCCCCAGGGCCCATTGTGATATCTGGGGGACCCCCTTGTTCCCAAGGCCCATTGTGACACCATGGGGACCCCCCCTTTATCCCCAGTGCCCATTGTGACATCCTGCGGACCCCCCTTTGTCCCCAGGGCCCATTTTGACATTCAGGGGACCCACCATTGTCCTCAGGGCCCATTGTGAGGTCCCAGGACCCCCCATTGTCCCCAGGGCCCATTGTGACATCCTCGGCACCCCCTTGTCCCCAGGGCCCATTGTGACATTCAGGGGACCCCCCTTTGTCCCCAGGGCCCATTGTGACATCGTGGGGACCCCCTTTGTCCCAAGACTTCATTGTGACATCCTGGGGACCCCCCTTGTCCTCAGGGTCCATTGTGACAGCCCAGGACCTTACATTGTCCCCAGGGCCCATTGTGATATCTTGGGGACCCCCTTGTTCCCAAGGCCCATTGTGACATCCTGGGGACCCCCCCTTGTCCCCAGGGCCCATTGTGACATCCCAGGACCCCCCATTGTCCCCAGGGCCCATTGTGACATCCTCGGCACGCCCTTGTCCCCAGGGCCCATTGTGACATCCTGGGGACCCCCCCTTGTCCCCAGGGCCCATTGTGACGTCCCAGGACCCCCCATTGTCCCCAGGGCCCATTGTGACATCCTCTGCACCCCCTTGTCCCCAGGGCCCATTGTGACATTCAGGGGACCCCTCTTTGTCCCCAGGGCCCATTGTGACATCCTGGGGACCCCCCCTTGTCCCCAGGGCCCATTGTGACATCCTGGGGACCCCCCCTTGTCCCCAGGGCCCATTGTGACGTCCCAGGTCCCCCCATTGTCCCCAGGGCCCATTGTGACATCCTGGGGATCCCTCCTTGTCCCCAGGGCCCATTGTGACATCCCAGGACCCCCCATTGTCCCCAGGACCTATTGTGACATTCAGGGGACCCCCTTTGTCACTGGGGCCCATTGTGACACCATGGAGACCCCCGCTTGTCCTCAGGCTCCATTGTGACATCCTGGGCACCCCCCATTTTCCCCAGGACCCATTGTGACATCCTGGCCACCCCCTTGCTTCCAGGGCCCGTTGTGGCACCATGGGGACACCCCCTTTGTCCCCAGGGCCCATTGTGACATCCCAGGACCCCCCTTTGTCCCCAGGGCCCATTGTAGCACCATGGGGACCCCCTTTGACCCCAGGGCCCATTGTGGTACTATGGCAACCCCTTTTGTCCCCAGGGCCCATTGTGACATTCTTGGACCCCACTTTGTCCCCAGGGCCTATTGTGACACCATGGGGACCCCTCCTTGCCACTGGGGACCCATTGTGACACCATGGGGACCCCCCCTTGTCCTCAGGAGTCATTCTGACATCCTGGACACCCCCCATTGTCCCCAGGGCCCATTGTGACATCCACTGCACCCCCCTGTCCCCAGGGCCCATTGTGACATTCAGGGGACTCCTCTTTGTCCCCAGGGCCCATTGTGACATCCTGGGGATCCCTCCTTGTCTTCAGGGCCCATTGTGATGTCCGAGGACCCCCCATTGTCCCCAGGGCCCATTGTGACATCCTCTGCACCCCCTTGTCCCCAGGGCCCATTGTGACATTCAGGGGACCCCTCTTTGTCCCCAGGGCCCATTGTGACATCCTGGGGATCCCTCCTTGTCGCCAGGGCCCATTGTGACGTCCCAGGACCCCCCATTGTCCCCAGGACCTATTGTGACATTCAGGGGACCCCCTTTGTCACTGGGGCCCATTGTGACACCATGGGGACCCCTCCTTGTCACTGGGGACCCATTATGACACCATGGGGACCCCCCTTGTCCTCAGGACTCATTCTCACATCCTGGACACCCCGCATTGTCCCCAGGGCCCATTGTGACATCCACTGCAACCCCTTGTCCCCAGGGCCCATTGTGACATTCAGGGGACCCCCCCTTGTCCCCAGAGCCCATTGTGACGTCCCAGGTCCCCCCATTGTCCCCAGGACCCATTGTGACACTATGGGGACCCCCCCTTTTGCCCAGGGCCCATTGTGACCCCGTGGGTACCACCCTTGTCCCCAGGGCCCATTGTGACATTCAGGGGACCCCTCTTTGTCCCCAGGGCCCATTGTGACATCCTGGGGACCCTCTTTGTCACTGGGGCCTATTGTGACATCCCAGGACCCCCCTTTGTCCCCAGGGCCCATTGTAGCACCATGGGGACCCCCTTTGACCCCAGGGCCCATTGTGGCACCATGGCAACCGCTTTTGTCCCCAGGGCCCATTGTGACATTCTTGGACCCCACTTTGTCCCCAGGGCCTATTGTGACACTATGGGGACCCCTCCTTGTCACTGGGGACCCATTGTGATACCATGGGGACCCCGCCTTGTCCTCAGGACTCATTCTCACATCCTGGACGCCCCCCATTGTCCCCAGGGCCCATTGTGACATCCACTGCACCCCCTTGTCCCCAGGGCCCATTGTGACATTCAGGGGACCCCTCTTTGTCCCCAGGGCCCATTGTGACATCCTGGGGACCCCCCCTTGTCCCCAGGGCCCATTGTGACATCCTGGGGACCCCCCCTTGTCCCCAGGGCCCATTGTGACGTCCCAGGACCCCCCATTGTCCCCAGGGCCCATTGTGACATCCTGTGGATCCCTCCTTGTCCACAGGGCCCATTGTGACGTCCCAGGACCCCCCATTGTCCCCAGGGCCCATTGTGATATGTTGGGGAGCCCTCTTTGTCCCCAGGGCCCATTGTGAAATTCAGGGGACCCCAACTTGTCCTCAGGGCCCATTCTGATATCCTGGGGACACTCTTTGTCCCCAGGGCCCATTGTGACATCCTGGGGACCCCATTGTCACCAAAGCCCATTGTGATATCCTGGCGACCACCTTTTGTCCCCAGGGCCCATTGTGATATCCTGAGGACCGCCCTTTGTCCCCAGGGCCCATTGTGACGTCCCAGGACCCCCCATTGTCCCCAGGGCCCATTGTGACATTCAGGGGCCCCCGTTTGTCATTGGGGCCCATTGTGAGATCCCAGGACCCCACATTGTCCCAAGGGCCCATTGTGACTTTCAGGGGACCCCCCATTGTCCCCAGGACCTATTGTGACATTCAGGGGACCCCCATTGTCACTGGGGCCCATTGTGACACCATGGAGACCCCCGCTTGTCCTCAGGGTCCATTGTGACATCCTGGGCACCCCCCATTTTCCCCAGGACCCATTGTGACATCCTGGCCACCCCCTTACTCCCAGGGCCCGTTGTGACATCCTCTGCACCCCTTTGTCCCCAGGGCCCATTGTGACATCCCAGGACCCCCCTTTGTCCCCAGGGCCCATTGTAGCACCATGGGGACCCCCTTTGACCCCAGGGCCCATTGTGGCACCATGGCAACCCCTTTTGTCCCCAGGGCCCATTGTGACATTCTTGGACCCCACTTTGTCCCCAGGGCCTATTGTGACACCATGGGGACCCCTCCTTGTCACTGGGGACCCATTGTGACACCATGTGGACCCCCCCTTGTCCTCAGGACTCATTCTCACATCCTGGACACCCCCCATTGTCCCCAGGGTTCATTGTGACATCCACTGCAACCCCTTGTCCCCAGGGCCCATTGTGACATTCAGGGGACCCCTCTTTGTCCCCAGGGCCCATTGTGACATCCTGGGGACCCCCCCTTGTCCCCAGGGCCCATTGTGATGTCCCAGGACCCGACATTGTCCCCAGGGCCCATTGTGACATCCTCTGCACCCCCTTGTCCCCAGGGCCCATTGTGACGTCCCAGGACCCCCCCTTGTCCCCAGGGCCCATTGTGACGTCCCAGGACCCCCCTTTGTCCCCAGGGCCCATACTGATACCGTGGGGACCTCCTTTGTCCCCAGGGCCCATTGTGACATGCTGGGGACCCTCCTTGTCCCCAGGGCCCATTGTGACATCCAGGGGACCCCCTTTGTCCCCAGGGCCCATTGTGGCACCATGAGGACCCTCTTTGTCACTGGAGCCCATTGTGACATCCCATGACCCCCCTTTGTCCCCAGTGCTATTGTGAAATCCTGGGGACCCCTTTTGTCCCCACGGCCCATTGTGACACCATGGGGAACCCCTTTGTCACTGGGGGCCATTGTGACATTCCAGGATTCCACTTTGTCCCCAGGGCTCGTTCTGACACCTTGGGGACTCCCATTGTCCCCAGGGCCCATTGTGACATCCTGGGCAACCCCATTGTCCCCAGGGCCCATTGTGACATCTGGGGGACGCCCTTGTCCCCAGGGCCCATTGTGACATTCAGGGTACCCCTCTTTGTCCCCAGGGCCCATTGTGACACTATGGGGACCCCCCCTTGTCCCCAGGGCCCATTGTGACATTCAGGGGACCCCCTTTGTCACTGGGGCCCATTGTGAAATCCCAGGACCCCACATTGTCCCCAGGGCCCATTGTGACATCCTGGGGACCCCCCCTTTGTCCCCAGTGCCCATTGTGACATCCTGCGGACCCCCCTTTGTCCCCAGGGCCCATTTTGACATTCAGGGGACCCACCATTGTCCTCAGGGCCCATTGTGCGGTCCCAGGACCCCCCATTGTCCCCAGGGCCCATTGTGACATCCTCGGCACCCCCTTGTCCCCAGGGTCCATTGTGACACTATGGGGACCCCCCCTTGTGCCCAGGGCCCATTGTGACACTGTGGGTACCACCCTTGTCTGCAGGGCTCATTGTGACATCCCAGGACCCCCCATTGTCCCCAGGGCCCATTGTGACATTCAGGGGACCCCCCTTGTCCCCAGGGCCCATTCTGATACCGTGGGGACCCCCTTTGTCCCCAGGGCCCATTGTGACATCCTGGGGACCCCCTTTGTCCCAAGACTTCATTGTGACATCCTAGGCACCCCCCTTGTCCTCAGGGTCCATTGTGACAGCCCAGGACCTTACATTGTCCCCAGGGCCCATTGTGATATCTGGGGGACCCCCTTGTTCCCAAGGCCCATTGTGACATCCTGGGGACCCACCCTTGTCCCCAGGGCCCATTGTGACATCCCAGGACCCCCCATTGTCCCCAGAGCCCATTGTGACATCCTCGGCACTCCCTTGTCCCCAGGGCCCATTGTGACATCCTGGGGACCCCCCCTTCTTCCCAGGGCCCATTGTGACGTCCCAGGACCCCCCATTGTCCCCAGGGCCCATTGTGACATCCTGGGGATCCCTCCTTGTCCCCAGGGCCCATTGTGATGTCCCAGGACCCCCCATTGTCCCCAGGGCCCATTGTGACATCCTCTGCACCCCCTTGTCCCCAGGGCCCATTGTGACATTCAGGGGACCCCTCTTTGTCCCCAGGGCCCATTCTGACATCCTGGGGATCCCTCCTTGTCCCCAGGGCCCATTGTGACGTCCCAGGACCCCCCATTGTCCCCAGGGCCTATTGTGACATTCAGGGGACCCCCTTTGTCACTGGGGCCCATTGTGACACCATGGAGACCCCCGCTTGTCCTCAGGGTCCATTGTGACATCCTGGGCACCCCCTTGCTCCCAGGGCCCGTTGTGGCACCATGGGGACACCCCCTTTGTCCCCAGGGCCCATTGTGACATGCCAGGACCCCCTTTTGTCCCCAGGGCCCATTGTAGCACCATGGGGACCTCCTTTGACCCCAGGGCGCATTGTGGCACCATGGCAACCCCTTTTGTCCCCAGGGCCCATTGTGACATTCTTGGACCCCACTTTGTCCCCAGGGCCTATTGTGACACCATGGGGACCCCTCCTTGTCACTGGGGACCCATTGTGACACCATGGGGACCCCCCCTTGTCCTCAGGACTCATTCTCACATCCTGGACACCCCCCATTGTCCCCAGGGCCCATTGTAACATCCACTGCACTCCCTTGTCCCCAGGGCCCATTGTGACATTCAGGGGACCCCTCTTTATCCCCAGGGCCCATTGTGACATCCTGGGGACCCCCCCTTGTCCCCAGGGCCCATTGTGACGTCCCAGGACCCGACATTGTCCCCAGGGCCCATTGTGACATCCTCTGCACCCCCTTGTCCCCAGGGCCCATTGTGACGTCCCAGGACCCCCCCTTGTCCCCAGGGCCCATTGTGACGTCCCAGGACCCCCCTTTGTCCCCAGGGCCCATTGTGACATTCAGGGGCCCCCGTTTGTCACTGGGGCCCATTGTGACATCCCAGGACCCCACATTGTCCCCAGGGCCCATTGTGACTTTCAGGGGACCCCACTTGTCCCCAGGACCCATTGTGACACTATAGGGACCCCCCCTTGTCCCAGTGACCATTGTGACACCGTGGGTACCACCCTTGTCCGCAGGGCCCATTGTGACATCCTGGGGACACCCCCTTGTCCCCAGGGCCCATTGTGACATCCTGGGAATCCCTCCTTGTCCCCAGGGCCCATCGTGACGTGCCAGGACCCCCATTTTCCCCAGGGCCCATTGTGACATCCTCGGCACCCCCTTGTCCCCAGGGCCCATTGTGACATTCAGGGGACCCCTCTTTGTCCCCAGGGCCCATTGTGACATCCTGGGGACCCCCCCTTGTTCCCAGGGCCCACTGTGACGTCCCAGGACCCGCCATTGTCCCCAGGGCCCTGTGTGACATCCTGGGGTGCCCTCCTTGTCCCCAGGGCCCATTGTGACGTCCCAGGACCCCCCATTGTCCCCAGGGCCCATTGTGACATCCTGGGGACCCCCTTTGTCCCCAGGGCCCATTGTGGCACCATGAGGACCCTCTTTGTCACTGGAGCCCATTGTGACATCCCATGACCCCCCTTTGTCCCCAGTGCTATTGTGAAATCCTGGGGACCCCTTTTGTCCCCACGGCCCATTGTGACACCATGGGGAACCCCTTTGTCACTGGGGGCCATTGTGACATTCCAGGATTCCACTTTGTCCCCAGGGCTCGTTCTGACTCCTTGGGGACTCCCATTGTCCCCAGGGTTCGTTCTGACACCTTGGGGACTCCCATTGTCCCCAGGGCCCATTGTGACATCCTGGGCAACCCCATTGTCCTCAGGGCCCATTGTGACATCTGGGGGACGCCCTTGTCCCCAGGACCCATTGGCACCGTGGGGACCCTCCTTGTCACTTGGGCCCATTGTGACACCATGGGGACGCCCCCCTTTGTCCCCAGTGCCCATTGTGACATCCTGCGGACCCCCCTTTGTCCCCAGGGCCCATTGTGACATTCAGGGGACCCACCATTGTCCTCAGGGCCCATTGTGACATCCCAGGACCCCCCATTGTCCCCAGGGCCCATTGTGACATCCTCGGCACCCCCTTGTGCCCAGGGCCCATTGTGACATTCAGGGGACCCCTCTTTGTCCCCAGGGCCCATTGTGACGTCCTGGGGACCCCCCCTTGTCCCCAGGGCCCATTGTGACGTCCCAGGACCCGCCATTGTCCCCAGGGCCCATTGTGACATCCTGGGTATCCCTCCTTGTCCCCAGGGCCCATTGTGACGTCCCAGGACCCCCCATTGTCCCCAGGGCCCATTGTGACATTCAGGGGCCCCCGTTTGTCACTGGGGCCCATTGTGACATCCCAGGACCCCACATTGTCCCCAGGGCCCATTGTGACTTTCAGGGGACCCCACTTGTCCCCAGGACCCATTGTGACACTATAGGGACCCCCCCTTGTCCCAGTGACCATTGTGACATCGTGGGTACCACCCGTGTCCGCAGGGCCCATTGTGACATCCTGGGGACACCCCCTTGTCCCCAGGGCCCATTGTGACATCCTGGGAATCCCTCCTTGTCCCCAGGGCCCATCGTGACGTGCCAGGACCCCCATTTTCCCCAGGGCCCATTGTGACAGCCTCGGCACCCCCTTGTCCCCAGGGCCCATTGTGACATTCAGGGGACCCCTCTTTGTCCCCAGGGCCCATTGTGACATCCTGGGGACCCCCCCTTGTTCCCAGGGCCCACTGTGACGTCCCAGGACCCGCCATTGTCCCCAGGGCCCTGTGTGACATCCTGGGGTGCCCTCCTTGTCCCCAGGGCCCATTGTGACGTCCCAGGACCCCCCATTGTCCCCAGAGCCCATTGTGACATCCAGGGGACCCCCTTTGTCACTGGGGCCCATTGTGGCACCATGAGGACCCTCTTTGTCACTGGGGCCCATTGTGACATCCCAGGACCCCCCCTGGTCCCCAGGGCCCATTGTGACATCTGGGGGACCCCCCTTGTCCTCAGGGTCCATTGTGACAGCCCAGGACCTTACTTTGTCCCCAGGGCCCATTGCGATATCTGGGGGACCCCCTTGTCCCCAGGGCCCATTGTGACACCATGGGGACCCCCCTTTGTCCCCAGGGCCCATTGAAATGTCCCAGGACCACCCTTTGTCCCCAGGGCTTATTGTGACACCATGGGGATCTCCCTTGTCCCCAGGGCCCATTGTGACATCCCACGACCCCCCTTTGTCCCCAGTGCTATTGTGAAATCCTGGGGACCCCTTTTGTCCCCAGGGCCCATTGTGACATCCACTGCACCCCCCTGTCCCCAGGGCCCATTGTGACATTCAGGGGACCCCTCTTTGTCCCCAGGGCCCATTGTGACATCCTGGGGACCCCCCCTTGTCCCCAGGGCCCATTGTGACGTCCCAGGACCCCCCATTGTCCCCAGGACCCATTGTGACATTCAGGGGACCCCCTTTGTCACTGGGGCCCATTGTGAAATCCCAGGACCCCACATTGTCCCCGGGGCCCATTGTGACATCCTGGGGACCCCCCCTTTGTCCCGATGTGCCCATGGTCACATCCTGCGGACCCCCCTTTGTCCCCAGGGCCCATTTTGACATTCAGGGGACCCACCATTGTCCTCAGGGCCCATTGTGCGGTCCCAGGACCCCCCATTGTCCCCAGGGCCCATTGTGACATCCTCGGCACCCCCTTGTCCCCAGGGTCCATTGTGACACTATGGGGACCCCCCCTTGTGCCCAGGGCCCATTGTGACACTGTGGGTACCACCCTTGTCTGCAGGGCTCATTGTGACATCCCAGGACCCCCCATTGTCCCCAGGGCCCATTGTGACATTCAGGGGACCCCCCTTGTCCCCAGGGCCCATTCTGATACCGTGGGGACCCCCTTTGTCCCCAGGGCCCATTGTGACATCCTGGGGACCCTCCTTGTCCCCAGGGCCCATTGTGACTTTCAGGGGACCCCACTTGTCCCCAGGACCCATTGTGACACTATAGGGACCCCCCCTTGTCCCAGTGACCATTGTGACATCGTGGGTACCACCCTTGTCCGCAGGGCCCATTGTGACATCCTGGGGACACCCCCTTGTCCCCAGGGCCCATTGTGACATCCTGGGAATCCCTCCTTGTCCCCAGGGCCCATCGTGACGTGCCAGGACCCCCATTTTCCCCAGGGCCCATTGTGACAGCCTCGGCACCCCCTTGTCCCCAGGGCCCATTGTGACATTCAGGGGACCCCTCTTTGTCCCCAGGGCCCATTGTGACATCCTGGGGACCCCCCCTTGTTCCCAGGGCCCACTGTGACGTCCCAGGACCCGCCATTGTCCCCAGGGCCCTGTGTGACATCCTGGGGTGCCCTCCTTGTCCCCAGGGCCCATTGTGACGTCCCAGGACCCCCCATTGTCCCCAGAGCCCATTGTGACATCCAGGGGACCCCCTTTGTCACTGGGGCCCATTGTGGCACCATGAGGACCCTCTTTGTCACTGGGGCCCATTGTGACATCCCAGGACCCCCCCTGGTCCCCAGGGCCCATTGTGACATCTGGGGGACCCCCCTTGTCCTCAGGGTCCATTGTGACAGCCCAGGACCTTACTTTGTCCCCAGGGCCCATTGCGATATCTGGGGGACCCCCTTGTCCCCAGGGCCCATTGTGACACCATGGGGACCCCCCTTTGTCCCCAGGGCCCATTGAAATGTCCCAGGACCACCCTTTGTCCCCAGGGCTTATTGTGACACCATGGGGATCTCCCTTGTCCCCAGGGCCCATTGTGACATCCCACGACCCCCCTTTGTCCCCAGTGCTATTGTGAAATCCTGGGGACCCCTTTTGTCCCCAGGGCCCATTGTGGCACCATGGGGAACCCCTTTGTCACTGGGGGCCATTGTGACATTCCAGGATTCCACTTTGTCCCTAGGGCTCGTTCTGAACACCTTGGGGCCTCCCATTGTCCCCAGGGCCCATTGTGACATCTGGGGGACGCCCTTGTCCCCAGGACCCATCGTGGCACCGTGGGGACCCTCCTTGTCACTTGGGCCCATTGTGACACCATGGGGACCCCCCCTTTATCCCCAGTGCCCATTGTGACATCCTGCGGACCCCCCTTTGTCCCCAGGGCCCATTTTGACATTCAGGGGACCCACCATTGTCCTCAGGGCCCATTGTGAGGTCCCAGGACCCCCCATTGTCCCCAGGGCCCATTGTGACATCCTCGGCACCCCCTTGTCCCCAGGGTCCATTGTGACACTATGGGGACCCCCCCTTGTGCCCAGGGCCCATTGTGACACTGTGGGTACCACCCTTGTCTGCAGGGCTCATTGTGACATCCCAGGACCCCCCATTGTCCCCAGGGCCCATTGTGACACCGTGGGGACCCCCCTTGTCCCCAGGGCCCATTGTGACATCCTGGGGACCCCACCTTGTCCCCAGGGCCCTTTGTGACATCCCAGGACCCCCCATTGTCCCCAGCGCCCATTGTGACATCCTCGGCACGCCCTTGTCCCCAGGGCCCATTGTGACATCCTGGGGACCCCACCTTGTCCCCAGGGCCCATTGTGACATCCCAGGACCCCCCATTGTCCCCAGGGCCCATTGTGACATCCTCGGCACTCCCTTGTCCCCAGGGCCCATTGTGACATCCTGGGGACCCCCCCTTGTCCCCAGGGCCCATTGTGACGTCCCAGGACCCCCCATTGTCCCCAGGGCCCATTGTGACATCCTGGGGATCCCTCCTTGTCCCCAGGGCCCATTGTGATGTCCCAGGACCCCCCATTGTCTCCAGGGCCCATCGTGACATCCTCTGCACCCCCTTGTCCCCAGGGCCCATTGTGACATTCAGGGGACCCCTCTTTGTCCCCAGGGCCCATTCTGACATCCTGGGGACCCCCCCTTGTCCCCAGGACCCATTGTGACGTCCCAGGACCCCCCATTGTCCCCAGGGCCCATTGTGACATCCTGGGGATCCCTCCTTGTCCCCAGGGCTCATTGTGACATCCCAGGACCCCCCCTTGTCCCCAGGGTCCATTGTGGCACCATGGGGACACCCCCTTTGTCCCCAGGGCTCATTGTGACATCCCAGGACCCCCCTTTGTCCCCAGGGCCCATTGTAGCACCATGGGGACCCCCTTTGACCCCAGGGCCCATTGTGGCACCATGGCAACCCCTTTTGTCCCCAGGGCCCATTGTGACATTCTTGGACCCCACTTTGTCCCCAGGGCCTATTGTGACACCATGGGGACCCCTCCTTGTCACTGGGGACCCATTGTGACACCATGGGGACCCCCCCTTGTCCTCAGGACTCATTCTGACATCCTGGATGCCCCCCATTGTCCCCAGGGCCCATTGTGACATCCACTGCACCCCCCTGTCCCCAGGGCCCATTGTGACATTCAGGGGACCCCTCTTTGTCCCCAGGGCCCATTGTGACATCCTGGGGACCCCCCCTTGTCCCCAGGGCCCATTGTGACGTCCCAGGACCCCCCATTGTCCCCAGGACCCATTGTGACATTCAGGGGACCCCCTTTGTCACTGGGGCCCATTGTGAAATCCCAGGACCCCACATTGTCCCCGGGGCCCATTGTGACATCCTGGGGACCCCCCCTTTGTCCCGATGTGCCCATGGTCACATCCTGCGGACCCCCCTTTGTCCCCAGGGCCCATTTTGACATTCAGGGGACCCACCATTGTCCTCAGGGCCCATTGTGCGGTCCCAGGACCCCCCATTGTCCCCAGGGCCCATTGTGACATCCTCGGCACCCCCTTGTCCCCAGGGTCCATTGTGACACTATGGGGACCCCCCCTTGTGCCCAGGGCCCATTGTGACACTGTGGGTACCACCCTTGTCTGCAGGGCTCATTGTGACATCCCAGGACCCCCCATTGTCCCCAGGGCCCATTGTGACATTCAGGGGACCCCCCTTGTCCCCAGGGCCCATTCTGATACCGTGGGGACCCCCTTTGTCCCCAGGGCCCATTGTGACATCCTGGGGACCCTCCTTGTCCCCAGGGCCCATTGTGACTTTCAGGGGACCCCACTTGTCCCCAGGACCCATTGTGACACTATAGGGACCCCCCCTTGTCCCAGTGACCATTGTGACATCGTGGGTACCACCCTTGTCCGCAGGGCCCATTGTGACATCCTGGGGACACCCCCTTGTCCCCAGGGCCCATTGTGACATCCTGGGAATCCCTCCTTGTCCCCAGGGCCCATCGTGACGTGCCAGGACCCCCATTTTCCCCAGGGCCCATTGTGACAGCCTCGGCACCCCCTTGTCCCCAGGGCCCATTGTGACATTCAGGGGACCCCTCTTTGTCCCCAGGGCCCATTGTGACATCCTGGGGACCCCCCCTTGTTCCCAGGGCCCACTGTGACGTCCCAGGACCCGCCATTGTCCCCAGGGCCCTGTGTGACATCCTGGGGTGCCCTCCTTGTCCCCAGGGCCCATTGTGACGTCCCAGGACCCCCCATTGTCCCCAGAGCCCATTGTGACATCCAGGGGACCCCCTTTGTCACTGGGGCCCATTGTGGCACCATGAGGACCCTCTTTGTCACTGGGGCCCATTGTGACATCCCAGGACCCCCCCTGGTCCCCAGGGCCCATTGTGACATCTGGGGGACCCCCCTTGTCCTCAGGGTCCATTGTGACAGCCCAGGACCTTACTTTGTCCCCAGGGCCCATTGCGATATCTGGGGGACCCCCTTGTCCCCAGGGCCCATTGTGACACCATGGGGACCCCCCTTTGTCCCCAGGGCC
Organism: Patagioenas fasciata; assembly: GCF_037038585.1. NCBI lineage: Eukaryota > Metazoa > Chordata > Aves > Columbiformes > Columbidae > Patagioenas > Patagioenas fasciata. The sequence goes on from NW_027288506.1 coordinate 1,919,266, forward strand.
CATTGAAATGTCCCAGGACCACCCTTTGTCCCCAGGGCTTATTGTGACACCATGGGGATCTCCCTTGTCCCCAGGGCCCATTGTGACATCCCACGACCCCCCTTTGTCCCCAGTGCTATTGTGAAATCCTGGGGACCCCTTTTGTCCCCAGGGCCCATTGTGGCACCATGGGGAACCCCTTTGTCACTGGGGGCCATTGTGACATTCCAGGATTCCACTTTGTCCCTAGGGCTCGTTCTGAACACCTTGGGGCCTCCCATTGTCCCCAGGGCCCATTGTGACATCTGGGGGACGCCCTTGTCCCCAGGACCCATCGTGGCACCGTGGGGACCCTCCTTGTCACTTGGGCCCATTGTGACACCATGGGGACCCCCCCTTTATCCCCAGTGCCCATTGTGACATCCTGCGGACCCCCCTTTGTCCCCAGGGCCCATTTTGACATTCAGGGGACCCACCATTGTCCTCAGGGCCCATTGTGAGGTCCCAGGACCCCCCATTGTCCCCAGGGCCCATTGTGACATCCTCGGCACCCCCTTGTCCCCAGGGTCCATTGTGACACTATGGGGACCCCCCCTTGTGCCCAGGGCCCATTGTGACACTGTGGGTACCACCCTTGTCTGCAGGGCTCATTGTGACATCCCAGGACCCCCCATTGTCCCCAGGGCCCATTGTGACACCGTGGGGACCCCCCTTGTCCCCAGGGCCCATTGTGACATCCTGGGGACCCCACCTTGTCCCCAGGGCCCTTTGTGACATCCCAGGACCCCCCATTGTCCCCAGCGCCCATTGTGACATCCTCGGCACGCCCTTGTCCCCAGGGCCCATTGTGACATCCTGGGGACCCCACCTTGTCCCCAGGGCCCATTGTGACATCCCAGGACCCCCCATTGTCCCCAGGGCCCATTGTGACATCCTCGGCACTCCCTTGTCCCCAGGGCCCATTGTGACATCCTGGGGACCCCCCCTTGTCCCCAGGGCCCATTGTGACGTCCCAGGACCCCCCATTGTCCCCAGGGCCCATTGTGACATCCTGGGGATCCCTCCTTGTCCCCAGGGCCCATTGTGATGTCCCAGGACCCCCCATTGTCTCCAGGGCCCATCGTGACATCCTCTGCACCCCCTTGTCCCCAGGGCCCATTGTGACATTCAGGGGACCCCTCTTTGTCCCCAGGGCCCATTCTGACATCCTGGGGACCCCCCCTTGTCCCCAGGACCCATTGTGACGTCCCAGGACCCCCCATTGTCCCCAGGGCCCATTGTGACATCCTGGGGATCCCTCCTTGTCCCCAGGGCTCATTGTGACATCCCAGGACCCCCCCTTGTCCCCAGGGTCCATTGTGGCACCATGGGGACACCCCCTTTGTCCCCAGGGCTCATTGTGACATCCCAGGACCCCCCTTTGTCCCCAGGGCCCATTGTAGCACCATGGGGACCCCCTTTGACCCCAGGGCCCATTGTGGCACCATGGCAACCCCTTTTGTCCCCAGGGCCCATTGTGACATTCTTGGACCCCACTTTGTCCCCAGGGCCTATTGTGACACCATGGGGACCCCTCCTTGTCACTGGGGACCCATTGTGACACCATGGGGACCCCCCCTTGTCCTCAGGACTCATTCTGACATCCTGGATGCCCCCCATTGTCCCCAGGGCCCATTGTGACATCCACTGCACCCCCCTGTCCCCAGGGCCCATTGTGACATTCAGGGGACCCCTCTTTGTCCCCAGGGCCCATTGTGACATCCTGGGGACCCCCCCTTGTCCCCAGGGCCCATTGTGACGTCCCAGGACCCCCCATTGTCCCCAGGACCCATTGTGACATTCAGGGGACCCCCTTTGTCACTGGGGCCCATTGTGAAATCCCAGGACCCCACATTGTCCCCGGGGCCCATTGTGACATCCTGGGGACCCCCCCTTTGTCCCGATGTGCCCATGGTCACATCCTGCGGACCCCCCTTTGTCCCCAGGGCCCATTTTGACATTCAGGGGACCGACCATTGTCCTCAGGGCCCATTGTGCGGTCCCAGGACCCCCCATTGTCCCCAGGGCCCATTGTGACATCCTCGGCACCCCCTTGTCCCCAGGGTCCATTGTGACACTATGGGGACCCCCCCTTGTGCCCAGGGCCCATTGTGACACTGTGGGTACCACCCTTGTCTGCAGGGCTCATTGTGACATCCCAGGACCCCCCATTGTCCCCAGGGCCCATTGTGACATTCAGGGGACCCCCCTTGTCCCCAGGGCCCATTCTGATACCGTGGGGACCCCCTTTGTCCCCAGGGCCCATTGTGACATCCTGGGGACCCTCCTTGTCCCCAGAGCCCATTGTGACATCCAGGGGACCCCCTTTGTCCCCAGGGCCCATTGTGGCACCATAGGGACCCCCTTTGTCACTGGGGCCCATTGTGAGATTCCAGGACCCCCGCTTTGTCCCCAGGGCCCATTGTGACATCCTGGGGACCCCCTTTGTCCCAAGACTTCATTGTGACATCCTGGGGACCCCCCTTGTCCTCAGGGTTCATTGTGACAGCCCAGGACCTTACATTGTCCCCAGGGCCCATTGTGATATCTGGGGGACCCCCTTGTTCCCAAGGCCCATTGTGACACCCTGGGGACTCCCATTGTTCCCAGGGCCCATTGTGACATCCCAGGACCCCTATTGTCCCCAGGGCCCATTGTGACATCCTCTGCACCCCCTTGTCCCCAGGGCCCATTGTGACATTCAGGGGACCCCTCTTTTTCCCCAGGGCCCATTGTGACATCCTGGGGACCCCCCCTTGTCCCCAGGGCCCATTGTGACGTCCCAGGACCCCCCATTGTCCCCAGGACCCATTGTGACACTATGGGGACCCCCCGTTGTGCCCAGGGCCCATTGTGACACCGTGGGTACCACCCTTGTCCGCAGGGCTCATTGAGACATCCCAGGACCCCCCATTGTCCCCAGGGCCCATTGTGACATTCAGGGGACCCCCCTTTGTCCCCAGGGCCCATTCTGATACCGTGGGGACCCCCTTTGTCCCCAGGGCCCATTGTGACATGCTGGGGACGCTCTTTGTCCCCAGGGCCCATTGTGACATCCTGGGGACCCCCCCTTGTCCCCAGGGCCCATTGTGACGTCCCAGGACCCCCCATTGTCCCCAGGGCCCATTGTGATATGCTGGGGAGCCCTCTTTGTCCCCAGGGCCCATTGTGAAATTCAGGGGACCCCAACTTGTCCCCAGGGCCCATTGTGACATCCTGGGGACCCCATTGTCACCAGAGCCCATTGTGATATCCTGGCGACCGCCCTTTGTCCCCAGGGCCCATTGTGACATCCCAGGACCCCCTTTGTCCCTGTCGAGGGTTAGGATTGCGGGGTGACAATCAAACCCTGGCAGATGTGTTGTCAACCTCCTCTCCCCCCCCCAATTCCCCCTTTTGCCCCTCCCTCTCCCCCCTTCCCACTCAGCACAGGCGATCGGGAGGGGAAGAAGCACAGAGTGAAGAGAGCTGGAAAAGTTCAAGATGTTTTACTGATGCTACTGATGAGAACAGAGAAAATGATACAATTATACAAAACCCATCTTGTAAGTCTGAGCAACGGCAGAGCCAGCACCCAAAGTCCTGGATCAGACTCTGCAGCCAACCGGAGCTGGATTCAGTCTCTCACTGGCCTCCGTTCGCAGGGACGACCAGCAAGGTCCTCTCCTGATGTCGGCCATGAGGAAAAAAGGGAGAAAGGGAAAAGGGGCGAGATCCTCGTGATCTCCCACTTTTATATGAAGTATTCACGTGAATGGAATGTTATTCACCGTTGGTCAGTCTCTCGGACATCAGTTTTCTCGTTGCCCCTCTCGCGAGATGTCCATCTGTGCTTGTCAATAAGTTTGCATTCCCTTGCTGGGTTTAACCAAAACATGTGTTGGGTTCTCCAGGAAAATGCAGCTGACATGAAGGCTTTGGCTGACAGGCAAATTCACTAAAAGAGAAACTTGTTTTTAACAAAACCAGGACATTCCACCCCTTATCATATGACATTCACTGAATACTTAAACCTTATCAATACAATCTATCAATACAATCTAATTAATCACTACTACTATATATATATACATATGTACATATATACACAGGAGTAATTAATCAGTGGACCATCCTTTGAAAAGTTCATTAAGTTCATTTTGTCACCACAGTCTCCCAGGGCAGGGAAAATGGTCCAAGTGCATCTCATGACCCCTGTTGGTGGGTTAAGGACACCAACTTCCAAGAAGGTGTCGGGCGCCACTCGAAGAAGCCAGCGCTGGTTTCATCACCATTGTCTTGATCTGAAAGACACTTATTAAACATTGTTCATGCGGCAATTCACATCGTACAGTTCAGCATTGCATATTTTCACCTAAAATCCAATCCCCTTGAGGTGCACACCGAACTTCTCCATCCTTAAGCATCACCCACCAGGTGCTGCCAGGTCCCTGGGCAAAAACAATCCCACGAATAGGTTTGCCTGTGCCCGATGCAGGAGGAACCCAGACTGCCTTTCCTAACATATTTTTCATGTGTACTACAGGGACTTTATCTCCTTCTACAGTCCATAGAATTTCTGATTGGGCAGGCCCGGCTCGATTGGTTGATCCCCTGGTGTTGACCAACCAAGTGGCTTTTGCTAAATGTGAATCCCAGTTTTTAAAGGCTCCACCACCCAGTGCCTTTAGTGTAGTTTTTAACAAACCATTGCACCTTTCAGTTTTCCCAGAGGCTGGTGCATGATATGGAATATGATACACCCACTCAATACCATGTTCTTTGGCCCAATTGTCTATAATACTGTTCTTGAAATGAGTACCATTGTCTGATTCAATTCTTTCTGGCGTACCCGGCCACCAAAGGACTTGCTTCTCAAGGCCCAAGATGGTATTTCGGGCTGTAGCAGGAGGTACGGCAGATGTTTCCAACCATCCGGTGGTTGCTTCCACCATTGTAAGTACATAACGCTTACCTTGACGTGTTTGTGGAAGTGTAATATAATCAATCTGCCAAGCTTCTCCATACTTACACTTTAACCATCGCCCCCCATACCATACAGGCTTTAACCGTTTTGCTTGTTTGATTTCGGCGCAAGTTTCACATTCATGAATAACCTGTGAAACAGTGTCCATAGTTAAATCCACCCCTCGATCACGAGCCCATTTTCATGTTGCATCTCTACCTTGATGCCCTGAAGCACCATGGGCCCACCGAGCTAGGAAAAGTTCACCTTTATGTTGCCAGTCCAAGTCCACCTCAGCTACTTTAACCTTAGCAGCTTGATCTGCTTGTTGGTTGTTTCGATGTTCCTCGGTGGCTCGACTTTTAGGCACATGAGCATCTACATGACCAACTTCCCCAGGCAGGCTCTCCAGCCGAGCAGCAATGTCTTGCCACAGCGTGGTTCCCAATGGTTTCACCTCTGCGCTGCCAGTTGCTTTTCTTCCATTGCCGTAGCCACCCCCACAAGGCATTTGCTCCCATCCATGAGTCAGTATAGAGACAAAGCATTGGCCACTTCTCTCGTTCAGCAATGTCCAAAGCCAGCTGGATGGCTTTCACTGCTGCAAACTGACTGGATTCACCTTGTCCTTCAGTGGCTTCTGTAACTTGTCGTGTGGGACTCCACACAGCAGCTTTCACCTTCGATGTTTTCCTACAGACGACAGGATCCACCTGTGAACAGTGCACACTGCTTATCAGTCTCTGAAAGCGGATTATATGGTGGTGCTTCTTCAGCACGTTTTACTTCCTCCTCATCTGGAGACATCCCAAAGTCTTTGCTTTCTGGCCAGTCTGTAATCACTTCCAAGATCCCTGGACGGTTGGGACTCCCAATTCAAGCTCATTGCGTGATCAGTGCAATCCATTTACTCCATGTAACTTCGGTGCCATGATGTGGAGAGGGAACCGTCCCTTTGCACACCCAGCTCAGCACCGGCAGTCGAGGTGCAGGAGGAGCTGTGCTTCAGTGCCGATCACTTCTGAAGCAGCTCCAACTCCTTCATATGCTGCCAGTATCTCCTTTTCAGTTGGAGTACAGTTGGCCTCATATCCTTTGTATCCTCGACTCCAAAAACCTAAGGGTCGACCTCGGGTTTCTCCTGGTGCTTTGTGCCAGAGGCTCCAGGTAAGTCCATTATCTCCGGCTGCGGTGTAGAGCACATTTTTAACATCTGGTCCAGTTCGGACTGGTCCCAGGGCCACCGCATGAGTTATCTCACGCTTCATTTGTTCAAAGGCTTGGCGTTCAGGGCCCCACTCAAATTGGTTCTTTTTACGAGTCACTCGATAGAGAGGGCTCACAATGTGGCTGTGGTCAGGAATGTGCATTCTCCAAAAACCTACAACGCCCAAGAAAGTCTGTGTCTCCTTTTTATTAGTAGGTGGAGACATTGCTGTAGTTTTGTTGATCACATCCACTGGGATCTGACGACGGCCATCTTGCCATTTTATTCCTAAAAACTGGATCTCTCGTGCAGGTCCCTTGACCTTGCTCCGTTTTATGGCAAAACCAGCATCCAAAAGAACAGGAATTATTCTCTCACCTTTTTTGAAGACTTCTTTCGCTGTGTCGCCCCATACGATGATGTCATCAATGTATTGCAAGTGTTCTGGAGCTTCACCTTGCTCCAGCGTGGTCTGGATCAGCCCATGGCAGATGGTAGCACTGTGGTCCCTGGGGTCATTGGTTGGGTCATGGAGTCACTGGTTGGGTGATGGGGTCATTAGTTGAATAATGGGGTTGAATGATGGGGTCATTGGTTGGGTCATGGGGTCACTGATTGCGTGATGGGGTCATTGGTTGAACGATGGAGTCATTGGTTGGGTTGTGGAGTCACTGATTGGGTGATGGGGTCACTGGTTGGGTTCAGGATTGGTTGGTTGGATGATGATGATGGTGGTTGGATGATGATGGTGGTTGCATGATGATGGTGGTTGGATGATGATGGTGGTGGTTGGATGATGATGGTGGTGGTTGGATGATGATGGTGGTTGGATGATGATGGTGGTTGGATGATGATGGTGGTGGTTGGATGATGATGGTGGTTGGATGATGATGGTGGTGGTTGGATGATGATGGTGGTGTTTGGATGATGATGGTGGTTGGATGATGATGGTGCTCTATGCCAAGGATGCACGGAGCATCTGGGCCAGTCACAAGAGGATGCTTTTGGATATTGGGGTGCAGGGCTTTGGTGTGAAGGTTCGGGAGACAGACTTTTGGGTGCAGGGATTTGGGCACCAAGAGTTCTGGGTGCAGCATTTGGGTCTGCAGGGTTCAGGTGTTCAGGACCTGGGGGTGCAGGACTTGTGGGCTGGAGGATTTGAGCGTGCAGGGATTTGGGGTGAGGGATTTCAGGGTGCCAGTTATGGGAGGGAAGGATCTGGGGTGCAGGGTTAAGGGGTTTAGGATTTTGGGGTGCAGAGTTTAGGGTGCACGTTCTGGGCATGTATGATTTGAGAGTGCAGGGCTTTGGGGTACAGGATTTGGGGTGCAGGGTTTTGGGGTCAGGATCTGGGGGTGCAGGGTGTTGGGGAGAAGGATTTGGGGGTGCAGCATTTTGAAGTGCAGGGTTTGGAGGAGGGAGGTTTTGGGGGTGAAGGATTTGGTGGTTCAGGTTTTGGGGGTGCAGTGTTAAGGGCGTGGAGGATTAGGGGTGCAGGATTTGTGGGGTTCAGGATTTGGGGCTCCAGGGTATGGGAGGGAAGGATCTGGGGCTTCAGGATTTGGGGGTGCACCGTTTGGGGGTGCAGGGTTTAGAAGTCAGGTCTAAGAGTGCAGAGTTTGGGGTGCAGGGATTTGGGGGGAAATTTAAGGTTGCAGAGTGTGGGGTGCACAGGACTGGGGCACAGGATTTGGGGGTGCGGGGTTTCAGGGTTCAGGATTTGGAGGTGTGGAGTTTTGGGGTGCAGGGGATGGGGGTGAAGGATTTGAGGCTGCAGGGTGGTGGGGGAAGGATTTGGGGGTGAGAGATTTGGGGTGCAGGATTTGGGGGTGCAGAGTTTTGGGAGGCAAGGATCTGGGGCTGCAGGATTTGGGGGTTCAGTGTTTAGGGCAGCACAATCTTGGGGTGCAGGGGTTTGCACTGAAGGGTTTGGTAGAGCAGGATTTGGGGGTGCAGGATTTTCGGGTGAGGTTGGGGGTGCAGGGGTCGTGTGTTCAGGGATAGGGGTGCAGGATTTGAGGGTGCAGGGCTCTGGGTGCAGAGTTTGGGAGTTCAGGGTTTGGGGTGCAGGGTTTTTGGCAGGAGGATCTGAGGGTGCAGGATCTGGGGGGCAGGATTTGGGGTTCAGCATTTTCAGTGCAGGTTTGGGGGGACTTGATTTTAGGGTGCTCGCTTTGGGCTGCAGGATCTGGGTGCAGGATTTAGGGTTCGGGGTTCAGGGATGCAGTGAAGTGCGGGATCTGGGGTGCTCGATTTTGGGGTGCAGAGTCTTGCAGGAAGGATGTGGCGGTGCAGGGTTTAGGGTGCAGAATTCGGGGGTGTAGGGTTTTAGGGAGAAAGGCTTGGGGGTGCAGGTCTAGGGGGGTAAAATTTGGGGGCAAAGGGTTTGAAGGAGCAGGATTTGGGGTGCAGGATTTGGGGGTGCAGGGTTTGGGCGTGCAGTGCTAAGGTGGTGGAGGGTGCAGGGTTTGTAGTGAAGGTTTTGGGGTGCAGGATCTGGGGGTGCAGGATTTGGGCATGAATACTTTTGGGGTGCAGGATTTGAGGGTGCAAAATCTGATGGTGCAAGGTTTGGGTGTTCAAGATGTAGGCGAGCAGGATCTTGGGTTTTGGGGCACAGGGCTGGGTGAGGCCAGATTTGGGGTGCAGGTCTGGGTGAGGGATCTGGGGGTGCAGGGTTTGGTAGTCCGGGAATTGAGGGTGCAGAGTTTGGGGGGCAGGGCTTGGGGGAGCAGGAGTTTGGGGTTCAGAACCTGTGGGTGCAGAGTTTGGGGTGCAGAACCCGTGGGTACCGGGTTTGGGGAGGCAGAATTGGGGGTGCAGGGTTTTGGGGTTCAGGACATGGGGTTGAGGATTTGGGGGTGCAAGGTTTGGAAGTGCATTGATTAGGGGGAAGGATTTAGGGTGGTGGGATTTGGGGGCACGGGGTTTGGGGGTCAGCATTTGGGGGTGCAAAGCTTAGGGGGCAGCGTTTTGAGTGCAAGTTGGGGGAGGACTTGATTTTAGGGTGCAGGGTTTGGGGTGCGAGTTTGGGGATGGCAGCATTTCGGGTATACAGTTTGGGGGTGCAGGGTTTTGGGGAGCAGTATCTGGGGGTACAGGATTATGGGATGTGCAGGGTTTGGGGGCGCAGGGTTCAGGGTTGCAGGGTTTGGTATCACAGGTTTGGGGGGTTCATGGCTTGGGAGGAAGGATTTGGGGGTGCAGAATTTAGGGGTGCACGTTTTAAGGGTGCAGAGCTTAGGGGGAAGAATCGGAGATGTAGGGGTTTTGGGGACATTATCTGGGGGTCAGGATTTGGGGTGCAGGGTTTTGAGGTGCAGGGTTCAGGTGTTCAGGGTTTGAGGGAAAGATCTGGAGGTGCAGGGTTTTGGAGTGGAGGATTTTGGGGTGCAGGGTTAGTTGGGATTTGGGGTTGCAGGGATTTGGGGTGCAGGGTTTGGTGGTGCATTGGTTTTGGGGGTGGAGGACTGGGGGGGACAGGGTTTCAGGGTGCAGGATGTGGGGGTGCAGGATTTGGGAGTGCAGAGTTGGGGGGCAGAATTTTTGGTGCAGGGCTTTGGGGTACAGGACTTGGGGGTGCAGGGGTTTGGGTGGGGAATTTGGGGTGCAGGGTGTTGAGGAAGGATCTGGGGGTGCATTGTTTGGGGGGCTGGATGAGGAGGTGCACGATTTAGGGCTGCAGAGCCTGGGGGGCAGGGGTTTGTTGGCAGAATGTGGGGGTGCGGGGTTCTGGGGTGCAGAGTTTGGGAGATCAGGGGTTTGGGGTGCAGGGGTTTGGGGGGAAATTTAACGTTGCGCAGTGTGGGTTGCATTGGTTTGGGGGTGAAGGATTTGGGGGTGCGGGGTTTGGGGGTCAGGATCTGGGGGTGAAAGGCAGTGGGGAAGGATCTGGGGGTGAGATATTTGGGGTGCAGGGTTTGGGATGCCAGGTTTGGGGGTGAAGGGTTTGGGGGCAAGGATCTGGGGTGCAGGATTAGGGCAATCAGGGCTGGGGGGATAAGTTTGTGTGGGGCAGAATTTCGGGGTGCAGGGTCTGGGTGGGCAGGATTTCGGGGGATCCGGGCTTGGGAGTGCAGGATTTTGGAGTACAGGGTTTGGGGGTGCAGGCTTGGGGAGGCAGAATTTGGGGGTGCAGGTTTGGAAGGGTCAGGACCTCGGGGGGCACAGTTTGGACAGCACAATGGGGGGTGCAGGATTTGGGAGAGAAGGATCTGGGGGGGCAGGGTTTGGGCTGAAGGGTTTGGTAGGGCAGGGGTTGGGGGGGCAGGATTTGCGGGTTCAGAACCTGAGGGTGCAGGGTATTGGGGAGCAGGATCTAGAAGGGCAGGGTTTGGGGGTGCAGGATTTTGGGGAGCAGAGTTTGGGGGTTCATGACGTGGGGATGGAGGAATTCGGGGCGCAGGGTTTGTGGGTGCAGGGTTCACATGTTTAGGACCTGGGGGTGCAGAATTTAGGTGTGCAGGGGTCTGGGGTGCTGGGTTTTGGGGTGCAGGATCAGGGGGTGCAAGGTTTGGAAGTGCAGGGTTTTGGGGTGCAGGGTTTGGGAAATCAAGGTTTGGGGTTCCAGGATTTGGGGGTGCAGTGTTAGGGGGTGAATGCTTTCGAGGGGCAGGGTTTGGGGGTGTATGATCTGGGGGTGAAGGGTTTCAGGGTGCAGGGTCAGGGGGAAGGATTTGGGGGGCAGGGTTAGGTGGGATGTGGGGCTGCAGGGTTTAAGCGTGCAGGATTTTGGGGTGTAGGGGTTTGTAGTGCAAGGTTCGGTAGGGCAGGATTTGGGGGTGCAGGGCTTTGGGGTGAGGGATTTCAGGGTGCCGGGTTTGGGAGGGAAGGATCTGGGGGTACAGGTTTTGGGGCTTCGGGCTTTTAGGGTGCAACTTGTGGAGCACGGGGTTTCAGGGTGCAGGGTTCCGTGGTGTGGGGTTTGAGGGTGAAGGGTTTGGGGAGACAGAATTGGGGGTGCAGGGTTTGGGATTGCAGGGTGTGGGGGAAGGATCTAGGGGTACAAGGTTTGGGGTAGCAGGGTTTTGGGGAGCAGGGTTTCGGGATCAGGCTTTAGGGGACAGGGTTTGGGGGGCAGGGCTGGGAGGGATGATGTGGGGGTGCAGGGTTTAGGGCAGGAGGATCTTGGGGTGAAAGGGTTTGGGCTGAAGGGTTGGGTAGGACAGGATTTGGGGTGCAGGATTTTAGGGTGCAACTTGTGGGGGCAGGATTTGGGGTACAGGAGGTTGGGGGTGCAGGGTTTGGGGTGTAGGATTTGTGGAGCAGGGACTGGGGGTGAAGGTCTTGTGGAGGCAGAATTGGGGGTGCAGATTTTGGGTGTTCAGGACCTGGGCCTTCAGGATTTGGGGGTGCACTGTTTGGGGGTGCAGGGTTTAGAAGTCAGGTCTAAGAGTGCAGCGTTTGGGGTGCAGAGTGTGGGGTGCACAGGACTGGGGCACAGGATTTGGGGGTGCAGGGTTTCAGGGTTCAGGATTTGGAGGTGTGGAGTTTTGGGGTGCAGGGGATGGGGGTGAAGGATCTGAGGGTGTAGGGTGGTGGGGGAAGGATTTGGGGGTGAGAGATTTGGGGTGCAGGATTTGGGGGTGCAGAGTTTTGGGAGGCAAGGATCTGGGGCTGCAGGATTTGGGGGTTCAGTGTTTAGGGCAGCACAATCTTGGGGTGCAGGGGTTTGCAGTGAAAGGTTTGGTAGGCAGGATTTGGGGTGCAGGATTCTGGGGTGCTGGTTTGGGGTACAGGATTTGGTGTTGCAGGGATGGGGTTGAAGGGCTTGGGTTTCCAGGCCTTTGAGGTGCAGGATTTGGAGGTGCAAGGTTTGGGAGGGAATTCTTTGGGGTGCAGGGTTTGGGGGCAGGTTTAGGGGTGTAGGGTATAGGACGGAAAGATTTGGGAATGCAGGGTTTGGGGTGCAGGTTTCGGGGTTCAGGAAGGTAGGGAGGGCAGGATTAGGGGGTGCAAGGTTTCAGTTGTAGGGTTTTTTTTGCACCCCAAATCCTGCACCCCCAAATTCGGCCCTACCAAACTCTGCACCCCTAAACCCTACAAGCCGCCGCTTGTCCGCCCCCCACGTCCCCCCGATCGCTGCTGCTGTCGCTGCCTGAGGAGCCGCAGGAGCCGCCTCTTGTCCGCCCCCCACGTCCCCCCGATCGCTGCTGCTGTCGCTGCCTGAGGAGCCGCAGCAGCCGCCGCTTGTCCGCCCCCCCACGTCCCCCCGATCGCTGCTGCTGTCGCTGCCTGAGGAGCCGCAGCAGCCGCCGCTTGTCCGCCCAGCCCCGACTGCCCCCCCCCCATCGCCGCCGCTGCCGCCCCCGCCTCCCCCCTTCTCCCGCCATCCCGGTGTCACAACGGGGACTTTGAGCGCGGCTGTGGAGGCAGCAGCTGTTCTGATAGCGAAGCCAAACCGGACCGGGAAACAGGACCGGGAACCAGGAACCGTGGCAGGGAAGTTTTCCCTTGGAGCAAACAAACCCCAGGTGTTCTTCAATGTTTATTGAGAAAGCAGAGTCAGGATGGACCAGTAGTCCGATCAGTGACCTTCTAAGACAAAGTGGGGTCCTGGGATGTCACAATGGGCCCCAGTGACAAAGAGGGTCCCCATGGTGCCACAATGGGCCCTGGGGACAAAGGGAGTCACCAGGATGTCACAATGGGCCCTGGGGACAAGGGGGGTCCCACCCTGTAACAATGGGCCCTGGGGACAAAGTGGGGCCCTGGGATGTCACAATGGGCCCTGGGGACAAACGGGGTCCTGGGACGTCACAATGGGTCCTGGGGATAAAGGGGGTCCCCAGGATGTCACAATGGGCACTTGAGACAAAGGTGGGGTCCCCATTGTGTCACAATGCGTCCCCAGTGACAAGAGGGTTCCCCATGGTGTCACAATGGGCCCTGGGGACAAGGGGGGTCCCACCCTGTAACAATGGGCCCTGGGGACAAAGTGGGGCCCTGGGATGTCACAATGGGCCCTGGGGACAAACGGGGTCCTGGGACGTCACAATGGGCCCTGGGGACAAAGAGGGGTCCCCAGGATGTCACAATGGGCACTTGAGACAAAGGTGGGGTCCCCATTGTGTCACAATGCGTCCCCAGTGACAAGAGGGTTCCCCATGGTGTCACAATGGGCCCTGGGGACAATTGGGGGTCCTGGGATGTCACAATGGGCCGTGAGGACAACAGGGGGTCCCCACGGTGTCAAAATGTGCCCTGGTGACATACGGGGCAGCCCAGGATGTCACAATGGGCCCTGGGGACAAAGAGGGGTCCCCAGGATGTTCACAATGGGCCCTGGAGACAGTGGGGGGTCCAGAAATGTCACAATGGGCCCTGGGGACAAAGGGGGCTCCCCAGGATGTCACAATGGGCTCTGGGGACAAAGGGGGTCCCCACGGTGTCACAATGCACCCTGGGGACAATGGGGGGTCCTGGGACGTGACAATGGGCCCTGGGGACACAGGGGTCCCAAGGATGTGATAATGGGCTCTGGGGACAAGTGGGGTCCCCAGGATGTCACAATGGGCACTGGGGAGAAAGGGGTGGTCCCCATGGTGTCACAATGGGCCCTAGTGACAAGGAGGGTCCCCACGGTTCCACGATGGGCCCTGGGGACAAGGGGGTCCACCAGATGTCACAATGGGCCCTGGGGAAAACAGGGGGTCCCCACGGTGTCACAATGGGCCCTAGGGACAAAGGGAGGTCCTAGGACGTCACAGTGGGCCCTGGGGACAAAGTGGGGTCCCCTGAATGTCACATTGGGACCTGCAGACAAAGGGGGGTCCTGGGATGTCACAATGGGCCCCAGTGACAAAGGGGGTCCCCAGGATGTCACAACAGGCCCTGGGGACAAAGAGGGCTCTCCTGAATGTCAAAATGGGCCCTGGGGACAAGGGGGGACCCCAGGATGCAACAACGGGCCCTGGGGACAAAGAGGGGTCCCCTGAATGTCACAAAGGGCCCTGGAGACAAGGGGTGTCCTGGGATGTCACAATGGGCCCCAGTGACAAAGGGCGTCCCTGTGGTGCCAAAATGGGCCCTGGGGACAAAGGGGGTCCCCAGGATGTCACAATGGGTCCTGGGGACAAAGGGAATCCCCATGGTGCCACAATGGACCCTAGTGACAAACGAGGTCCCCAGGATGTCACAACGGGCCCTGGGGACAAAGGGGGGTCCTGGGATGTCACAATGGGCCCTGGGGACAAAGATGAGTCCCCTAAATGTCACAATGGGCCCTGGAGACAGAGGGGCTCCCCATGGTGCCACAATGCGCCCTGAGGAAAAAGCGGGGTCGCCAGGATGTCACAATGGGCTCTTGGAAAAATGGAGGGTCCAGGGACGTCACAATGGGCCCTGGGGACAAAGGAGGTCCCCAGTATGTCACAATGACCCCTTGGGACAACGGGGCCATTGTGGACATCACAATGGGTCCTGGGAACAAAGTGGGGTCCCCAGGATGTCACAATGGGCCCTGGGGACAAAGGGGGTCCCCAGAATTTCACAATGGACCCTGGGGACAAAAGGAGTCCCCACACTGTCACAATAGGCCCTGGGGACAAAGGGTGTGCCCAGGATGTCACAATGGGTCCTGGGGACAAAGGGGGTCCCCAGGATTTCACAATGGGCCCTGGGGACAAAGGGGGTCCCCATGGTGCCACAATGGACCCTGGGGACAAACGAGGTCCCCAGGATGTCACAATGGGCCCTAGGGACAAAGGGAGTCCCCACCCTGTCACAATAGGCCCTGGGGACAAAGGGGGTGCCCAGGATGTCACAATGGGTCCTGGGGACAAAGGGCATCCCCATGGTGCCACAATGGACCCTAGTGACAAACGAGGTCCCCAGGATGTCACAACGGGCCCTAGGGACAAAGGGGGGTCCCCAGGATGTCAAAATAGGCCCTGGGGACAAAGGGGGGGCCTGGGACATCACAATGGGCCCTGGGGACAATGGGGGGTCCTGGGATGTCACAATGAGCCCTGGGCACAATTGGGGGGTCCTTAGATGTCACAACGGGCTCTGGGGACAAAGGGCGTCTCCAGGATGTCACAATGGGCCCTGGGGACAAAGTGGGGTCCTGAAATGTCACAATGGGCCCTGGGCACAAAGGGGGTTCCCAGGATGTCACAATGGGCTCTGAGGACAACGGGGATTCCAACGGTGTCACAATGGGCCCTTGGGACAAAGGCTGTCCCCTGAATGTCACAATGGGCCCTGGGGACAAAGGGGGTCCCCAAGATGTCACAATGGGCTCTGGGGACAAGGGGGGGTCCTGGGACATCACAGTGGGCCATGGGGAACAAGTGGGTCCCCAGGATGTCACAATGGGCTCTGGGGACAAGGGGGGATCCCCATAGTGTTACAATGGGTCCCAGTGACAAGGGTGGTCCCCACGGTGCCACGGTGGGTCCTGGAGACAAGGGGGGTCCCCACGGTGTCACAATGGGCCTTGGGTACAAAGTGGGGTCCTGGGATGTCACATTGGACCACAGTGACAAAAGGGGTCCCCATGGTGTCACAATGGGCCCTGGGGACAAAGGAGGTCCCCACGGTGCCACAACGGGCCAGAGGGACAAGGCGGTCCCCATGATGTCACAATGGGCCCTGGGGACAATGGGAGGTCCTGGGATGTCACAATGAGCCCTGGGGACAAACGGGGGTCCCCATGGTGTCACAATGGGTCACCAGTGACAAGGGGGGTCCCCAGGATGTCACAATGGGCCCTGGGGACAATGGGGGTCCCCATGGTGTATACAATGGGTCCCCAGTGACAAGGGGGGTCCCCAGGATGTCACAATGGGCCCTGGGGACAAAGGGGGTCCTGGGGCTTCACAATGGGCCCTGCGGACAAGGGCGGGTCCCCAGGATGTCACAATGGGCCCTGGGGACAATTGGGAGGTCCTGGGATGTGACAATGGGCCCTGGAGTCAAAGGGGTGTCCCCATGGTGTCACAATGGGCCCTGGGGACATAGGGGGGTCCTGGGATGTCACAATGGGCACTGGGAATAAAGAGGGGGTCCCCAGGGTGCAACTATGGGCCCTGGGGACAAGAGGATCCCCAGGATGTCACAATGGGCCCTGAGGAAAAGGGCAGGTCCCCATGGTGTCACAATGGGTCCGCAGTGACGAGGAGGGTCCCCATGGTGTCACAATTGGCCCTGGGGACAACGGGGGTCCCGATGGTGTCACAATGGGCCCTTGGGAAAAAGGCTGTCCCCTGAATGTCACAATGGGCCCTGGGGACAATGGGGGTCCCAAGGATGTCACAATGGGCTCTGGGGACAATGGGGGGTCCTGGGATGTCAGAATGGGCCCTGGGGACAAAGGGGGCTCACCAGGATGTCACAATGGGCTCTGGGGACAAAGGGGTCCCCAGGATGTCACAATGGGCACTGGGGAGAAAGGGGTGGTCCCCATGGTGTCACAATTGGTCCCCAGTGACAAGGGGAGTCCCCAGGATGTCACAATGGGCCCCGGGGATAAAAGGGGTACCCAGGATGCCACAATGGGCCCTGGAGACAACTGGGCGGTCCCCAGGATGTCACAATGGGCCCTGGAAACAATTGGGGTGTCCTGAGATGTCACAATGGGCCCTGGGGACAAAGGGGGATCCTGGGACATCACAATGGCCCCTGGGGACAAAGGGAGTCCCCACCCTGTCACAATGGGCCCTGGGGACAAAGAGGGTCCCCAGGATGTCACAATGGACCCTGGGGACAAAGGGGGGTCCTGGGACGTCACAATGGGCCCTGGGGACAAAGGAGGTCCCCAGGATTTCACAATGGGCCATGGGGACAAGGGGGGTCCTGGAATGTCACAATGGGCCCTGGAGACAAAGGGGGTGCCCAGGATTTCACAATAGGCACTGGGGACAAGGGGGTCCCCAGGATGTCACAATGGGCCCTGGGGACAAAGAGCGTCCCCAGCATGTCACAATGGGCCCTGGGGAGAAAGAGGGGTCCCCTGAATGTCACAATGGGCCCTGGGGACAAGGGGGTGCAGTGGATGTCACAATGGGCCCTGGGGACAATGGGGGGTGTCCAGGATGTGAGAATGAGTCCTGAGGACAAGGGGGGGTCCCCATGGTGTCACAATGGGTCCCCAGTGACAATGAGGTGTCCCCATGGTGTCACAATAGGCCCTGGGGACAAAGTGGGGTCCAAGAATGTCACAATGGGCCCTGGGGACAAAAGGGCTTGCCATGGTGCCACAATGGGCCCTGGGGTCAAAGGGGGTGTCCCCATGGTGCCACAACGGGCCCTGGGAGCAAGGGGGTGGCCAGGATGTCACAATGGGTCCTGGGGAAAATGGGGGGTGCCCAGGATGTCACAATGGACCCTGAGGACAATGAGGGTCCCCAGGATGTCACAATGGGCCCTGGGGACAATGGCGGGTGCCCAGGATGTGAGAATGAGTCCTGAGGACAAGGAGGGGTCCCCATGGTGTCACAATAGGCCCTGGGGACAAAGTGGGGTCCTAGAATGTCACAATGGGCCCTGGGGACAAAAGTGGTCCCCATGGTGCTACAATGGCTCCTGGGGACAAAGGGGGGTCCTGGGATGTCACAATGGGCACCGGGGACAAGGGGGTGTCCCCATGGTGCCACAATGGGCCCTGGGAGCAAGGGGGTGGCCAGGATGTCACAATAGGTCCTGGGGACAATGGGGGGTCCTGGGACGTCACAATAGGCCCTGGGGTCAAGGAGGGATCCCCAGGATGTCACAATGGGCCCTGGGGACAAAGAGGGGTCCCCTGAATGTCACAATGGGCCCTGGGGACAAGGGGGTGCCGAGGATGTCACAATGGGCCCTGGGGACAAGGGTGGGTCCGCAGGATGTCACAATGGGCCTTGGGAACAAGGGGTTCCCCCAGATAACACAATGGGCCCTGGGGACAATGTAAGGTCCTGGGCTGTCACAATGGACCCTGAGGACAAGGGGGGTCCCCAGGATGTCACAATGAAGTCCTGGGACAAAGGGGGTCCCCAGGATGTCACAATGGGCCCTGGGGACCAGGGGGGGTCCTGGGATGTCACAATGGGCCCCAGTGACAAAGGGGGTCCCTATGGTGCCACAATGGGCCCTGGGGACAAAGGGGGGTCCTAGAATGTCACAATGGGCCCTGGGGACAAAAGTGGTCCCCATGGTGCTACAATGGCTCCTGGGGACAAAGTGGGGTCCTAGAATGTCACAATGGGCCCTGGGGACAAAAGTGGTCCCCATGGTGCTACAATGGCTCCTGGGGACAAAGGGGGGTCCTGGGATGTCACAATGGGCACCGGGGACAAGGGGGTGTCCCCATGGTGCCACAATGGGCCCTGGGAGCAAGGGGGTGGCCAGGATGTCACAATAGGTCCTGGGGACAATGGGGGGTCCTGGGACGTCACAATAGGCCCTGGGGTCAAGGAGGGATCCCCAGGATGTCACAATGGGCCCTGGGGACAAAGAGGGGTCCCCTGAATGTCACAATGGGCCCTGGGGACAAGGGGGTGCCGAGGATGTCACAATGGGCCCTGGGGACAAGGGTGGGTCCCCAGGATGTCACAATGGGCCTTGGGAACAAGGGGTTCCCCCAGATAACACAATGGGCCCTGGGGACAATGTAAGGTCCTGGGCTGTCACAATGGACCCTGAGGACAAGGGGGGTCCCCAGGATGTCACAATGAAGTCCTGGGACAAAGGGGGTCCCCAGGATGTCACAATGGGCCCTGGGGACCAGGGGGGGTCCTGGGATGTCACAATGGGCCCCAGTGACAAAGGGGGTCCCTATGGTGCCACAATGGGCCCTGGGGACAAAGGGGGTCCCCAGGATGTCACAATGGGCCCTGGGGACAAAGAGCGTCCCCAGCATGTCACAATGGGCTCTGGGGACAAAGGGGGTCCCCTGAATGTCACAATGGGCCCTGGGGACAATGGGGGGTCCTGGGATGTCACAATGAGCCCAGCAGACAAGGGCCCTGGTCACAAGGGGGGGTCCCCATAGTGTCACAATGGACCCTGGGGACAAGTGGGGTCCCCACGATGTCACAATGGGCCCTGGGGACAATGGGGGGTACCCAGGATGTGAGAATGAGTCCTGAGGACAAGGAGGGGTCCCCATGGTGTCACAATAGGCCCTGGGGACAAAGTGGGGTCCTAGAATGTCACAATGGGCCCTGGGGACAAGGGGGTATCCCCATGGTGCCACAATGGGCCCTGGGAGCAAGGGGGTGCCCAGGATGTCACAATGGACCCTGAGGACAAGCAGGGGTCTCCATGGTGTCACAATGGGCCCCCAGTGACAAGGGGGAGTCCCCATGGTGCCACAATACGCCGTGGGGAGAAACGGGTCCCCAGGATGTCACAATGGGCCCTAGGGACAAAGGGGGGTCCGCCGGATGTCACAATGGGCCCTTGGGACCAGGGGGGGTCCTGGGATGTCACAATGGGCCCCAGTGACAAAGTGGGTCCCTATGGTGCCACAATGGGCCCTGGGGACAAAGGGGGTCCCCTGGATGTCACAATGGGCTCTGGAGACACGGAGGATCCCCAGGATGTCACAATGGGCCCTGGGGACAAACGGGGTCCCCACGGTATCAGAATGGGCCCTGGCGACAAAGGGGGGTCCCCTGAATGTCACAATGGGCCCTGGGGACAATGGGGGGTCCTGGGATGTCACAATGAGCCCTGCAGACAAGGGTGGTACCCACGGTGCCACAATGGGCCCTGGGCACAAGTGGATGTCCCCATAGTGTCACAATGGGTCCTGGGGACAAGTGGGGTCCCCAGGATGTCACAATGGGCCCTGGGGACTATGGGGGGTCCTGGGATGTCACAATGGGCCCTGGGGACAATGGGGGGTCCTAGGACGTCAAAATGGGCCCTGGGGACAAGGAGCGATCCCCAGGATGTCACAATGGGCCCTGGGGACTATGGGGGGTCCTGGGATGTCACAATGGGCCCTGGGGATAAGGGGGTGCCCTGAATGTCACAATGGGCCCTGGGGACAATGGGGGGTCCTGGGACATCACAATGGGCCCGAGTGACAAGGGGGGGTCCCCAGGATGTCACAATGGGCCCTGGGGACAAAGAGGGGTCCCCTGAATGTCACAATGGGCATGGGGACAAGGGGGTGCCCTGAATGTCACAATGGGCCCTGGGGACAATGGGGGGTCCTGGGACGTCACAATGGGCCCGAGTGACAAGGGGGGGTCCCCAGGATGTCACAATGGGCCCTGGGGACAATGGCGGGTCCCTTGAATGTCACAATGGGCCCTGGGGACAAGGGGGTGCAGTGGATGTCACAATGGGCCCTGGGGACAATGGGGGGTCCTGGAATGTCACAATGGGCCCTAGGGACAATGGGGGTCCCCAGGATGTCACAATGGGCCCTGGGGACAAAGGGGGGTCCTGGGATGTCACAATGGGCCCCAGTGACAAAGGGGGTCCCCATGGTGCCACAATGGGCCCTGGGGACAAGGGGGTTCCCCTGGATGTCACAATGGGCTCTGGGGACAAGGAGGGTCCCCAGGATGTCACAATGGGCCCTGGAGACAAAGGCGGTCCCCACCATATCAGAATGGGCCCTGGGGACAATGGGGGGTCCCGTGAATGTCACAATGGGCCCTGGGGACAATGGGGGGTCCTGGGACGTCACAATGGGCCCTGGGGACAAGAGGGGATCCCTAGGATGTCACAATGGGCCCTGGGGACTAATGAGGTCCCCACGGTCTCACAATATGTCCTGGAGACAAAGGGGGGTCCCCTGAATGTCACAATGGGCCCTGGTGACAAGGGGGGATCCCCAGGATGTCACAATGGGCCCTGGGGACAATGGGGGGTCCTGGGACGTCACAATGGGCCCTGGGGACAAGAGGGGGTCCCCAGGATGTCACAATGGGCCCTGGGGACAAAGAGGGGTCCCCTGAATGTCACAATGGGCCCTGGGGACAAGGGGGTGCCGAGGATGTCACAATGGGCCCTGGGGACAATGGGGGTCCTGGGACGTCACAATGGGCCTTGGGGACACAGAGGGGCCCTAGGACGTCACAATCAGCCCTGGGGACAAGGGGGGATCCCCTGAAAGTCACAATGAGCCCTGGGAACAGAGGGGGGTCCTGGGACGTCACAATGGGCCCTGGGGACAAGGGGGGGTCTCCAGGATGTCACAATGGGCCCTGGGGACAAAGAGGGGTCCCCTGAATGTCACAATGGGCCCTGGGGACAAGGGGGTGCCGAGGATGTCACAATGGGCCCTGGGGACAATGGGGGGTCCTGGGACGTCACAATGGGCCCTGGGGACAAGGGGGGGTCTCCAGGGTGTCACAATGGGCCCTGGGGACAAAGAGGGGTCCCTAAAGTGTCACAATGGGCCCAGGGGACACATAGGGGCCCTGGGACGTCACAATCAGCCCTGGGGACAAAGTGGGGTCCTGGGATGTCACAATGGGCACTGGGGACAAAGGGGGTCCCCATGGTGCCACAATGGGCCGTGGGGACAAAAGGGGTGCCCAGGATGTCACAATGGGCCCTGGGGACCAGGGTGGGTCCTGCGATGTCACAATGGGCCCTGGGGACAAAGGGGGTCCCCTGTATGTCACAATGGGCTCTGGGGACAAAGGGGGGTCCTGCGATGTCACAATGAGCCCTGCGGTCAAGGGTGGTACCCACGGTATCACAATGGGCCCTGGGAACAAGGGGGGGTCCCCATAGGGTCACAATGGGTCCTGGGGAAAATGGGGTCCCCAGGATGTCACAATGGGCCCTGGGGACAATGGGCGGTCCTGGGATGTCACAATGGGCCCCAGTGACAAAGGGGTTCCCGGAATGTTACAATGGGTCCGGAGGACAATGGGGGGTCCTGGGACGTCACAATAGGCCCTGGGGACAAGGAGGGATCCCCAGGATGTCACAATGGGCCCTGGGGACAAGGGGGGGTCCCCAGGATGTCACAATGTGCCCTGGGTACAAAGAGGCGTCCCCTGAATGTCACAATGGGCCCTGGGGACAATGGGGGGTCCTAAGACGTCACAATGGGCCCTGGGGACAAGGAGGGATCCCCAGGATGTCACAATGGGCCCTGGGGACAATGGGGGGTCCTGGGACGTCACAATGGGCCCCAGTGACAACGGGGGTCCCCAGGATGTCACAATGGGCCCTGGGGACAAAGAGGGGTCCCCTGAATGTCACAATGGGCCCTGGGGACAAGGGGGTGCAGTGAATGTCACAATGGGCCCTGGGGACAATGGGGGGACCTGGAATGTCACAATGGGCCTTGGGGACAATGGGGGTCCCCAGGATGTCACAATGGGCCCTGGGGACAATGGGGTTGCCCAGGATGTCACAATGGGCCCTGGGGACAATGGGAGTCCCCAAGGTGTCAGAACGAGCCCTGGGGACAAAGTGAAATCCTGGAATGTCACAATGGCCCCCAGTGACAAAGGGGTTCCCCACGGTGTCACAATGGGCCCTGGGGACAAAAGGGGTCCCCAGGATTTCACAATAGCACTGGGGACAAAGGGGGGTCATGGGATGTCACAATGGGCCCTGGGGACAAGGGAGATCCCCATGGTGTCACAATAAGCCCTGGGGACAAAGTGGGGTCCTGGGATGTCACAATGGGCTCTGGGGACAAGGAGGGTCCCCAGGATGTCACAATGGGCCCTGGGGACAAAGGGGGGTCCTGGGATGTCACAATGGGCCCCAGTGACAAAGAGGGTCCTCATGGTGCCACAATGGGCCCTGGGGACAAAGGGGGTCCCCTGGATGTCACAATGGGCTCTGGGGACAAGGAGGGTCCCCAGGATGTCACAATGGGCCCTGTGGACAAAGAGCGTCCCCTGAATGTCACAATGGGCCCTGGGGACAAAGGGCGTCCCCACGGTATCAGAATGGGCCCTGGGGACAAAGGGTGTCCCCTGAATATCACAATGGGCCCTGGGGACAGTGGGGGGTCCTGGGACGTCTCAATGGGCCCTGGGGACAAGGGGGGGTCCCCAGGATGTCACAATGGGCCCTGGGGACAAAGAGGGGTCCCCTGAATTTCACAATGGGCCCTGGGGACAAGGGGGTGCAGTGGATGTCACAATGGGCCCTGGGGACAATGGGGGGTGTCCAGGATGTGAGAATGAGTCCTGAGGACAAGGGGGGGTCCCCATGGTGTCACAATGGGTCCCCAGTGACAAGGAGGGGTCCCCATGGTGTCACAATAGGCCCTGGGGACAAAGTGGGGTCCAAGAATGTCACAATGGGCCCTGGGGACAAAAGGGGTTGCCATGGTGCCACAATGGGCCCTGGGGTCAAAGGGGGTCCCCATGGTGCTACAATGGCCCTGGGGACAAAGGGGGGTCCTGGGATGTCACAATGGGTCCTGGGGACAAAGGGGGTGTCCCCATGGTGCCACAACGGGCCCTGGGAGCAAGGGGGTGGCCAGGATGTCACAATGGGTCCTGCGGAAAATGGGGGGTGCCCAGGATGTCACAATGGACCCTGAGGACAAGCGGGGGTCTCCATGGTGTCACAATGGGCCCCAGTGACAAAGGGGCTCCCCTGAATGTCACAATAGGTCCTGGGGACAATGGGGGGTGCTGGGACGTCACAATGGGCCCTGGGGACAAGGAGGGATCCCCAGGATGTCACAATGGGCCCTGGGGACAATGGGAGTCCCCAAGGTGTCAGAACGAGCCCTGGGGACAAAGTGAAATCCTGGAATGTCACAATGGCCCCCAGTGACAAAGGGGTTCCCCACGGTGTCACAATGGGCCCTGGGGACAAAAGGGGTCCCCAGGATTTCACAATAGCACTGGGGACAAAGGGGGGTCATGGGATGTCACAATGGGCCCTGGGGACAAGGGAGATCCCCATGGTGTCACAATAAGCCCTGGGGACAAAGTGGGGTCCTGGGATGTCACAATGGGCTCTGGGGACAAGGAGGGTCCCCAGGATGTCACAATGGGCCCTGGGGACAAAGGGGGGTCCTGGGATGTCACAATGGGCCCCAGTGACAAAGAGGGTCCTCATGGTGCCACAATGGGCCCTGGGGACAAAGGGGGTCCCCTGGATGTCACAATGGGCTCTGGGGACAAGGAGGGTCCCCAGGATGTCACAATGGGCCCTGTGGACAAAGAGCGTCCCCTGAATGTCACAATGGGCCCTGGGGACAAAGGGCGTCCCCACGGTATCAGAATGGGCCCTGGGGACAAAGGGGGTCCCCTGAATGTCACAATGGGCCCTGGGGACAGTGGGGGGTCCTGGGACGTCTCAATGTGCCCTGGGGACAAGGGGGGGTCCCCAGGATGTCACAATGGGCCCTGGGGACAAAGAGGGGTCCCCTGAATTTCACAATGGGCCCTGGGGACAAGGGGGTGCAGTGGATGTCACAATGGGCCCTGGGGACAATGGGGGGTGTCCAGGATGTGAGAATGAGTCCTGAGGACAAGGGGGGGTCCCCATGGTGTCACAATGGGTCCCCAGTGACAAGGAGGGGTCCCCATGGTGTCACAATAGGCCCTGGGGACAAAGTGGGGTCCAAGAATGTCACAATGGGCCCTGGGGACAAAAGGGGTTGCCATGGTGCCACAATGGGCCCTGGGGTCAAAGGGGGTCCCCATGGTGCTACAATGGCCCTGGGGACAAAGGGGGTCCTGGGATGTCACAATGGGTCCTGGGGACAAAGGGGGTGTCCCCATGGTGCCACAACGGGCCCTGGGAGCAAGGGGGTGGCCAGGATGTCACAATGGGTCCTGCGGAAAATGGGGGGTGCCCAGGATGTCACAATGGACCCTGAGGACAAGCGGGGGTCTCTATGGTGTCACAATGGGCCCCAGTGACAAAGGGGCTCCCCTGAATGTCACAATAGGTCCTGGGGACAATGGGGGGTGCTGGGACGTCACAATGGGCCCTGGGGACAAGGAGGGATCCCCAGGATGTCACAATGGGCCCTGGGGACAATGGGGGGTCCTGGGACGTCACAATGGGCCCCAGTGACAACGGGGGTCCCCAGGATGTCACAATGGGCCCTGGGGACAAAGAGGGGTCCCCTGAATGTCACAATGGGCCCTGGGGACAAGGGGGTGCAGTGGATGTCACAATGGGCCCTGGGGACAATGGGGGGTCCTGGAATGTCACAATGGGCCTTGGGGACAATGGGGGTCCCCTGAATGTCAAAATGGGCCCTGGGGACAAGGAGGGATTCCCAGGATGTCACAATGGGCCCTGGGGACAAAGAGGGGTCCCCAGGATGTCACAATGGGCCCTGGGGACAAAGAGGGGTCCCCTGAATGTCACAATGGGCCCTGGGGACAATGGGGGGTCCCCTGAATGTCAAAATGGGCCCTGGGGACAAGGAGGGATTCCCAGGATGTCACAATGGGCCCTGGAGACAAGGGGGTGTCCCTAGGATGTCACAATGGGCCGTGCGGACAAGGGTGGTACCCACGGTGTCACAATGGTCACTGGGCACAAGGGGGGGTCCCTATAGTGTCACAATGGGTCCTGGGGACAAGTGGGGTCCTGGGATGTCACAATGGGCCCCCGTGACAAACGGGGGCCCCTGAATGTCACAATGGGCCCTGGGGACAATGGGGGTCCTGGGACGTCCCAATGGGCCCTGGGGACTAGGAGGGATCCCCAGGATGTCACAATGGGCCCTGGGGACAATAGCGGGTCCTGGGACGTCCCAATGGGCCCTGGGGACAAGCAGGGATCCCCAGGATGTCACAATGGGCCCTGGGGACAATGGCGGGTTCTGGGACGTCACAATGGGCCCTGGGGACAAGGGGGGTCCCCAGGATGTCACAATGGGCCCTGGGGAAAAAGAGGGGTCCCCTGAATGTCACAATGGGCCCTGGGGACAAGGGGGTGCTGAGGATGTCACAATGGGCCCTGGGGACAATGGGGGGTCCTGGGACGTCACAATGGGCCCTGAGGACAATGGTGGGTCCCCTGAATGTCACAATGGGCCCTGGGGACAACGGGGGGTCCGCAGGATGTCACAATGGGCCCTGGGGACAATGGCGGGTTCTGGGACGTCACAATGGGCCCAAGTGACAAGGAGGGTCCCCACGGTGCCACGATGGGTCCTGGGGACAAGGGCGTCCCCCAGATGTCACAATAAGCCCTGGGGACAAAGTGGGGTCCTGGGATGTCACAATGGGCCCTGGGGACAATGGGAGTCCCCAAGGTGTCAGAACGAGCCCTGGGGACAAAGTGGAATCCTGGAATGTCACAATGGCCCCCAGTGACAAAGGGGTTCCCCATGGTGCCACAATGGGCCCTGGGGACAAAAGGGGTCCCCAGGATTTCACAATGGCCCTGGGGACAAAGGGGGGTCCTGGGATTTCACAATGGGCCCTGGGGACAAAAGGGGTATCCCCATGGTGCCACAACGGGCCCTGGGAGCAAGGGGGTGGCCAGGATGTCACAATGGGTCCTGGGGAAAATGGGGGGTGCCCAGGATGTCACAATGGACCCTGAGGACAAGCGGGGGTCTCCATGGTGTCACAATGGGCCCCAGTGACAAAGGGGCTCCCCTGAATGTCACAATAGGTCCTGGGGACAATGGGGGGTGCTGGGACATCACAATGGGCCCTGGGGACAATGAGGGATCCCCAGGATGTCACAATGGGCCCTGGGGACAAAGAGGGGTCCCCTGAATGTCACAATGGGCCCTGGGGACAATGGGCGGTCCTGGGACGTCACAATGGGCCCTGAGGACAAGGAGGGATCCCCAGGATGTCACAATGGGCCCTGGGGACAATGGGGGGTCGTTAGACGTCACAATGGCCCCTGGGGACAAAGAGGGGTCCCCAGGATGTCACAATGGGCCCTGGGGACAAACAGGGGTCCCCTGAATGTCACAATGGGCCCTGGGGACAAGGGGCTGCCGAGGATGTCACAATGGGCCCTGGGGACAATGGGGGGTCCTAGGACGTCACAATGGGCCCTGCGGACAAGGAGGGATCCCCACGATGTCACAATGGGCCCTGGGGACAATGGGGGGTCCTGGGACGTCACAATGAGCCCTGCGGACAAGGGTGGTACCCAGGACGTCACAATGGGCCCTGGGGACAAGGGGGTTCCCCATAGTGTCACAATGGGTCCTGGGGACAAGTGGGGTCCCCAGGATGTCACAATGGGCCCTGGGGACAATGTGGGGTCCTGGGATGTCACAATGGGCCCCAGTGACAAAGGGGGCCCTCTGAATGTCACAATGGGTCCTGGGGACAATGGGGGGTCCTGGGACGTCACAATGGGCCCTGGGGACAAGGAGGGATCCCCAGGATGTCACAGTGGGCCCTGGGGACAATGGAGGGTCCTGGGACGTCACAATGGGCCCTGGGGACAAGAGGGGGTCCCCTGGATGTCACAATGGGCTCTGGGGACAAGGGGGGTCCCCAGGATGTCACAATGGGCCCAGGGGACAAAGGGGGGTGTCGACGGTGTCACAATGGGCCCCAGTGTCAAAGGGGGTCCCCATGGTGCCACAATGGGCCCTGGAGACAAAGGGGGTCCCTTGGATGTCACAATGTGCTCTTGGGACAAGGAGGGTCCCCAGGATGTCACAATGGGCCGTGGGGACAAGGAGGGATCCCCAGGATGTCACAATGGGCCCTGGGGACAATGGGGGGTCCTTTGACTTCACAATGGGCCCTGGGGACAAAGAGGGGTCCCCTGAATGTCACAATGGGCCCTGGGGACAAGGGGGTGCCGAGGATGTCACAATGGGCCCTGGGGACAATGGGGGGTCCTGGGACGTCACAATGGGCCCTGCGGACAAGGGTGGTACCCAGGATGTCACAATGGGCCCTGGGAACAAGGGGGGGTCCCCATAGTGTCACAATGGGTCCTGGGGACAAGTGGGGTCCCCAAGATGTCACAATAGGTCCTGGGGACAATGTGGGGTCCTGGGATGTCACAATGGGCCCCAGTGACAAAGGGGCCCCCTGACTGTCACAATGGGCCCTGGGGACAATGGGGTGTCCTGGGACGTCACAATGGGCCCTGGGGTCAAGGAGGGATCCCCAGGATGTCACAATGGGCCCTGGGGACAATGGGGGGTCCTGGGACGTCACAATGGGCTCTGGGGACAAGGGGGGGTCCCCAGGATGTCACAATGTGCCCTGGGTTTCAAAGAGGCGTCCCCTGAATGTCACAATGGGCCCTGGGGACAATGGGGGGTCCTAAGACGTCACAATGGGCCCTGAGGACAAGGAGGGATCCCCAGGATGTCACAATGGGTCCTGGGGACAATGGGGGGTCCTGGGACGTCACAATGGGCCCCAGTGACAAGGGGGGGTCCCCAGGATGTCAGAATGGGCCCTGGGGACAAAGAGGGGTCCCCTGAATGTCAAAATGGGCCCTGGGGACAAGGGGGTGCAGTGGATGTCACAATGGGCCCTGGGGACAATGGGGGGTCCTGGAATGTCACAATGGGCCCTGGGGACAAAGGGGATGTCCCCATGGTGCCACAATGGGCCCTGGGAGCAAGGGGGTCCCCAGGATGTCACAATGGGTCCTGGGGACAATGGGAGGTGCCCAAGATGTCACAATGGACCCTGAGGACAAGCAGGGGTCTCCATGGTGTCACAATGGCTCCCCAGTGACAAGGGGGGGTCCTCATGGTGTCACAATGGGCCCTGGGGACAAACGTGGTTCCCCTCAATATCAAAATGGGTCCTGGGGACAAAGTGGGCTCCTCGGATGTCACAATGGACACTGGGGACAACGGGAGGTCCTGGGACGTCACAATGGGCCCTGGGGACAAAGTTGGTCCCCACGATGTCTCAATGAGCCCCAGTGACAAAGGGGGGTACCCAGGATGTCACAATGGGCCGTGGGGATAATGAGGGGTCCTGGGACATCACAATGGGTCCTGGGGACAAGGGGGGGTCCCCTGAATGTCACAATGGGCCCTGGGGAGAAAGGGGGTCCCCAGGATGTCAAAATGGGCCTTGGGGACAAAGTGGGGTTCTTGGATATCACAATGTGACACAGTGACAAAGGGGGTCCCCATGGTGCCACAATGAGCCCTGGGGACAAAGGGAGGTCCCTAGGATGTCACAATGGGCCCTTGGGACAATGGGGTTCCTGGGATGTCACAACAGGTCCCCAGTGACAAAGGGGGTCCCCAGGATGTCTCAATGGGCCCTGAGGACAAAGGGAGGTCCCCGTGGTGTCACAAAGGGTCCCCAGTGACAAGGGAGGTCCCCACGGTGCCAGGATGGGTCCTGCGGACAAGGAGGTCCCCAGGATGTCACCATGGGCCCTGGGGACAAAGGGGGTCCCCAGGATGTCACAATGGGCCCTGGGGACAAAGAGACTCCCCAGGATGTCACAATGGGACCTGGGGACAAGGGGGTCCCCAGGAACTCACAATGGGCTCTGGGGACAATGGAGGTTCCCCAGGATGTTCACAATAGGCCCTGAGGACAAGGGGTGGTCCCCATGGTGTCACAATGGGTCCCCAGTGACAAGGGGGTCCCCAAGGTGTCACAATGGGCCCTGGGAACAATGGGGGGTCCTGGGACGTAACAATAGGCCCTAGGGACAAAGGGGGTCCCCACGGTGTTACTATGGTCCCGGGTGACAAAGGGGGATGCCCAGAATGTCACAATGGGCCCTGAGGACAAGGAGGGGTCTCCATGGTGTCACAATGGGTCCCCAGTGACAAGGAGGGTCCCCATGGTGTCACGATGGGTCCTGGGGACAAGGGGGTCCCCAGGATGTAAGAATGAACCCTGGGGACAATGGGGGGTCCTGGGACGTCACAATGGGTCCTGGGGACAAAGGGTGTCTCCAGGATGTCACAATGGGCTCTGGGGACAATGCAGGGTCCTGGGACGTCACAATGGGTCCTTAGGACAAAGAGGGGTCCCCAGGATGTCACAATGGGCCCTGGGGACAAAGAGGGGTCTCTAAAGTGTCACAATGTGCCCTGGGGACACAGAGGGGCCCTAGGACGTCACAATCAGCCCTGGGGACAAGGGGGGGGTCCCCTGAAAGTCACAATGAGCCCTGGGAACAGAGGGGGTCCCCAGGACGTCACAATGGGCCCTGGGAACAATGGGGGTCCCTTGAAGGTCACAATGGGCCCTGGGGACAATGGTGGGTGCCCTGAATGTCAAAATGGGCCCTGGGGACAAAGTGGGGGTCCGCAGGATGTCACAATGGGCACTGGGGACAAAGGGGGCGTCCCCATGGTGTCACAATGGGCCCAAGTGACAATGAGGGCACCCACGGTGCCACGATGGGTCCTGGGGACAAGGGGGTCCCCCAGATGTCACAATGGGCCCTGGGGACATTGGGGTTGCCCAGGATGTCACAATGGGCCCTGGGGACAATGGTGGGTCCCCTGAATGTCAAAATGGGCCCTGGGGACAAAGGGGGGTCGCAGGATGTCACAATGGGCACTGGGGACAAAGGGGGCGTCCCCATGGTGTCACAATGGGCCCAAGTGACAAGGAGGGCCCCACGGTGCCACGATGGGTCCTGGGGACAAGGGGGTCCCCTAGATGTCACAATGGGCCGTGGGGACAATGGGGTTGCCCAGGATGTCACAATGGACCCTGGGGACAATGGGGATCCCCAGGATGTCACAATGGGCCCTGGGGACAATGGGAGTGCCCAAGGTGTCAGAACGAGCCCTGGGGACAAAGTGGAATCCTGGAATGTCACAATGGCCCCCAGTGACAAAGGGGTTCCCCATGGTGCCACAATGGGCCCTGGGCACAAAGGGGGTCCCCAGGATTTCACAATAGCACTGGGGACAAAGGGGGGTCACGGGATGTCACAATGGGCCCTGGGGACAAGGGAGGTCCCCATGGTGTCACAATAAGCCCTGGGGACAAAGTGGGGTCCTGGGATGTCACAATGGGCCCCAGTGACAAAGGGGGTCCCCATGGTGCCACAATGGGCCGTGGGGACAAAAGGGGTCCGCAGGATGTCACAATGGGCCCTGGGGACCAGGGGGGGTCCTGCGATGTCACAATGGGCCCTGGGGACAAAGGGGGTCCCCTGGATGTCACAATGGGCTCTGGGGACAAGGGTGGTACCCACGGTGTCACAATGGGCCCTGGGAACAAGGCGGGGTGCCCATAGTGTCACAATGGGTCCTGGGGACAACTGGGGTCCCCAGGATGTCACAATGGGCCCTGGGGACAATGTGGGGTCCTGGGATGTCACAATGGGCCCTGGAGACAATGGGGGGGTCCCCAGGATGTCACAATGTGCCCTGGGTACAAAGAGGCGTCCCCTGAATGTCGCAATGGGCCCTGGGGACAATGGGGGGTCCTGCGATGTCACAATGGGCCCTGGGGCCAAACAGGGATCCCCAGGATGTCACAATGGGCCCTGGGGACAATGGGGGGTCCTGGGACGTCACAATGGGCCCCAGTGATAAGGGGGCATCCCCAGGATGTCATAATGGGCCCTGGGGACCAGAGGGGTCCTTCGATATCACAATGGGCCCTGGGGACAAAGGGGGTCCCCTGGATGTCACAATGGGCCCTGGGGACAAAGGGGGGTCCTGGGATGTCACAATGGGCCCCAGTGACAAAGGGGCCCCCTGAATGTCACAATGGGTCCTGGGGACAATGGGGGGTCCTGGGACGTCACAATGGGCCCTGGGGACAAAGAGGCGTCATCGGAATGTCACAATGGGCCTTGGGGACAAGGGGGTGCCCTGAATGTCACAATGGGCCCTGGGGACAATGGGGGATCCTGGGAGGTCACAATGGGCCCCAGTGACAAGGGGGGGTCCCCAGGATGTCACAATGTGCCCTGGGGACAAAGAGGCGTCCCCGGAATGTCACAATGGGCCCTGGGGACAAGGGGGTGCCCTGAATGTCACAATGGGCCCTGGGGACAATGGGGGGTCCTAAGACGTCACAATGGGCCCTGGGGACAAGGAGGGATCCTGGGACGTCACAATGGGCCCCAGTGACAAGGGGGGGTCCCCAGGATATCACAATGGGCCCTGGGGACAAAGAGGGGTCCCCAGGATGTCACAATGGGCCCTGGGGACAATGGGGGGTCCTAAGACGTCACAATGAACCCTGGGGACAACGGGGGGTCCTGGGACGTCACAATGGGCCCCAGTGACAAGGGGGGGTCCCCAGGATGTCACAATGGGCCCTGGGGACAAAGAGGGTCCCCTGAATGTCACAATGGGCCCTAGGGACAAGGGGGTGCAGTGGATGTCACAATGGGCCCTGGGGACAATGGGGGGTCCTGGAATGTCACAATGGGCCCTGGGGACAATGGGGGTCCCCAGGATGTCACAATGGGCCCTGGGGACAATAGGAGGTTCTGGGATGTCACAATGGGCCCTGGGGACAATGAGGGTCCCCAGCATGTCACAATGGGCCCTGGGGACAATGGGGGGCGCCCAGGATGTGAGAATGAGTCCTGAGAAGAAGGGGGGGTCCCCATGGTGTCATAATGGGTCCCCAGTGACAAGGAGGGGTCCCCATGGTGTCACAATAGGCACTGGGGACAAAGTGGGGTCCTAGAATATCACAATGGGCCCTGGGGCAAAAGGGGTTGCCATGGTGCCACAATGGGCCCTGGGGTCAAAGGGGGTCCCCATGGTGCTACAATGGGCCCTGGGGACAAAGCGGGGTCCTGGGATGTCACAATGGTTCCTGGGGACAAAGGTGATGTCCTCATGGAGCCATAATGGGCCCTGGGAGCAAGGGGGTCCCCAGGATGTCACAGTAGGTCCTGGGGACAATGGGAGGTGCCCAAGATGTCACAATGGACCCTGAGGACAAGCGGGGGTCTCCATGGTGTCACAATGGGTCCCCAGTGACAAGGGGGGGTCCCCATGGTGTCACAATGGGTCCTGGGGTCAATGGGAGGTGCCCAAGATGTCACAATGGACCCTGAGGACAAGCGGGGGTCTCCATGCCCGACAGATCCTGACAAGGCCCGAGCAAACCTGACAGGGCCCGACGGAGCCCGACAGGGCACGAGCATACCCGACAGGGCCTGACAGAGCCTGACAGGGAACGAAGGAGCCCGACAGGGCCCGAGCAAACCCGACAGGGCCCGAAAGAGCCCAACGGGACCCGAGCAAACCCGACAGGGCCCGAGCAAACCCGACAGGGTTCGACAAAGCCTGACAGGGCTCGATGGAGCCCGACAGGGCCCGAGGAAACCCGACAGGGCCCGACGGAGCCTGACAGGGCCCGAGCAAACCCGACAGGGCCCGAGCAAACCTGACAGGGCACGAAGGAGCCCGACAGGGCCCGAGCAAACCCGACAAGGCCCGACGGAGCCCAACAGGGCACGAGCAAACCCGACAGGGCCTGACGGAGCCTGACAGCGTCTGAGCAAACCCGACAGGGCCCGAGCAAATCTGACAGGGCCCGACGGAGCACGACAGGACGCGGGCAAACCCGACAGGTCCCGAGCAAACCCGACAGGGCCTGACAAGGCCTGACAGGGCCCGAGCAAACCCGACAGGGCCCGAGCAAACCTGATAGGGCACGAAGGAGCCCGACAGGGCCCGAGCAAACCCGACAAGGCCCAATGGATCCCGACAGGGCCCGAGCAAACCTGACAGGGCCCGAGAGAACCTGACAGGGCCCGACGGAGCCCGACAGGGCGCGAGCAAACCCGACAGGGGCTGACAAGGCCCGACAGGGCCCGAGCAAACCCGACAGGGCCCGAGCAAACCTGACAGGGCTCGATGGAGCCCGACAGGGCCCGAGGAAACCCAACAGGGCGCGACGGAGCCTGACAGGGCCCGAGCAAACCCGACAGGGTTCGACGGAGCCCGACAGGGCCCGAGCAAACCCGACAGGGTCCGACGAAGCCTGACAGGGCTTCAGCAAACCCGACAGGGCCCGAGCAAACCCGACAGGGCCAGACGGAGCCCGACAGGGCCCGAGGAAACCAGACAGGGCCCGACAGAGCCCGACAGGGCCCGAGCAAACCCGACAGGGCCCGAGCAAACCCGACAGGGTTCGACAAAGCCTGACAGGGCTTGATGGAGCCCGACAGGGCCCGAGGAAACCCGACAGGGCCCGACGGAGCCTGACAGAGCCCGAGCAAACCCGACAGGGCTCGACGGAGCCCGATAGGGCCCGAGCAAACCCGACAGGGCCTGACGGAGCCCGACAGGGCCCGAGCAAACCCGAAAGGGCCCGACGAAGCCTGACAGGGCTCGATGGAGCCCGACAGGACCCGAGGAAACCCGACAGGGCCCGACAGAGCCCGATAGGGCCCGAGCAAACCCGACAGGGCCCGATGGAGCCCGACAGGGCTCGAGCAAACCCGACAGGGTCCGACGAAGCCTGACAGGGCTTCAGCAAACCCGACATGGCCCGAGCAAACCCGACAGGGCCCGACGGAGCCCGACAGAGCCCGAGGAAACCAGACAGGGCCCGACGGAGCCCGACAGGGCCCGAGCAAACCCGACAGGGCCCGACAGAGCCCGACAGGGCTCGATGGAGCCAGACAGGGCCCGAGGAAACCCGACAGGGCCTGATTGAACCCGATAGGGCCCGAGCAAACCCGACAGGGCCTGACGGAGCCTGACAGGGCCCGGGCAAACCCGACAGGGCACGCTGGAGCCCGACAGAGCCCGAGCAAACCCAACAGGGCCCGACAAGGCCCGACAGGGCCCGAGCAAACCTGACACGTCCTGACAAAGCCTGACAGGGCCCGACGGAGCCCGCCAGGGCCCGAGCAAACCCGAAAGAGCCCGACGGAGCCTGACAGGGCTCAGTGGAGTCCGACAGGGCCCGAGGAAACCCAACAGGGCCCGACGGAATCCGACAGGGCCTGAGCAAACCCGACAGGGCCCGAGCAAACCCGACAGGGCTCGAAGGAGCCTGACAAGGCCCGAGAAAACCTGACAGGGCTCGACGGAGCCCGACAGGGCCTGAGCACACTTGACAGGGTCCGACGAAGCCTGACAGGGCTTCAGAAAACCCGACAGGGCCCGAGCAAGCCGACAGGGCCCAACGGAGCCTGACAGGGCCCGAGGAAACCCGACAGGGCCCGACGGAGCCCGATAGGGCCCGAGCAAACCCGACAGGACCCGATGGAGCCCGACAGGGCTCGAGCAAACCCGACAGGGCCTGAGCAAATCCGACAGGGCCCGACGGAGCCCGACAGAGCCCGAGCAAACCCGAAAGGGCCCGACGGAGCCTGACAGGGCTCGATGGAGCCCGACAGGGCCCGAGGAAACCCGACAGGGCCCCACGGAGCCCGATAGGGCCCGAGCAAACTCGACAGGGCCTGATGGAGCCTGACAGGGCCCGGGCAAACCCGACAGGGCACGCTGGAGCCCGACAGAGCCCGAGCAAACCCGACAGGGCCCGACAAGGCCCGACAGGGCCCGAGCAAACCTGACAGGACCTGACAAAGCCTGACAGGGCCCGACGGAGCCCGACAGGGCCTGAGCAAAGCCGAAAGAGCCCGACGGAGCCTGACAGGGCTCAATAGAGTCCGACAGGGCCCGAGGAAACCCGACAGGGCCCGACGGAACCCGAGAGGGCCCGACAGAACCCGAGAGGGCCCGAGGGAATCCGACAGGGCCCGACGGAGCCTGACAGGGCCCGAGCAAACCCGACAGGGCCCGACAGGGCCCGACAGGGCCCGACAGGACCCGAGCAAACCCGACAAGGCCCGAGCAAACCCGACAGGGTTCGACAAAGCCTGACAAAGCTCGATGGAGCCCGACAGGGCCCGAGGAAACCCGACAGGGCCCGACAGAGCCTGACAGGGCCCGAGCAAACCCGACAGGGCTCGACGGAGCCTGACAGGGCCCGAGCAAACCCGACAGGGCCCGAGCAAACCTGACAGGGCACGAAGGAGCCCGACAGGGCCCGAGCAAACCCGACAAGGCCCAACGGATCCCGACAGGGCCTGAGCAAACCTGACAGGGCCCGACGGAGCCCGACAGGGCACGAGCAAACCCGACAGGGCCTGACGGAGCCTGACAGGGCCCGAGCAAACCCGACAGGGCCCGAGCGAATCTGACAGGGCCCGACGGAGCCCGACAAGACGCGGGCAAACCCGACAGGGCCCGAGCAAAACCGACAGGGCCTGACAAGGCCCGACAGGGCCCGAGCAAACCTGACAGGGCTCGATGGAGCCCGACAGGGCCCGAGGAAACCCGATAGGGCCTGACGGAGCCTGACAGGGCCCGAGCAAACCCGACAGGGTTTGACGGAGCCCGACAGGGCCCGAGCAAACCCGACAGGGTCGGACGAAGCCTGACAGGGCTTCAGCAAACCCGACAGGGCCCGAGCAAACCCGACAGGGCCCGACGGAGCCCGACAGGGCCCGAGGAAACCAGACAGGACCTGACAAAGCCTGACAGGGCCCGACGGAGCCCGACAGGGCCTGACCAAACCCGAAAGAGCCCGACGGAGCCTGACAGGGCTCGATAGAGTCCGACAGGGCCCGAGGAAACCCGACAGGGCCCGACGGAACCCGAGAGGGCCCGAGGAAATCCGACAGGGCTTGACGGAGCCTGACAGGGCCCGAGCAAACCCGACAGGGCCCGACAGAGCCCGACAGGACCCGAGCAAACCCGACATGGCCCGAGCAAACCCGACAGGGTTCGACAAAGCCTGACAGGGCTCGATGGAGCCCGACAGGGCCCGAGGAAACCCGACAGAGCCCGACGGAGCCTGACAGGGCCCGAGCAAACCCGACAGGGCCCGAGCAAACCTGACAGGGCACGAAGGAGCCCGACAGGGCCCGAGCAAACCCGACAGGGCCTGACGGAGCCTGACAGGGCCCGAGCAAACCCGACAGGGCCCGAGCGAATCTGACAGGGCCCGACGGAGCCCGACAGGACGCGGGCAAACCCGACAGGTCCCGAGCAAACCCGACAGGGCCTGACAAGGCCCGACAGGGCCTGAGCAAACCTGACAGGGCCTGACGGAGCCCGACAGGGCTCGAGCAAACCCGATAGGGCCTGACGGAGCCTGACAGGGCCCGAGCAAACCTGACAGGGCCCGAGAGAACCTGACAGGGCCCGACGGAGCCCGACAGGGCGCGAGCAAACCTGACAGGGGCTGACAAGGCCCGACAGGGCCTGAGCAAACCCGACAGGACCCGCCAAAGCCTGATAGGGTCCGATGGAGCCCGACAGGGCCCGAGCAAACCCGACAGGGCCCGAGCAAACCTGACAGGGCTCGATGGAGCCCGACAGGGCCCGAGGAAACCCGACAGGGCCTGACGGAGCCCGACAGGGCCCGAGCAAACCCGAAAGGGCCCGACGAAGCCTGACAGGGCTCGATGGAGCCCGACAGGGCCCGAGGAAACCCGACAGGGCCCGACGGAGCCAGATAGGGCCCGAGCAAACCCGACAGGTTCCGACGAAGCCTGACAGGGCTTCAGCAAACCCGACATGGCCCGAGCAAACCCGACAGGGCGCGACGAAGCCCAACAGAGCCCGAGGAAACCAGACAGGGCCCGACGGAGCCCGACAGGGCCCGAGCAAACCCGACAGGGCCCGAGCAAACCCGACAGGGTTCGACAAAGCCTGACAGGGCTTGATGGAGCCCGACAGGGCCTGAGGAAACCCAACAGGGCTCGACGGAGCCCAATAGGGCCCGAGCAAACCCGACAGGGCCTGACGGAGCCCGACAGGGCCCGAGCAAACCCGAAAGGGCCCGACGAAGCCTGACAGGGCTCGATGGAGCCCGACAGGGCCCGAGGAAACCCGACAGGGCCCGACGGAGCCCGATAGGGCCCGAGCAAACCCGACAGGGCCCGATGGAGCCCGACAGGGCTCAAGCAAACCCGACAGGGTCCGACGAAGCCTGACAGGGCTTCAGCAAACCCGACAGGGCCCGAGCAAACCCGACAGGGTTCGACGGAGCCCGACAGAGCCCGAGGAAACCAGACAGGGCCCGACGGAGCCCGACAGGGCCCGAGCAAACCCGACATGGCCCGACGGAGCCCGACAGCGCCCGAGCAAACCCGAAAGGGCCTGACAGAGCCTGACAGGGCTCGATGGAGCCAGACAGGGCCCGAGGAAACCCGACAGGGCCTGATTGAGCCCGATAGGGCCCGAGCAAACCCGACAGGGCCTGACGGAGCCTGACAGGGCCCGGGCAAACCCGACAGGGCACGCTGGAGCCCGACAGAGCCCGAGCAAACCCGACAGGGCCCGACAAGGTCCGACAGGGCCCGAGCAAACCTGACACGTCCTGACAAAGCCTGACAGGGCCCGACGGAGCCCGCCAGGGCCCGAGCAAACCCGAAAGAGCCCGACGGAGCCTGACAGGGCTCAGTGGAGTCCGACAGGGCCCGAGGAAACCCGACAGGGCCCGACGGAACCCGACAGGGCCTGAGCAAACCCGACAGGGCCCGAGCAAACCCGACAGGGCCCGACGGAGCCTGACAAGGCCCGAGAAAACCTGACAGGGCTCGACGGAGCCCGACAGGGCCCGAGCACACTTGACAGGGTCCGACGAAGCCTGACAGGGCTTCAGAAAACCCGACAGGGCCCGAGCAAACCGACAGGGCCCAACAGAGCCCGACAGGGCCCGAGGAAACCCGACAGGGCCCGAAGGAGCCCGATAGGGCCCGAGCAAACCCGACAGGACCCGATGGAG
The DNA here is from genome assembly GCF_037038585.1 of Patagioenas fasciata. Classification (NCBI taxonomy): domain Eukaryota; kingdom Metazoa; phylum Chordata; class Aves; order Columbiformes; family Columbidae; genus Patagioenas; species Patagioenas fasciata. Next base: position 1,957,988 of record NW_027288506.1, read on the forward strand.
CCCGACAGGGCCTGAGCAAATCCGACAGGGCCCGACGGAGCCCGACAGGGCCCGAGCAAACCCGAAAGGGCCCGACGGAGCCTGACAGGGCTCGATGGAGCCCGACTGGGCCTGAGGAAACCCGACAGGGCCCGACGGAGCCCGATAGGGCCCGAGCAAACCGGACAGGGCCTGATGGAGCCTGACAGGGCCCGGGCAAACCCGACAGGGCACGCTGGAGCCCGACAGAGCCCGAGCAAACCCGACAGGGCCCGACAAGGCCCGACAGGGCCCGAGCAAACCTGACAGGACCTGACAAAGCCTGACAGGGCCTGACGGAGCCCGACAGGGCCCGAGCAAACCCGAAAGGGCCCGCCGAAGCCTGACAGGGCTCGCTGGAGCCCGACAGGGCCCGAGGAAACCCGACAGGGCTCGACGGAGCCCGATAGGGCCCGAGCAAACCCGACAGGGCCCGATGGAGCCCGACAGGGCTCGAGCAAACCCGACAGTGTCCGACGAAGCCTGACAGGGCTTCAGCAAACCCGCCATGGCCCAAGCAAACCCGACAGGGCCCGACGAAGCCCAACAGAACCCGAGGAAACCAGACAGGGCCCGACGGAGCCCGACAGGGCCCGAGCAAACCCGACAGGGCCCGAGCAAACCCGACAGGGTTCGACAAAGCCTGACAGGGCTTGATGGAGCCCGACAGGGCCTGAGGAAACCCAACAGGGCCCGAGGAAACCCAACAGGGCCCGACGGAACCTGACAGAGCCCGAACAAACCCGACAGGGCTCGACGGAGCCCGATAGGGCCCGAGTAAACCCGACAGGGCCTGACGGAGTCTGACAGGGCCCGAGCAAACCTGAAAGGGCCCGACGAAGCCTGACAGGGCTCGATGGAGCCCGACAGGGCTCGAGCAAACCCGACAGGGCCTGACGGAGCCCGATAGGGCCCGAGCAAACCCGACAGGGCCCGATGGAGCCCGACAGGGCTCGAGCAAACCCGACAGGGTCTGACGAAGCCTGACAGGGCTTCAGCAAACCCGACATGGCCCGAGCAAACCCGACAGGGTTCGACGGAGCCCGAAAGAGCCCGAGGAAACCAGACAGGGCCCGACGGAGCCCGACAGGGCCCGACGGAGCCCGACAGGGCCCGAGCAAACCCGACAGGGCCCGACGGAGCCCGACAGGGCCCGAGCAAACCCGAAAGGGCCCGACAGAGCCTGACAGGGCTCGATGGAGCCAGACAGGGCCCGAGGAAACCCGACAGGGCCTGATTGAGCCCGATAGGGCCCGAGCAAACCCGACAGGGCCTGACGGAGCCTGACAGGGGCCGGGCAAAGCCGACAGGGCACGCTGGAGCCCGACAGAGCCCGAGCAAACCCGACAGGGCCCGACAAGGCCCGACAGGGCCCGAGCAAACCTGACACGTCCTGACAAAGCCTGACAGGGCCCGACGGAGCCCGCCAGGGCCCGAGCAAACCCGAAAGAGCCCGACGGAGCCTGACAGGGCTCAGTGGAGTCCGACAGGGCCCGAGGAAACCCGACAGGGCCCGACGGAAGCCGACAGGGCCTGAGCAAACCCGACAGGGCCCGAGCAAACCCGACAGGGCCCGACGGAGCCTGACAAGGCCCGAGAAAACCTGACAGGGCTTGACGGAGCCCGACAGGGCCCGAGCACACTTGACAGGGTCCGACGAAGCCTGACAGGGCTTCAGAAAACCCGACAGGGCCCGAGCAAACCGACAGGGCCCAACAGAGCCCGACAGGGCCCGAGGAAACCCGACAGGGCCCGAAGGAGCCCGATAGGGCCCGAGCAAACCCGACAGGACCCGATGGAGCCCGACAGGGCCTGAGCAAATCCGACAGGGCCCGACAGAGCCCGACAGGGCCCGAGCAAACCCGAAAGGGCCCGACGGAGCCTGACAGGGCTCAATGGAGCCCGACAGGGCCCGAGGAAACCCGACAGGGCCCGACGGAGCCCGATAGAGCCCGAGCAAACCCGAAAGGGCCCGACGGAGCCCGACAGGGCAGGAGCAAACTCGACAGAGCCTGACGGAGCCTGACAGGGCCCGAGCAAACCCGACAGGGCCCGAGCGAATCTGACAGGGCCCGACGGAGCCCGACAGGACGTGGGCAAACCCGACAGTGCCCGAGCAAACCCGACAGGGCCAGACAAGGCCCGACAGGGCCTGAGCAAACCCGACAGGACCCGACAAAGCCTGACAGGGCTCGATGGAGCCCGACAGGGCCCAAGGAAACCCGACAGGGCCCGACGGAGCCCGATAGGGCCCGAGCAAACCCGACAGGGCCCGATGGAGCCCGACAGGGCTCGAACAAACTCGACAGGGCCTGAGCAAATCCGACAGGGCCCGACGGAGCCCGACAGGGCCCGGGCAAACCCGAAAGGGCCCGACGGAGCCTGACAGGGCTCGATGGAGCCCGACAGGGCCCGAGAAAACCCGACGGGGCCCCACGGAGGCCGATAGTGCCCGAGCAAACCCGACAGGGCCTGACGGAGCCCGACAGGGCCCGAGCAAACCCGACAGGGCACGCTGGAGCCTGACAGAGCCCGAGCAAACCCGACAGGGCCCGACAAGGCCCGACATGGCCCGAGCAAACCTGACACGACCTGACAAAGCCTGACATGGCCTGACGGAGCCCGACAGGGCTTGAGCAAACCTGAAAGAGCCCGACGGAGCCTGACAGGGCTCGATAGAGTCCGACAGGGCACTAGGAAATCCGACAGGGCCCGACGGAGCCTGACAGGGCCCGAGCAAACCCGACAGGGCTCGACGGAGCCCGACAGGGTCTGAGCACACTCGATAGGGTCCGACGAAGCCTGACAGGGCTTCAGCAAACCTGACAGGGCCCGAGCAAACCCGACAGGGTCCGAAGGAGCCCGACACGGCTCGAGGAAACCAGACAGGGCCCAACGGAGCCCGACAGGTCCCGAGCAAACCCGACAGGGCCCGAGCAAACCCGACAGGGTTCGACAAAGCCTGAAAGGGCTCGATGGAGCCCGACAGGGCCCGAGGAAACCTGACAGGGCCCGACGGAGCCTGACAGGGCCCGAGCAAACCCGACAGGGCTCGACGGAGCCAGACAGGGCCCGAGCGAACCTGACAGGGCCCGACGGAGCCTGACAGGGCCCGAGCAAACCTGACAGGGCCCGAGCGAACCTGACAGGGCCCGAGCAAACCCGACAGGGCCCGAGCAAACCCAACAGGGCCCGAGCAAACCCGACAGGGCCCGAGCGAATCTGACAGGGCCCGACGGAGCCCGACAGGACTCGGGCAAACCCGACAGGGCCCGAGCAAACCCGACAGGGCCTGACAAGGCCCGACAGGGCCTGAGCAAACTTGACAGGACCCGACAAAGCCTGACAGGGTCCGATGGAGCCCGACAGGGCCCGAGCAAACAGGACAGGGTTCGATGGAGCCCGACAGGGCCCAAGGAAACCCAACAGGGCGCGAGGAAGCCTGTCGGGTTTGCTCGGGCTCTGTCGGGCTCCATTGGGCTCTGTCGGGTTTGCTCGGGCCCTGTCGGGTTTGCTCGGGCCCTGTCAGGCTCCGTCGGGCCCTGTCGGGTTTGCTCAGGCCCTGTCGGGTTTGCTAGGGCCCTGTCGGGCTCCGTCGGGCCCTGTCTGGTTTCCTCAGGCCCTGTCGGGCTCCGTCGAGCCTTGTCGGGTTTGCTCGGGCCCTGTCAAGCTCTGTCGGGCCCTGTCGGATTTCCTCGGGCCCTCTCGGGTTCCGTCGGGCCCTCTCGGGTTCCGTCCGGCCCTGTCGGGTTTCCTCGGGCCCTGTCGGACTCTATCGAGCCCTGTCAGGCTCCGTCGGGCTCTTTCGGGTTTGCTCAGGCCCTGTCGGGCTCCGTCGGGCCCTGTCAGGCTTTGTCAGGTCCTGTCAGGTTTGCTCGGGCCCTGTCGGGCCTTGTCGGGCCCTGTCGGGTTTGCTAGGGCTCTGTCGGGCTCCAGCGTGCCCTGTCGGGTTTGCCCGGGCCCTGTCAGGCTCCATCAGGCCCTGTCGGGTTTGCTCGGGCCCTATCGGGCTCCGTCGAGCCCTGTCGGGTTTCCTCGGGCCCTGTCGGGCTCTATCGAGCCCTGTCAGGCTCCGTCGGGCCCTGTCAGGTTTGCTCGGGCCCTGTCGGGTTTGCTCGGGCCCTGTCAGGCTCCGTCGAGCCCTGTCGGGTTTGCTCGGGCCCTGTCAGGCTCCGTCAGGCCCTGTCTGGTTTGCTCGTACCGTGTCGGGCTCCATCGGGCCCTGTCAGGTTTGCTCAGGTACTGTCGAACTTTGTCGGGCCCTGTCAGGCTTTGTCGAACCCTGTCGGGTTTGCTCAGGCCCTGTCGGGTTTGCTCGGGCCCTGTCAGGCTCCGTCGAGCCCTGTCAGGTTTGCTCGGGCCCTGTCGGGTTTGCTCGGGCCCTGTCAGGCTCCGTCGAGCCCTGTCGGGTTTGCTCGGGCCCTGTCAGGCTCCGTCAGGCCCTGTCTGGTTTGCTCGTACCGTGTCGGGCTCCATCGGGCCCTGTCAGGTTTGCTTGGGCACTGTCGGGCTCCGTCGGGCCCTGTCAGGCTTTGTCGAACCCTGTCGGGTTTGCTCAGGCCCTGTCGGGTTTGCTCGGGCCCTGTCAGGCTCCGTCGAGCCCTGTCGGGTTTGCTTGGGCACTGTCGGGCTCCGTCGGGCCCTGTCAGGCTCCGTCGAGCCCTGTCAGGTTTGCTCGGGCCCTGTCGGGTTTGCTCGGGCCCTGTCAGGCTCCGTCGAGCCCTGTCGGGTTTGCTCGGGCCCTGTCGGGTTTGCTCGGGCCCTGTCGGGTTTGCTCGGGCCCTGTCAGGCTTTGTCAAGCCCTGTCGGGTTTGCTCGGGCCCTGTCAAGCTCCGTCGGGCCCTGTCGGATTTCCTCGGGCCCTCTCGGGTTCCGTCGGGCCCTCTCGGGTTCCGTCCGGCCCTGTCGGGTTTCCTCGGGCCCTGTCGGACTCTATCGAGCCCTGTCAGGCTCCGTCGGGCTCTTTCGGGTTTCCTCAGGCCCTGTCGGGCTCCGTCGGGCCCTGTCTGGTTTCCTCAGGCCCTGTCGGGCTCCATCGGGCCCTGTCAGGTTTGCTTGGGCACTGTCAGGCTCCGTCGGGCCCTGTCAGGCTCCGTCGAGCCCTGTCAGGTTTGCTCGGGCCCTGTCGGGTTTGCTCGGGCCCTGTCAGGCTCCGTCGAGCCCTGTCGGGTTTGCTCGGGCCCTGTCGGGCTCCTTCGTGCCCTGTCAGGTTTGCTCGGGCCCTGTCGGGTTTGCTCGGGCCCTGTCAGGCTCCGTCGGGCCCTGTCGGGTTTGCTCAGGCCGTGTCTGGTTTCCTCAGGCCCTGTCGGGCTCCGTCGAGCCCTGTCGGGTTTGCTCGGGCCCTGTCAAGCTCCGTCGGGCCCTGTCGGATTTCCTCGGGCCCTCTCGGGTTCCGTCGGGCCCTCTCGGGTTCCGTCCGGCCCTGTCGGGTTTCCTCGGGCCCTGTCGGACTCTATCGAGCCCTGTCAGGCTCCGTCGGGCTCTTTCGGGTTTGCTCAGGCCCTGTCGGGCTCCGTCGGGCCCTGTCAGGCTTTGTCAGGTCCTGTCAGGTTTGCTCGGGCCCTGTCGGGCCTTGTCGGGCCCTGTCGGGTTTGCTCGGGCTCTGTCAGGCTCCAGCGTGCCCTGTCGGGTTTGCCCGGGCCCTGTCAGGCTCCATCAGGCCCTGTCGGGTTTGATCGGGCCCTATCGGGCTCCGTCGAGCCCTGTCGGGTTTCCTCGGGCCCTGTCGGGCGCCATCGAGCCCTGTCAGGCTCCGTCGGGCCCTTTCGGGTTTGCTCGGGCCCTGTCGGGCTCCGTCGGGCCCTGTCGGGTTTGCTCGGGCCCTGTCGGGTTTGCTCGGGCCCTGTCAGGCTTTGTCAAGCCCTGTCGGGTTTGCTCGGGCCCTGTCGGGCTCCGTCGGGCCCTGTCTGGTTTCCTCAGGCCCTGTCGGGCTCCGTCGGGCCCTGTCGGGTTTGCTCAGGCCCTGTCGGGTTTGCTAGGGCCCTGTCGGGCTCCGTCGGGCCCTGTCTGGTTTCCTCAGGCCCTGTCGGGCTCCGTCGAGCCCTGTCGGGTTTGCTCAGGCCCTGTCAGGCTCCGTCGCGCCCTGTCGGGTTTCCTCGGGCCCTGTCGGGCTCCATCGAGCCCTGTCGGGTTTGCTCGGGCCCTGTCGGGCTCCATCGGACCCCTTCAGGCTTTGTCGGGTCCTGTCGGGTTTGCTCAGGCCCTCTCGGGCCTTGTCAGGCCCTGTCGGGTTTGCTCGGGCCCTGTCGGGTTTGCCCGCGTCCTGTGGGGCTCCGTCGGGCCCTGTCAGATTCGCTCGGGCCCTGTCGGGTTTGCTCGGGCCCTGTCAGGCTCCGTCAGGCCCTGTCGGGTTTGCTCGGGCCCTTTCAGGCTCCGTCGGGCCCTGTCGGGTTTGCTCGGGCCCTGTCAGGCTCCGTCGGGCCCTGTCAGGTTTGCTCAGGCCCTCTCGGGATCCGTTGGGCCCTGTCGGGTTTGCTCGGGCCCTGTCGGGCTCCTTCGTGCCCTGTCAGGTTTGCTCGGGCCCTGTCGGGTTTGCTCGGGCCCTGTCAGGCTCCGTCGAGCCCTGTCGGGTTTGCTCGGGCCCTGTCAGGCTCCGTCAGGCCCTGTCTGGTTTGCTCGTACCGTGTCGGGCTCCATCGGGCCCTGTCAGGTTTGCTTGGGCACTGTCGGGCTCCGTCGGGCCCTGTCAGGCTTTGTCGAACCCTGTCGGGTTTGCTCAGGCCCTGTCGGGTTTGCTCGGGCCCTGTCGGGCTCCTTCGTGCCCTGTCAGGTTTGCTCGGGCCCTGTCAGGTTTGCTCTGGCCCTGTCAGGCTCCGTCGCGCCCTGTCGGGTTTCCTCGGGCCCTGTCGGCCTCCATCGAGCCCTGTCGGGTTTGCTCGGGCCCTGTCGGGCTCCATCGGACCCCTTCAGGCTTTGTCGGGTCCTGTCGGGTTTGCTCAGGCCCTGTCGGGCCTTGTCAGGCCCTGTCGGGTTTGCTCGGGCCCTGTCGGGTTTGCCCGCGTCCTGTGGGGCTCCGTCGGGCCCTGTCAGATTCGCTCGGGCCCTGTCGGGTTTGCTCGGGCCCTGTCAGGCTCCGTCAGGCCCTGTCTGGTTTGCTCGTACCGTGTCGGGCTCCATCGGGCCCTGTCAGGTTTGCTTGGGCACTGTCGGGCTTTGTCGGGCCCTGTCAGGCTTTGTCGAACCCTGTCGGGTTTGCTCAGGCCCTGTCGGGTTTGCTCGGGCCCTGTCAGGCTCCGTCGAGCCCTGTCAGGTTTGCTCGGGCCCTGTCGGGTTTGCTCGGGCCCTGTCAGGCTCCGTCGAGCCCTGTCGGGTTTGCTCGGGCCCTGTCAGGCTCCGTCAGGCCCTGTCTGGTTTGCTCGTACCGTGTCGGGCTCCATCGGGCCCTGTCAGGTTTGCTTGGGCACTGTCGGGCTCCGTCGGGCCCTGTCAGGCTTTGTCGAACCCTGTCGGGTTTGCTCAGGCCCTGTCGGGTTTGCTCGGGCCCTGTCAGGCTCCGTCGAGCCCTGTCAGGTTTGCTCGGGCCCTGTCGGGTTTGCTCGGGCCCTGTCAGGCTCCGTCGAGCCCTGTCGGGTTTGCTCGGGCCCTGTCGGGCTCCTTCGTGCCCTGTCAGGTTTGCTCGGGCCCTGTCGGGTTTGCTCGGGCCCTGACAGGCTCCGTCGGGCCCTGTCGGGTTTGCTCAGGCCCTGTCGGGTTTGCTAGGGCCCTGTCGGGCTCCGTCGGGCCCTGTCTGGTTTCCTCAGGCCCTGTCGGGCTCCGTCGAGCCCTGTCGGGTTTGCTCGGGCCCTGTCAAGCTCCGTCGGGCCCTGTCGGATTTCCTCGGGCCCTCTCGGGTTCCGGCGGGCCCTCTCGGGTTCCGTCCGGCCCTGTCGGGTTTCCTCGGGCCCTGTCGGACTCTATCGAGCCCTGTCAGGCTCCGTCGGGCTCTTTCGGGTTTGCTCAGGCCCTGTCGGGCTCCGTCGGGCCCTGTCAGGCTTTGTCAGGTCCTGTCAGGTTTGCTCGGGCCCTGTCGGGCCTTGTCGGGCCCTGTCGGGTTTGCTAGGGCTCTGTCGGGCTCCAGCGTGCCCTGTCGGGTTTGCCCGGGCCCTGTCAGGCTCCATCAGGCCCTGTCGGGTTTGATCGGGCCCTATCGGGCTCCGTCGAGCACTGTCGGGTTTCCTCGGGCCCTGTCGGGCTCCATCGTGCCCTGTCAGGCTCCGTCGGGCCCTTTCGGGTTTGCTCGGGCCCTGTCGGGCTCCGTCGGGCCCTGTCGGGTTTGCTCGGGCCCTGTCGGGTTTGCTCGGGCCCTGTCGGGCTTTGTCAAGCCCTGTCGGGTTTGCTAGGGCCCTGTCGGGCTCCGTCGGGCCCTGTCTGGTTTCCTCAGGCCCTGTCGGGCTCCGTCGGGCCCTGTCGGGTTTGCTCAGGCCCTGTCGGGTTTGCTAGGGCCCTGTCGGGCTCCGTCGGGCCCTGTCTGGTTTCCTCAGGCCCTGTCGGGCTCCGTCGAGCCCTGTCGGGTTTGCTCGGGCCCTGTCAGGCTCCGTCGCGCCCTGTCGGGTTTCCTCGGGCCCTGTCGGGCTCCATCGAGCCCTGTCGGGTTTGCTCGGGCCCTGTCGGGCTCCATCGGACCCCTTCAGGCTTTGTCGGATCCTGTCGGGTTTGCTCAGGCCCTGTCGGGCCTTGTCAGGCCCTGTCGGGTTTGCTCGGGCCCTGTCGGGTTTGCCCGCGTCCTGTGGGGCTCCGTCGGGCCCTGTCAGATTCGCTCGGGCCCTGTCGGGTTTGCTCGGGCCCTGTCAGGCTCCGTCAGGCCCTGTCGGGTTTGCTCGGGCCCTGTCAGGCTCCGTCGGGCCCTGTCAGGTTTGCTCAGGCCCTGTCGGGATCCGTTGGGCCCTGTCGGGTTTGCTCGGGCCCTGTCGGGCTCCTTCGTGCCCTAGCAGGTTTGCTCGGGCCCTGTCGGGTTTGCTCGGGCCCTGTCAGGCTCCGTCGAGCCCTGTCAGGTTTGCTCGGGCCCTGTCGGGTTTGCTCGGGCCCTGTCAGGCTCCGTCGAGCCCTGTCGGGTTTGCTCGGGCCCTGTCAGGCTCCGTCAGGCCCTGTCTGGTTTGCTCGTACCGTGTCGGGCTCCATCGGGCCCTGTCAGGTTTGCTCGGGCACTGTCGGGCTCCGTCGGGCCCTGTCAGGCTTTGTCGAACCCTGTCGGGTTTGCTCAGGCCCTGTCGGGTTTGCTCGGGCCCTGTCGGGCTCCTTCGTGCCCTGTCAGGTTTGCTCGGGCCCTGTCGGGTTTGCTCGGGCCCTGTCAGGCTCCGTCGCGCCCTGTCGGGTTTCCTCGGACCCTGTCGGGTTCCATCGAGCCCTGTCGGGTTTGCTCGGGCCCTGTCGGGCTCCATCGGACCCCTTCAGGCTTTGTCGGGTCCTGTCGGGTTTGCTCAGGCCCTGTCGGGCCTTGTCAGGCCCTGTCGGGTTTGCTTGGGCCCTGTCCGGTTTGCCCGCGTCCTGTGGGGCTCCGTCGGGCCCTGTCAGATTCGCTCGGACCCTGTCGGGTTTGCTCGGGCCCTGTCAGGCTCCGTCAGGCCCTGTCTGGTTTGCTCGTACCGTGTCGGGCTCCATCGAGCCCTGTCAGGTTTGCTTGGGCACTGTCGGGCTTTGTCGGGCCCTGTCAGGCTTTGTCGAACCCTGTCGGGTTTGCTCAGGCCCTGTCGGGTTTGCTCGGGCCCTGTCAGGCTCCGTCGAGCCCTGTCAGGTTTGCTCGGGCCCTGTCGGGTTTGCTCGGGCCCTGTCAGGCTCCGTCGAGCCCTGTCGGGTTTGCTCGGGCCCTGTCAGGCTCCGTCAGGCCCTGTCTGGTTTGCTCGTACCGTGTCGGGCTCCATCGGGCCCTGTCAGGTTTGCTTGGGCACTGTCGGGCTCCGTCGGGCCCTGTCAGGCTTTGTCGAACCCTGTCGGGTTTGCTCAGGCCCTGTCGGGTTTGCTCGGGCCCTGTCAGGCTCCGTCGAGCCCTGTCAGGTTTGCTCGGGCCCTGTCGGGTTTGCTCGGGCCCTGTCAGGCTCCGTCGAGCCCTGTCGGGTTTGCTCGGGCCCTGTCGGGCTCCTTCGTGCCCTGTCAGGTTTGCTCGGGCCCTGTCGGGTTTGCTCGGGCCCTGTCAGGCTCCGTCGGGCCCTGTCGGGTTTGCTCAGGCCCTGTCGGGTTTGCTAGGGCCCTGTCGGGCTCCGTCGGGCCCTGTCTGGTTTCCTCAGGCCCTGTCGGGCTCCGTCGAGCCCTGTCGGGTTTGCTCGGGCCCTGTCAAGCTCTGTCGGGCCCTGTCGGATTTCCTCGGGCCCTCTCGGGTTCCGTCGGGCCCTCTCGGGTTCCGTCCGGCCCTGTCGGGTTTCCTCGGGCCCTGTCGGACTCTATCGAGCCCTGTCAGGCTCCGTCGGGCTCTTTCGGGTTTGCTCAGGCCCTGTCGGGCTCCGTCGGGCCCTGTCAGGCTTTGTCAGGTCCTGTCAGGTTTGCTCGGGCCCTGTCGGGCCTTGTCGGGCCCTGTCGGGTTTGCTAGGGCTCTGTCGGGCTCCAGCGTGCCCTGTCGGGTTTGCCCGGGCCCTGTCAGGCTCCATCAGGCCCTGTCGGGTTTGCTCGGGCCCTATCGGGCTCCGTCGAGCCCTGTCGGGTTTCCTCGGGCTCTGTCGGGCTCCATCGAGCCCTGTCAGGCTCCGTCGGGCCCTTTCGGGTTTGCTCGGGCCCTGTCGGGCTCCGTCGGGCCCTGTCGGGTTTGCTCGGGCCCTGTCGGGTTTGCTCGGGCCCTGTCAGGCTTTGTCAAGCCCTGTCGGGTTTGCTCGGGCCCTGTCAGGCTCCGTCGAGCCCTGTCGGGTTTGCTCGGGCCCTGTCAGGCTCCGTCAGGCCCTGTCTGGTTTGCTCGTACCGTGTCGGGCTCCATCGGGCCCTGTCAGGTTTGCTTGGGCACTGTCGGGCTTTGTCGGGCCCTGTCAGGCTTTGTCGAACCCTGTCGGGTTTGCTCAGGCCCTGTCGGGTTTGCTCGGGCCCTGTCAGGCTCCGTCGAGCCCTGTCAGGTTTGCTCGGGCCCTGTCGGGTTTGCTCGGGCCCTGTCAGGCTCCGTCGAGCCCTGTCGGGTTTGCTCGGGCCCTGTCAGGCTCCGTCAGGCCCTGTCTGGTTTGCTCGTACCGTGTCGGGCTCCATCGGGCCCTGTCAGGTTTGCTTGGGCACTGTCGGGCTCCGTCGGGCCCTGTCAGGCTTTGTCGAACCCTGTCGGGTTTGCTCAGGCCCTGTCGGGTTTGCTCGGGCCCTGTCAGGCTCCGTCGAGCCCTGTCAGGTTTGCTCGGGCCCTGTCGGGTTTGCTCGGGCCCTGTCAGGCTCCGTCGAGCCCTGTCGGGTTTGCTCGGGCCCTGTCGGGCTCCTTCGTGCCCTGTCAGGTTTGCTCGGGCCCTGTCGGGTTTGCTCGGGCCCTGTCAGGCTCCGTCGGGCCCTGTCGGGTTTGCTCAGGCCCTGTCGGGTTTGCTAGGGCCCTGTCGGGCTCCGTCGGGCCCTGTCTGGTTTCCTCAGGCCCTGTCGGGCTCCGTCGAGCCCTGTCGGGTTTGCTCGGGCCCTGTCAAGCTCTGTCGGGCCCTGTCGGATTTCCTCGGGCCCTCTCGGGTTCCGTCGGGCCCTCTCGGGTTCCGTCCGGCCCTGTCGGGTTTCCTCGGGCCCTGTCGGACTCTATCGAGCCCTGTCAGGCTCCGTCGGGCTCTTTCGGGTTTGCTCAGGCCCTGTCGGGCTCCGTCGGGCCCTGTCAGGCTTTGTCAGGTCCTGTCAGGTTAGCTCGTGCCCTGTCGGGCCTTGTCGGGCCCTGTCGGGTTTGCTAGGGCTCTGTCGGGCTCCAGCGTGCCCTGTCGGGTTTGCCCGGGCCCTGTCAGGCTCCATCAGGCCCTGTCGGGTTTGCTCGGGCCCTATCGGGCTCCGTCGAGCCCTGTCGGGTTTCCTCGGGCCCTGTCGGGCTCCATCGAGCCCTGTCAGGCTCCGTCGGGCCCTTTCGGGTTTGCTCGGGCCCTGTCGGGCTTTGTCGGGCCCTGTCGGGTTTGCTCGGGCCCTGTCGGGTTTGCTCGGGCCCTGTCAGGCTTTGTCAAGCCCTGTCGGGTTTGCTCGGGCCCTGTCGGGCTCCGTCGGGCCCTGTCTGGTTTCCTCAGGCCCTGTCGGGCTCCGTCGGGCCCTGTCGGGTTTGCTCAGGCCCTGTCGGGTTTGCTAGGGCCCTGTCGGGCTCCGTCGGGCCCTGTCTGGTTTCCTCAGGCCCTGTCGGGCTCCGTCGGGCCCTGTCTGGTTTCCTCAGGCCCTGTCGGGCTCCGTCGAGCCCTGTCGGGTTTGCTCGGGCCCTGTCAGGCTCCGTCGCGCCCTGTCGGGTTTCCTCGGGCCCTGTCGGGCTCCATCGAGCCCTGTCGGGTTTGCTCGGGCCCTGTCGGGCTCCATCGGACCCCTTCAGGCTTTGTCGGGTCCTGTCGGGTTTGCTCAGGCCCTGTCGGGCCTTGTCAGGCCCTGTCGGGTTTGCTCGGGCCCTGTCGGGTTTGCCCGCGTCCTGTGGGGCTCCGTCGGGCCCTGTCAGATTCGCTCGGGCCCTGTCGGGTTTGCTCGGGCCTTGTCAGGCTCCGTCAGGCCCTGTCGGGTTTGCTCGGGCCCTGTCAGGCTCCGTCGGGCCCTGTCAGGTTTGCTCAGGCCCTGTCGGGATCCGTTGGGCCCTGTCGGGTTTGCTCGGGCCCTGTCGGGCTCCTTCGTGCCCTGTCAGGTTTACTCGGGCCCTGTCGGGTTTGCTCGGGCCCTGTCAGGCTCCGTCGAGCCCTGTCAGGTTTGCTCGGTCCTGTCGGGTTTGCTCGGACCCTGTCAGGCTCCGTCGAGCCCTGTCGGGTTTGCTCGGGCCCTGTCAGGCTCCGTCAGGCCCTGTCTGGTTTGCTCGTACCGTGTCGGGCTCCATCGGGCCCTGTCAGGTTTGCTTGGGCACTGTCGGGCTTTGTCGGGCCCTGTCAGGCTTTGTCGAACCCTGTCGGGTTTGCTCAGGCCCTGTCGGGTTTGCTCGGGCCCTGTCAGGCTCCGTTGAGCCCTGTCAGGTTTGCTCGGGCCCTGTCGGGTTTGCTCGGGCCCTGTCAGGCATCGTCGAGCCCTGTCGGGTTTGCTCGGGCCCTGTCAGGCTCCGTCAGGCCCTGTCTGGTTTGCTCGTACCATGTCGGGCTCCATCGGGCCCCGTCAGGTTTGCTTGGGCACTGTCGGGCTTTGTCGGGCCCTGTCAGGCTTTGTCGAACCCTGTCGGGTTTGCTCAGGCCCTGTCGGGTTTGCTCGGGCCCTGTCAGGCTCCGTCGAGCCCTGTCAGGTTTGCTCGGGCCCTGTCGGGTTTGCTCGGGCCCTGTCAGGCTCCGTCGAGCCCTGTCGGGTTTGCTCGGGCCCTGTCAGGCTCCGTCAGGCCCTGTCTGGTTTGCTCGTACCGTGTCGGGCTCCATCGGGCCCTATCAGGTTTGCTTGGGCACTGTCGGGCTTTGTCGGGCCCTGTCAGGCTTTGTCGAACCCTGTCGGGTTTGCTCAGGCCCTGTCGGGTTTGCTCGGGCCCTGTCAGGCTCCGTCGAGCCCTGTCAGGTTTGCTCGGGCCCTGTCGGGTTTGCTCTGGCCCTGTCAGGCTCCGTCGCACCCTGTCGGGTTTGCTCGGGCCCTGTCGGGCTCCATCGAGCCCTGTCGGGTTTGATCGGGCCCTGTCGGGCTCCATCGGACCCCTTCAGGCTTTTTCGGGTCCTGTCGGGTTTGCTCAGGCCCTGTCGGGCCTTGTCAGGCCCTGTCAGGTTTGCTCGGGCCCTGTCGGGTTTGCCCGCGTCCTGTGGGGCTCCGTCGGGCCCTGTCAGATTCGCTCGGGCCCTGTCGGGTTTCCTCGGGCCCTGTCAGGCTCCGTCAGGCCCTGTCTGGTTTGCTCGTACTGTGTCGGGCTCCATCGGGCCCTGTCAGGTTTGCTTGGGCACTGTCGGGCTTTGTCGGGCCCTGTCGGGTTTGCTAGGGCTCTGTCGGGCTCCAGCGTGCCCTGTCGGGTTTGCCCGGGCCCTGTCAGGCTCCATCAGGCCCTGTCGGGTTTGCCCGGGCCCTATCGGGCTCCGTCGAGCCCTGTCGGGTTTCTGCGGGCCCTGTCGGGCTCCATCGAGCCCTGTCAGGCTCCGTCGGGCCCTTTCGGGTTTGCTCGGGCCCTGTCGGGCTCCGTCGGGCCCTGTCGGGTTTGCTCGGGCCCTGTCGGGTTTGCTCGGGCCCTGTCAGGCTCCGTCAGGCCCTGTCTGGTTTGCTCGTACCGTGTCGGGCTCCATCGGGCCCTGTCAGGTTTGCTTGGGCACTGTCGGGCTCCGTCGGGCCCTGTCAGGCTTTGTCGAACCCTGTCGGGTTTGCTCAGGCCCTGTCGGGTTTGCTCGGGCCCTGTCGGGCTCCTTCGTGCCCTGTCAGGTTTGCTCGGGCCCTGTCGGGTTTGCTCGGGCCCTGTCAGGCTCCGTCGCGCCCTGTCGGGTTTCCTCGGACCCTGTCGGGTTCCATCGAGCCCTGTCGGGTTTGCTCGGGCCCTGTCGGGCTCCATCGGACCCCTTCAGGCTTTGTCGGGTCCTGTCGGGTTTGCTCAGGCCCTGTCGGGCCTTGTCAGGCCCTGTCGGGTTTGCTTGGGCCCTGTCCGGTTTGCCCGCGTCCTGTGGGGCTCCGTCGGGCCCTGTCAGATTCGCTCGGACCCTGTCGGGTTTGCTCGGGCCCTGTCAGGCTCCGTCAGGCCCTGTCTGGTTTGCTCGTACCGTGTCGGGCTCCATCGAGCCCTGTCAGGTTTGCTTGGGCACTGTCGGGCTTTGTCGGGCCCTGTCAGGCTTTGTCGAACCCTGTCGGGTTTGCTCAGGCCCTGTCGGGTTTGCTCGGGCCCTGTCAGGCTCCGTCGAGCCCTGTCAGGTTTGCTCGGGCCCTGTCGGGTTTGCTCGGGCCCTGTCAGGCTCCGTCGAGCCCGGTCGGGTTTGCTCGGGCCCTGTCAGGCTCCGTCAGGCCCTGTCTGGTTTGCTCGTACCGTGTCGGGCTCCATCGGGCCCTGTCAGGTTTGCTTGGGCACTGTCGGGCTCCGTCGGGCCCTGTCAGGCTTTGTCGAACCCTGTCGGGTTTGCTCAGGCCCTGTCGGGTTTGCTCGGGCCCTGTCAGGCTCCGTCGAGCCCTGTCAGGTTTGCTCGGGCCCTGTCGGGTTTGCTCGGGCCCTGTCAGGCTCCGTCGAGCCCTGTCGGGTTTGCTCGGGCCCTGTCGGGCTCCTTCGTGCCCTGTCAGGTTTGCTCGGGCCCTGTCGGGTTTGCTCGGGCCCTGTCAGGCTCCGTCGGGCCCTGTCGGGTTTGCTCAGGCCCTGTCGGGTTTGCTAGGGCCCTGTCGGGCTCCGTCGGGCCCTGTCTGGTTTCCTCAGGCCCTGTCGGGCTCCGTCGAGCCCTGTCGGGTTTGCTCGGGCCCTGTCAAGCTCTGTCGGGCCCTGTCGGATTTCCTCGGGCCCTCTCGGGTTCCGTCGGGCCCTCTCGGGTTCCGTCCGGCCCTGTCGGGTTTCCTCGGGCCCTGTCGGACTCTATCGAGCCCTGTCAGGCTCCGTCGGGCTCTTTCGGGTTTGCTCAGGCCCTGTCGGGCTCCGTCGGGCCCTGTCAGGCTTTGTCAGGTCCTGTCAGGTTTGCTCGGGCCCTGTCGGGCCTTGTCGGGCCCTGTCGGGTTTGCTAGGGCTCTGTCGGGCTCCAGCGTGCCCTGTCGGGTTTGCCCGGGCCCTGTCAGGCTCCATCAGGCCCTGTCGGGTTTGCTCGGGCCCTATCGGGCTCCGTCGAGCCCTGTCGGGTTTCCTCGGGCTCTGTCGGGCTCCATCGAGCCCTGTCAGGCTCCGTCGGGCCCTTTCGGGTTTGCTCGGGCCCTGTCGGGCTCCGTCGGGCCCTGTCGGGTTTGCTCGGGCCCTGTCGGGTTTGCTCGGGCCCTGTCAGGCTTTGTCAAGCCCTGTCGGGTTTGCTCGGGCCCTGTCAGGCTCCGTCGAGCCCTGTCGGGTTTGCTCGGGCCCTGTCAGGCTCCGTCAGGCCCTGTCTGGTTTGCTCGTACCGTGTCGGGCTCCATCGGGCCCTGTCAGGTTTGCTTGGGCACTGTCGGGCTTTGTCGGGCCCTGTCAGGCTTTGTCGAACCCTGTCGGGTTTGCTCAGGCCCTGTCGGGTTTGCTCGGGCCCTGTCAGGCTCCGTCGAGCCCTGTCAGGTTTGCTCGGGCCCTGTCGGGTTTGCTCGGGCCCTGTCAGGCTCCGTCGAGCCCTGTCGGGTTTGCTCGGGCCCTGTCAGGCTCCGTCAGGCCCTGTCTGGTTTGCTCGTACCGTGTCGGGCTCCATCGGGCCCTGTCAGGTTTGCTTGGGCACTGTCGGGCTTTGTCGGGCCCTGTCAGGCTTTGTCGAACCCTGTCGGGTTTGCTCAGGCCCTGTCGGGTTTGCTCGGGCCCTGTCAGGCTCCGTCGAGCCCTGTCAGGTTTGCTCGGGCCCTGTCGGGTTTGCTCGGGCCCTGTCAGGCTCCGTCGAGCCCTGTCGGGTTTGCTCGGGCCCTGTCGGGCTCCTTCGTGCCCTGTCAGGTTTGCTCTGGCCCTGTCGGGTTTGCTCGGGCCCTGTCAGGCTCCGTCGGGCCCTGTCGGGTTTGCTCAGGCCCTGTCGGGTTTGCTAGGGCCCTGTCGGGCTCCGTCGGGCCCTGTCTGGTTTCCTCAGGCCCTGTCGGGCTCCGTCGAGCCCTGTCGGGTTTGCTCGGGCCCTGTCAAGCTCTGTCGGGCCCTGTCGGATTTCCTCGGGCCCTCTCGGGTTCCGTCGGGCCCTCTCGGGTTCCGTCCGGCCCTGTCGGGTTTCCTCGGGCCCTGTCGGACTCTATCGAGCCCTGTCAGGCTCCGTCGGGCTCTTTCGGGTTTGCTCAGGCCCTGTCGGGCTCCGTCGGGCCCTGTCAGGCTTTGTCAGGTCCTGTCAGGTTAGCTCGTGCCCTGTCGGGCCTTGTCGGGCCCTGTCGGGTTTGCTAGGGCTCTGTCGGGCTCCAGCGTGCCCTGTCGGGTTTGCCCGGGCCCTGTCAGGCTCCATCAGGCCCTGTCGGGTTTGCTCGGGCCCTATCGGGCTCCGTCGAGCCCTGTCGGGTTTCCTCGGGCCCTGTCGGGCTCCATCGAGCCCTGTCAGGCTCCGTCGGGCCCTTTCGGGTTTGCTCGGGCCCTGTCGGGCTTTGTCGGGCCCTGTCGGGTTTGCTCGGGCCCTGTCGGGTTTGCTCGGGCCCTGTCAGGCTTTGTCAAGCCCTGTCGGGTTTGCTTGGGCCCTGTCGGGCTCCGTCGGGCCCTGTCTGGTTTCCTCAGGCCCTGTCGGGCTCCGTCGGGCCCTGTCGGGTTTGCTCAGGCCCTGTCGGGTTTGCTAGGGCCCTGTCGGGCTCCGTCGGGCCCTGTCTGGTTTCCTCAGGCCCTGTCGGGCTCCGTCGGGCCCTGTCTGGTTTCCTCAGGCCCTGTCGGGCTCCGTCGAGCCCTGTCGGGTTTGCTCGGGCCCTGTCAGGCTCCGTCGCGCCCTGTCGGGTTTCCTCGGGCCCTGTCGGGCTCCATCGAGCCCTGTCGGGTTTGCTCGGGCCCTGTCGGGCTCCATCGGACCCCTTCAGGCTTTGTCGGGTCCTGTCGGGTTTGCTCAGGCCCTGTCGGGCCTTGTCAGGCCCTGTCGGGTTTGCTTGGGCCCTGTCCGGTTTGCCCGCGTCCTGTGGGGCTCCGTCGGGCCCTGTCAGATTCGCTCGGACCCTGTCGGGTTTGCTCGGGCCCTGTCAGGCTCCGTCAGGCCCTGTCTGGTTTGCTCGTACCGTGTCGGGCTCCATCGGGCCCTGTCAGGTTTGCTTGGGCACTGTCGGGCTCCGTCGGGCCCTGTCAGGCTTTGTCGAACCCTGTCGGGTTTGCTCAGGCCCTGTCGGGTTTGCTCGGGCCCTGTCGGGCTCCTTCGTGCCCTGTCAGGTTTGCTCGGGCCCTGTCGGGTTTGCTCGGGCCCTGTCAGGCTCCGTCGCGCCCTGTCGGGTTTCCTCGGACCCTGTCGGGTTCCATCGAGCCCTGTCGGGTTTGCTCGGGCCCTGTCGGGCTCCATCGGACCCCTTCAGGCTTTGTCGGGTCCTGTCGGGTTTGCTCAGGCCCTGTCGGGCCTTGTCAGGCCCTGTCGGGTTTGCTTGGGCCCTGTCCGGTTTGCCCGCGTCCTGTGGGGCTCCGTCGGGCCCTGTCAGATTCGCTCGGACCCTGTCGGGTTTGCTCGGGCCCTGTCAGGCTCCGTCAGGCCCTGTCTGGTTTGCTCGTACCGTGTCGGGCTCCATCGAGCCCTGTCAGGTTTGCTTGGGCACTGTCGGGCTTTGTCGGGCCCTGTCAGGCTTTGTCGAACCCTGTCGGGTTTGCTCAGGCCCTGTCGGGTTTGCTCGGGCCCTGTCAGGCTCCGTCGAGCCCTGTCAGGTTTGCTCGGGCCCTGTCGGGTTTGCTCGGGCCCTGTCAGGCTCCGTCGAGCCCGGTCGGGTTTGCTCGGGCCCTGTCAGGCTCCGTCAGGCCCTGTCTGGTTTGCTCGTACCGTGTCGGGCTCCATCGGGCCCTGTCAGGTTTGCTTGGGCACTGTCGGGCTCCGTCGGGCCCTGTCAGGCTTTGTCGAACCCTGTCGGGTTTGCTCAGGCCCTGTCGGGTTTGCTCGGGCCCTGTCAGGCTCCGTCGAGCCCTGTCAGGTTTGCTCGGGCCCTGTCGGGTTTGCTCGGGCCCTGTCAGGCTCCGTCGAGCCCTGTCGGGTTTGCTCGGGCCCTGTCGGGCTCCTTCGTGCCCTGTCAGGTTTGCTCGGGCCCTGTCGGGTTTGCTCGGGCCCTGTCAGGCTCCGTCGGGCCCTGTCGGGTTTGCTCAGGCCCTGTCGGGTTTGCTAGGGCCCTGTCGGGCTCCGTCGGGCCCTGTCTGGTTTCCTCAGGCCCTGTCGGGCTCCGTCGAGCCCTGTCGGGTTTGCTCGGGCCCTGTCAAGCTCTGTCGGGCCCTGTCGGATTTCCTCGGGCCCTCTCGGGTTCCGTCGGGCCCTCTCGGGTTCCGTCCGGCCCTGTCGGGTTTCCTCGGGCCCTGTCGGACTCTATCGAGCCCTGTCAGGCTCCGTCGGGCTCTTTCGGGTTTGCTCAGGCCCTGTCGGGCTCCGTCGGGCCCTGTCAGGCTTTGTCAGGTCCTGTCAGGTTTGCTCGGGCCCTGTCGGGCCTTGTCGGGCCCTGTCGGGTTTGCTAGGGCTCTGTCGGGCTCCAGCGTGCCCTGTCGGGTTTGCCCGGGCCCTGTCAGGCTCCATCAGGCCCTGTCGGGTTTGCTCGGGCCCTATCGGGCTCCGTCGAGCCCTGTCGGGTTTCCTCGGGCTCTGTCGGGCTCCATCGAGCCCTGTCAGGCTCCGTCGGGCCCTTTCGGGTTTGCTCGGGCCCTGTCGGGCTCCGTCGGGCCCTGTCGGGTTTGCTCGGGCCCTGTCGGGTTTGCTCGGGCCCTGTCAGGCTTTGTCAAGCCCTGTCGGGTTTGCTCGGGCCCTGTCAGGCTCCGTCGAGCCCTGTCGGGTTTGCTCGGGCCCTGTCAGGCTCCGTCAGGCCCTGTCTGGTTTGCTCGTACCGTGTCGGGCTCCATCGGGCCCTGTCAGGTTTGCTTGGGCACTGTCGGGCTTTGTCGGGCCCTGTCAGGCTTTGTCGAACCCTGTCGGGTTTGCTCAGGCCCTGTCGGGTTTGCTCGGGCCCTGTCAGGCTCCGTCGAGCCCTGTCAGGTTTGCTCGGGCCCTGTCGGGTTTGCTCGGGCCCTGTCAGGCTCCGTCGAGCCCTGTCGGGTTTGCTCGGGCCCTGTCAGGCTCCGTCAGGCCCTGTCTGGTTTGCTCGTACCGTGTCGGGCTCCATCGGGCCCTGTCAGGTTTGCTTGGGCACTGTCGGGCTTTGTCGGGCCCTGTCAGGCTTTGTCGAACCCTGTCGGGTTTGCTCAGGCCCTGTCGGGTTTGCTCGGGCCCTGTCAGGCTCCGTCGAGCCCTGTCAGGTTTGCTCGGGCCCTGTCGGGTTTGCTCGGGCCCTGTCAGGCTCCGTCGAGCCCTGTCGGGTTTGCTCGGGCCCTGTCGGGCTCCTTCGTGCCCTGTCAGGTTTGCTCTGGCCCTGTCGGGTTTGCTAGGGCCCTGTCGGGCTCCGTCGGGCCCTGTCTGGTTTCCTCAGGCCCTGTCGGGCTCCGTCGAGCCCTGTCGGGTTTGCTCGGGCCCTGTCAAGCTCTGTCGGGCCCTGTCGGATTTCCTCGGGCCCTCTCGGGTTCCGTCGGGCCCTCTCGGGTTCCGTCCGGCCCTGTCGGGTTTCCTCGGGCCCTGTCGGACTCTATCGAGCCCTGTCAGGCTCCGTCGGGCTCTTTCGGGTTTGCTCAGGCCCTGTCGGGCTCCGTCGGGCCCTGTCAGGCTTTGTCAGGTCCTGTCAGGTTAGCTCGTGCCCTGTCGGGCCTTGTCGGGCCCTGTCGGGTTTGCTAGGGCTCTGTCGGGCTCCAGCGTGCCCTGTCGGGTTTGCCCGGGCCCTGTCAGGCTCCATCAGGCCCTGTCGGGTTTGCTCGGGCCCTATCGGGCTCCGTCGAGCCCTGTCGGGTTTCCTCGGGCCCTGTCGGGCTCCATCGAGCCCTGTCAGGCTCCGTCGGGCCCTTTCGGGTTTGCTCGGGCCCTGTCGGGCTTTGTCGGGCCCTGTCGGGTTTGCTCGGGCCCTGTCGGGTTTGCTCGGGCCCTGTCAGGCTTTGTCAAGCCCTGTCGGGTTTGCTTGGGCCCTGTCGGGCTCCGTCGGGCCCTGTCTGGTTTCCTCAGGCCCTGTCGGGCTCCGTCGGGCCCTGTCGGGTTTGCTCAGGCCCTGTCGGGTTTGCTAGGGCCCTGTCGGGCTCCGTCGGGCCCTGTCTGGTTTCCTCAGGCCCTGTCGGGCTCCGTCGGGCCCTGTCTGGTTTCCTCAGGCCCTGTCGGGCTCCGTCGAGCCCTGTCGGGTTTGCTCGGGCCCTGTCAGGCTCCGTCGCGCCCTGTCGGGTTTCCTCGGGCCCTGTCGGGCTCCATCGAGCCCTGTCGGGTTTGCTCGGGCCCTGTCGGGCTCCATCGGACCCCTTCAGGCTTTGTCGGGTCCTGTCGGGTTTGCTCAGGCCCTGTCGGGCCTTGTCAGGCCCTGTCGGGTTTGCTCGGGCCCTGTCGGGTTTGCCCGCGTCCTGTGGGGCTCCGTCGGGCCCTGTCAGATTCGCTCGGGCCCTGTCGGGTTTGCTCGGGCCTTGTCAGGCTCCGTCAGGCCCTGTCGGGTTTGCTCGGGCCCTGTCAGGCTCCGTCGGGCCCTGTCAGGTTTGCTCAGGCCCTGTCGGGATCCGTTGGGCCCTGTCGGGTTTGCTCGGGCCCTGTCGGGCTCCTTCGTGCCCTGTCAGGTTTACTCGGGCCCTGTCGGGTTTGCTCGGGCCCTGTCAGGCTCCGTCGAGCCCTGTCAGGTTTGCTCGGTCCTGTCGGGTTTGCTCGGACCCTGTCAGGCTCCGTCGAGCCCTGTCGGGTTTGCTCGGGCCCTGTCAGGCTCCGTCAGGCCCTGTCTGGTTTGCTCGTACCGTGTCGGGCTCCATCGGGCCCTGTCAGGTTTGCTTGGGCACTGTCGGGCTTTGTCGGGCCCTGTCAGGCTTTGTCGAACCCTGTCGGGTTTGCTCAGGCCCTGTCGGGTTTGCTCGGGCCCTGTCAGGCTCCGTTGAGCCCTGTCAGGTTTGCTCGGGCCCTGTCGGGTTTGCTCGGGCCCTGTCAGGCATCGTCGAGCCCTGTCGGGTTTGCTCGGGCCCTGTCAGGCTCCGTCAGGCCCTGTCTGGTTTGCTCGTACCATGTCGGGCTCCATCGGGCCCCGTCAGGTTTGCTTGGGCACTGTCGGGCTTTGTCGGGCCCTGTCAGGCTTTGTCGAACCCTGTCGGGTTTGCTCAGGCCCTGTCGGGTTTGCTCGGGCCCTGTCAGGCTCCGTCGAGCCCTGTCAGGTTTGCTCGGGCCCTGTCGGGTTTGCTCGGGCCCTGTCAGGCTCCGTCGAGCCCTGTCGGGTTTGCTCGGGCCCTGTCAGGCTCCGTCAGGCCCTGTCTGGTTTGCTCGTACCGTGTCGGGCTCCATCGGGCCCTATCAGGTTTGCTTGGGCACTGTCGGGCTTTGTCGGGCCCTGTCAGGCTTTGTCGAACCCTGTCGGGTTTGCTCAGGCCCTGTCGGGTTTGCTCGGGCCCTGTCAGGCTCCGTCGAGCCCTGTCAGGTTTGCTCGGGCCCTGTCGGGTTTGCTCTGGCCCTGTCAGGCTCCGTCGCACCCTGTCGGGTTTGCTCGGGCCCTGTCGGGCTCCATCGAGCCCTGTCGGGTTTGATCGGGCCCTGTCGGGCTCCATCGGACCCCTTCAGGCTTTTTCGGGTCCTGTCGGGTTTGCTCAGGCCCTGTCGGGCCTTGTCAGGCCCTGTCAGGTTTGCTCGGGCCCTGTCGGGTTTGCCCGCGTCCTGTGGGGCTCCGTCGGGCCCTGTCAGATTCGCTCGGGCCCTGTCGGGTTTGCTCGGGCCCTGTCAGGCTCCGTCAGGCCCTGTCTGGTTTGCTCGTACTGTGTCGGGCTCCATCGGGCCCTGTCAGGTTTGCTTGGGCACTGTCGGGCTTTGTCGGGCCCTGTCGGGTTTGCTAGGGCTCTGTCGGGCTCCAGCGTGCCCTGTCGGGTTTGCCCGGGCCCTGTCAGGCTCCATCAGGCCCTGTCGGGTTTGCTCGGGCCCTATCGGGCTCCGTCGAGCCCTGTCGGGTTTCTGCGGGCCCTGTCGGGCTCCATCGAGCCCTGTCAGGCTCCGTCGGGCCCTTTCGGGTTTGCTCGGGCCCTGTCGGGCTCCGTCGGGCCCTGTCGGGTTTGCTCGGGCCCTGTCGGGTTTGCTCGGGCCCTGTCAGGCTTTGTCAAGCCCTGTCGGGTTTGCTAGGGCCCTGTCGGGCTCCGTCGGGCCCTGTCTGGTTTCCTCAGGCCCTGTCGGGCTCCGTCGGGCCCTGTCGGGTTTGCTCAGGCCCTGTCGGGTTTGCTAGGGCCCTGTCGGGCTCCATCGGGCCCTGTCTGGTTTCCTCAGGCCCTGTCGGGCTTCGTCGAGCCCTGTCGGGTTTGCTCGGGCCCTGTCAGGCTCCGTCGCGCCCTGTCGGGTTTCCTCGGGCCCTGTCGGGCTCCATCGAGCCCTGTCGGGTTTGCTCGGGCCCTGTCGGGCTCCATCGGACCCCTTCAGGCTTTGTCGGGTCCTGTCGGGTTTGCTCAGGCCCTGTCGGGCCTTGTCAGGCCCTGTCGGGTTTGCTCGGGCCCTGTCGGGTTTGCCCGCGTCCTGTGGGGCTCCGTCGGGCCCTGTCAGATTCGCTCGGGCCCTGTCGGGTTTGCTCGGGCCTTGTCAGGCTCCGTCAGGCCCTGTCGGGTTTGCTCGGGCCCTGTCAGGCTCCGTCGGGCCCTGTCAGGTTTGCTCAGGCCCTGTCGGGATCCGTTGGGCCCTGTCGGGTTTGCTCGGGCCCTGTCGGGCTCCTTCGTGCCCTGTCAGGTTTACTCGGGCCCTGTCGGGTTTGCTCGGGCCCTGTCAGGCTCCGTCGAGCCCTGTCAGGTTTACTCGGGCCCTGTCGGGTTTGCTCGGGCCCTGTCAGGCTCCGTCGAGCCCTGTCAGGTTTACTCGGGCCCTGTCAGGTTTGCTCGGGCCCTGTCGGGTTTGCTCGGACCCTGTCAGGCTCCGTCGAGCCCTGTCGGGTTTGCTCGGGCCCTGTCAGGCTCCGTCAGGCCCTGTCTGGTTTGCTCGTACCGTGTCGGGCTCCATCGGGCCCTGTCAGGTTTGCTTGGGCACTGTCGGGCTTTGTCGGGCCCTGTCAGGCTTTGTCGAACCCTGTCGGGTTTGCTCAGGCCCTGTCGGGTTTGCTCGGGCCCTGTCAGGCTCCGTCGAGCCCTGTCAGGTTTGCTCGGGCCCTGTCGGGTTTGCTCGGGCCCTGTCAGGCTCCGTCGAGCCCTGTCGGGTTTGCTCGGGCCCTGTCAGGCTCCGTCAGGCCCTGTCTGGTTTGCTCGTACCGTGTCGGGCTCCATCGGGCCCTGTCAGGTTTGCTTGGGCACTGTCGGGCTTTGTCGGGCCCTGTCAGGCTTTGTCGAACCCTGTCGGGTTTGCTCAGGCCCTGTCGGGTTTGCTCGGGCCCTGTCAGGCTCCGTCGAGCCCTGTCAGGTTTGCTCGGGCCCTGTCGGGTTTGCTCGGGCCCTGTCAGGCTCCGTCGAGCCCTGTCGGGTTTGCTCGGGCCCTGTCAGGCTCCGTCAGGCCCTGTCTGGTTTGCTCGTACCGTGTCGGGCTCCATCGGGCCCTATCAGGTTTGCTTGGGCACTGTCGGGCTTTGTCGGGCCCTGTCAGGCTTTGTCGAACCCTGTCGGGTTTGCTCAGGCCCTGTCGGGTTTGCTCGGGCCCTGTCAGGCTCCGTCGAGCCCTGTCAGGTTTGCTCGGGCCCTGTCGGGTTTGCTCTGGCCCTGTCAGGCTCCGTCGCACCCTGTCGGGTTTGCTCGGGCCCTGTCGGGCTCCATCGAGCCCTGTCGGGTTTGATCGGGCCCTGTCGGGCTCCATCGGACCCCTTCAGGCTTTTTCGGGTCCTGTCGGGTTTGCTCAGGCCCTGTCGGGCCTTGTCAGGCCCTGTCAGGTTTGCTCGGGCCCTGTCGGGTTTGCCCGCGTCCTGTGGGGCTCCGTCGGGCCCTGTCAGATTCGCTCGGGCCCTGTCGGGTTTGCTCGGGCCCTGTCAGGCTCCGTCAGGCCCTGTCTGGTTTGCTCGTACTGTGTCGGGCTCCATCGGGCCCTGTCAGGTTTGCTTGGGCACTGTCGGGCTTTGTCGGGCCCTGTCAGGCTTTGTCGAACCCTGTCGGGTTTGCTCAGGCCCTGTCGGGTTTGCTCGGGCCCTGTCAGGCTCCGTCGAGCCCTGTCAGGTTTGCTCGGGCCCTGTCGGGTTTGCTCGGGCCCTGTCAGGCTCCGTCGAGCCCTGTCGGGTTTGCTCGGGCCCTGTCAGGCTCCGTCAGGCCCTGTCTGGTTTGCTCGTACCGTGTCGGGCTCCATCGGGCCCTGTCAGGTTTGCTTGGGCACTGTCGGGCTCCGTCGGGCCCTGTCAGGCTTTGTCGAACCCTGTCGGGTTTGCTCAGGCCCTGTCGGGTTTGCTCGGGCCCTGTCAGGCTCCGTCGAGCCCTGTCAGGTTTGCTCGGGCCCTGTCGGGTTTGCTCGGGCCCTGTCAGGCTCCGTCGAGCCCTGTCGGGTTTGCTCGGGCCCTGTCGGGCTCCTTCGTGCCCTGTCAGGTTTGCTCGGGCCCTGTCGGGTTTGCTCGGGCCCTGTCAGGCTCCGTCGGGCCCTGTCGGGTTTGCTCAGGCCCTGTCGGGTTTGCTAGGGCCCTGTCGGGCTCCGTCGGGCCCTGTCTGGTTTCCTCAGGCCCTGTCGGGCTCCGTCGAGCCCTGTCGGGTTTGCTCGGGCCCTGTCAAGCTCTGTCGGGCCCTGTCGGATTTCCTCGGGCCCTCTCGGGTTCCGTCGGGCCCTCTCGGGTTCCGTCCGGCCCTGTCGGGTTTCCTCGGGCCCTGTCGGACTCTATCGAGCCCTGTCACGCTCCGTCGGGCTCTTTCGGGTTTGCTCAGGCCCTGTCGGGCTCCGTCGGGCCCTGTCAGGCTTTGTCAGGTCCTGTCAGGTTAGCTCGGGCCCTGTCGGGCCTTGTCGGGCCCTGTCGGGTTTGCTAGGGCTCTGTCGGGCTCCAGCGTGCCCTGTCGGGTTTGCCCGGGGCCTGTCAGGCTCCATCAGGCCCTGTCGGGTTTGCTCGGGCCCTATCGGGCTCCGTCGAGCCCTGTCGGGTTTCCTCGGGCCCTGTCGGGCTCCATCGAGCCCTGTCAGGCTCCGTCGGGCCCTTTCGGGTTTGCTCGGGCCCTGTCGGGCTCCGTCGGGCCCTGTCGGGTTTGCTCGGGCCCTGTCGGGTTTGCTCGGGCCCTGTCAGGCTTTGTCAAGCCCTGTCGGGTTTGCTAGGGCCCTGTCGGGCTCCGTCGGGCCCTGTCTGGTTTCCTCAGGCCCTGTCGGGCTCCGTCGGGCCCTGTCGGGTTTGCTCAGGCCCTGTCGGGTTTGCTAGGGCCCTGTCGGGCTCCGTCGGGCCCTGTCTGGTTTCCTCAGGCCCTGTCGGGCTCCGTCGGGCCCTGTCTGGTTTCCTCAGGCCCTGTCGGGCTTCGTCGAGCCCTGTCGGGTTTGCTCGGGCCCTGTCAGGCTCCGTCGCGCCCTGTCGGGTTTCCTCGGGCCCTGTCGGGCTCCATCGAGCCCTGTCGGGTTTGCTCGGGCCCTGTCGGGCTCCATCGGACCCCTTCAGGCTTTGTCGGGTCCTGTCGGGTTTGCTCAGGCCCTGTCGGGCCTTGTCAGGCCCTGTCGGGTTTTCTCGGGCCCTGTCGGGTTTGCCCGCGTCCTGTGGGGCTCCGTCGGGCCCTGTCAGATTCGCTCGGGCCCTGTCGGGTTTGCTCGGGCCTTGTCAGGCTCCGTCAGGCCCTGTCGGGTTTGCTCGGGCCCTGTCAGGCTCCGTCGGGCCCTGTCAGGTTTGCTCAGGCCCTGTCGGGATCCGTTGGGCCCTGTCGGGTTTGCTCGGGCCCTGTCGGGCTCCTTCGTGCCCTGTCAGGTTTACTCGGGCCCTGTCGGGTTTGCTCGGGCCCTGTCAGGCTCCGTCGAGCCCTGTCAGGTTTGCTCGGGCCCTGTCGGGTTTGCTCGGACCCTGTCAGGCTCCGTCGAGCCCTGTCGGGTTTGCTCGGGCCCTGTCAGGCTCCGTCAGGCCCTGTCTGGTTTGCTCGTACCGTGTCGGGCTCCATCGGGCCCTGTCAGGTTTGCTTGGGCACTGTCGGGCTTTGTCGGGCCCTGTCAGGCTTTGTCGAACCCTGTCGGGTTTGCTCAGGCCCTGTCGGGTTTGCTCGGGCCCTGTCAGGCTCCGTCGAGCCCTGTCAGGTTTGCTCGGGCCCTGTCGGGTTTG
Organism: Patagioenas fasciata; assembly: GCF_037038585.1. Classification (NCBI taxonomy): domain Eukaryota; kingdom Metazoa; phylum Chordata; class Aves; order Columbiformes; family Columbidae; genus Patagioenas; species Patagioenas fasciata. Next base: position 1,984,898 of record NW_027288506.1, read on the forward strand.
CTCGGGCCCTGTCAGGCTCCGTCGAGCCCTGTCGGGTTTGCTCGGGCCCTGTCAGGCTCCGTCAGGCCCTGTCTGGTTTGCTCGTACCGTGTCGGGCTCCATCGGGCCCTGTCAGGTTTGCTTGGGCACTGTCGGGCTTTGTCGGGCCCTGTCAGGCTTTGTCGAACCCTGTCGGGTTTGCTCAGGCCCTGTCGGGTTTGCTCGGGCCCTGTCAGGCTCCGTCGAGCCCTGTCAGGTTTGCTCGGGCCCTGTCGGGTTTGCTCGGGCCCTGTCAGGCTCCGTCGAGCCCTGTCGGGTTTGCTCGGGCCCTGTCAGGCTCCGTCAGGCCCTGTCTGGTTTGCTCGTACCGTGTCGGGCTCCATCGGGCCCTATCAGGTTTGCTTGGGCACTGTCGGGCTTTGTCGGGCCCTGTCAGGCTTTGTCGAACCCTGTCGGGTTTGCTCAGGCCCTGTCGGGTTTGCTCGGGCCCTGTCAGGCTCCGTCGAGCCCTGTCAGGTTTGCTCGGGCCCTGTCGGGTTTGCTCTGGCCCTGTCAGGCTCCGTCGCACCCTGTCGGGTTTGCTCGGGCCCTGTCGGGCTCCATCGAGCCCTGTCGGGTTTGATCGGGCCCTGTCGGGCTCCATCGGACCCCTTCAGGCTTTTTCGGGTCCTGTCGGGTTTGCTCAGGCCCTGTCGGGCCTTGTCAGGCCCTGTCAGGTTTGCTCGGGCCCTGTCGGGTTTGCCCGCGTCCTGTGGGGCTCCGTCGGGCCCTGTCAGATTCGCTCGGGCCCTGTCGGGTTTGCTCGGGCCCTGTCAGGCTCCGTCAGGCCCTGTCTGGTTTGCTCGTACTGTGTCGGGCTCCATCGGGCCCTGTCAGGTTTGCTTGGGCACTGTCGGGCTTTGTCGGGCCCTGTCAGGCTTTGTCGAACCCTGTCGGGTTTGCTCAGGCCCTGTCGGGTTTGCTCGGGCCCTGTCAGGCTCCGTCGAGCCCTGTCAGGTTTGCTCGGGCCCTGTCGGGTTTGCTCGGGCCCTGTCAGGCTCCGTCGAGCCCTGTCGGGTTTGCTCGGGCCCTGTCAGGCTCCGTCAGGCCCTGTCTGGTTTGCTCGTACCGTGTCGGGCTCCATCGGGCCCTGTCAGGTTTGCTTGGGCACTGTCGGGCTCCGTCGGGCCCTGTCAGGCTTTGTCGAACCCTGTCGGGTTTGCTCAGGCCCTGTCGGGTTTGCTCGGGCCCTGTCAGGCTCCGTCGAGCCCTGTCAGGTTTGCTCGGGCCCTGTCGGGTTTGCTCGGGCCCTGTCAGGCTCCGTCGAGCCCTGTCGGGTTTGCTCGGGCCCTGTCGGGCTCCTTCGTGCCCTGTCAGGTTTGCTCGGGCCCTGTCGGGTTTGCTCGGGCCCTGTCAGGCTCCGTCGGGCCCTGTCGGGTTTGCTCAGGCCCTGTCGGGTTTGCTAGGGCCCTGTCGGGCTCCGTCGGGCCCTGTCTGGTTTCCTCAGGCCCTGTCGGGCTCCGTCGAGCCCTGTCGGGTTTGCTCGGGCCCTGTCAAGCTCTGTCGGGCCCTGTCGGATTTCCTCGGGCCCTCTCGGGTTCCGTCGGGCCCTCTCGGGTTCCGTCCGGCCCTGTCGGGTTTCCTCGGGCCCTGTCGGACTCTATCGAGCCCTGTCACGCTCCGTCGGGCTCTTTCGGGTTTGCTCAGGCCCTGTCGGGCTCCGTCGGGCCCTGTCAGGCTTTGTCAGGTCCTGTCAGGTTAGCTCGGGCCCTGTCGGGCCTTGTCGGGCCCTGTCGGGTTTGCTAGGGCTCTGTCGGGCTCCAGCGTGCCCTGTCGGGTTTGCCCGGGGCCTGTCAGGCTCCATCAGGCCCTGTCGGGTTTGCTCGGGCCCTATCGGGCTCCGTCGAGCCCTGTCGGGTTTCCTCGGGCCCTGTCGGGCTCCATCGAGCCCTGTCAGGCTCCGTCGGGCCCTTTCGGGTTTGCTCGGGCCCTGTCGGGCTCCGTCGGGCCCTGTCGGGTTTGCTCGGGCCGTGTCGGGTTTGCTCGGGCCCTGTCAGGCTTTGTCAAGCCCTGTCGGGTTTGCTAGGGCCCTGTCGGGCTCCGTCGGGCCCTGTCTGGTTTCCTCAGGCCCTGTCGGGCTCCGTCGGGCCCTGTCGGGTTTGCTCAGGCCCTGTCGGGTTTGCTAGGGCCCTGTCGGGCTCCGTCGGGCCCTGTCTGGTTTCCTCAGGCCCTGTCGGGCTCCGTCGGGCCCTGTCTGGTTTCCTCAGGCCCTGTCGGGCTCCGTCGAGCCCTGTCGGGTTTGCTCGGGCCCTGTCAGGCTCCGTCGCGCCCTGTTGGGTTTCCTCGGGCCCTGTCGGGCTCCATCGAGCCCTGTCGGGTTTGCTCGGGCCCTGTCGGGCTCCATCGGACCCCTTCAGGCTTTGTCGGGTCCTGTCGGGTTTGCTCAGGCCCTGTCGGGCCTTTTCAAACCCTGTCGGGTTTGCTCGGGCCCTGTCGGGTTTGCCCGCGTCCTGTGGGGCTCCGTCGGGCCCTGTCAGATTCGCTCGGGCCCTGTCGGGTTTGCTCGGGCCTTGTCAGGCTCCGTCAGGCCCTGTCGGGTTTGCTCGGGCCCTGTCAGGCTCCGTCGGGCCCTGTCAGGTTTGCTCAGGCCCTGTCGGGATCCGTTGGGCCCTGTCGGGTTTGCTCGGGCCCTGTCGGGCTCCTTCGTGCCCTGTCAGGTTTACTCGGGCCCTGTCGGGTTTGCTCGGGCCCTGTCAGGCTCCGTCGAGCCCTGTCAGGTTTGCTCGGGCCCTGTCGGGTTTGCTCGGACCCTGTCAGGCTCCGTCGAGCCCTGTCGGGTTTGCTCGGGCCCTGTCAGGCTCCGTCAGGCCCTGTCTGGTTTGCTCGTACCGTGTCGGGCTCCATCGGGCCCTGTCAGGTTTGCTTGGGCACTGTCGGGCTTTGTCGGGCCCTGTCAGGCTTTGTCGAACCCTGTCGGGTTTGCTCAGGCCCTGTCGGGTTTGCTCGGGCCCTGTCAGGCTCCGTCGAGCCCTGTCAGGTTTGCTCGGGCCCTGTCGGGTTTGCTCGGGCCCTGTCAGGCTCCGTCGAGCCCTGTCGGGTTTGCTCGGGCCCTGTCAGGCTCCGTCAGGCCCTGTCTGGTTTGCTCGTACCGTGTCGGGCTCCATCGGGCCCTGTCAGGTTTGCTTGGGCACTGTCGGGCTTTGTCGGGCCCTGTCAGGCTTTGTCGAACCCTGTCGGGTTTGCTCAGGCCCTGTCGGGTTTGCTCGGGCCCTGTCAGGCTCCGTCGAGCCCTGTCAGGTTTGCTCGGGCCCTGTCGGGTTTGCTCGGGCCCTGTCAGGCTCCGTCGAGCCCTGTCGGGTTTGCTCGGGCCCTGTCAGGCTCCGTCAGGCCCTGTCTGGTTTGCTCGTACCGTGTCGGGCTCCATCGGGCCCTGTCAGGTTTGCTTGGGCACTGTCGGGCTCCGTCGGGCCCTGTCAGGCTTTGTCGAACCCTGTCGGGTTTGCTCAGGCCCTGTCGGGTTTGCTCGGGCCCTGTCAGGCTCCGTCGAGCCCTGTCAGGTTTGCTCGGGCCCTGTCGGGTTTGCTCGGGCCCTGTCAGGCTCCGTCGAGCCCTGTCGGGTTTGCTCGGGCCCTGTCGGGCTCCTTCGTGCCCTGTCAGGTTTGCTCGGGCCCTGTCGGGTTTGCTCGGGCCCTGTCAGGCTCCGTCGGGCCCTGTCGGGTTTGCTCAGGCCCTGTCGGGTTTGCTAGGGCCCTGTCGGGCTCCGTCGGGCCCTGTCTGGTTTCCTCAGGCCCTGTCGGGCTCCGTCGAGCCCTGTCGGGTTTGCTCGGGCCCTGTCAAGCTCTGTCGGGCCCTGTCGGATTTCCTCGGGCCCTCTCGGGTTCCGTCGGGCCCTCTCGGGTTCCGTCCGGCCCTGTCGGGTTTCCTCGGGCCCTGTCGGACTCTATCGAGCCCTGTCACGCTCCGTCGGGCTCTTTCGGGTTTGCTCAGGCCCTGTCGGGCTCCGTCGGGCCCTGTCAGGCTTTGTCAGGTCCTGTCAGGTTAGCTCGGGCCCTGTCGGGCCTTGTCGGGCCCTGTCGGGTTTGCTAGGGCTCTGTCGGGCTCCAGCGTGCCCTGTCGGGTTTGCCCGGGGCCTGTCAGGCTCCATCAGGCCCTGTCGGGTTTGCTCGGGCCCTATCGGGCTCCGTCGAGCCCTGTTGGGTTTCCTCGGGCCCTGTCGGGCTCCATCGAGCCCTGTCAGGCTCCGTCGGGCCCTTTCGGGTTTGCTCGGGCCCTGTCGGGCTCCGTCGGGCCCTGTCGGGTTTGCTCGGGCCCTGTCGGGTTTGCTCGGGCCCTGTCAGGCTTTGTCAAGCCCTGTCGGGTTTGCTAGGGCCCTGTCGGGCTCCGTCGGGCCCTGTCTGGTTTCCTCAGGCCCTGTCGGGCTCCGTCGGGCCCTGTCGGGTTTGCTCAGGCCCTGTCGGGTTTGCTAGGGCCCTGTCGGGCTCCGTCGGGCCCTGTCTGGTTTCCTCAGGCCCTGTCGGGCTCCGTCGGGCCCTGTCTGGTTTCCTCAGGCCCTGTCGGGCTCCGTCGAGCCCTGTCGGGTTTGCTCGGGCCCTGTCAGGCTCCGTCGCGCCCTGTCGGGTTTCCTCGGGCCCTGTCGGGCTCCATCGAGCCCTGTCGGGTTTGCTCGGGCCCTGTCGGGCTCCATCGGACCCCTTCAGGCTTTGTCGGGTCCTGTCGGGTTTGCTCAGGCCCTGTCGGGCCTTTTCAAACCCTGTCGGGTTTGCTCGGGCCCTGTCGGGTTTGCCCGCGTCCTGTGGGGCTCCGTCGGGCCCTGTCAGATTCGCTCGGGCCCTGTCGGGTTTGCTCGGGCCTTGTCAGGCTCCGTCAGGCCCTGTCGGGTTTGCTCGGGCCCTGTCAGGCTCCGTCGGGCCCTGTCAGGTTTGCTCAGGCCCTGTCGGGATCCGTTGGGCCCTGTCGGGTTTGCTCGGGCCCTGTCGGGCTCCTTCGTGCCCTGTCAGGTTTACTCGGGCCCTGTCGGGTTTGCTCGGGCCCTGTCAGGCTCCGTCGAGCCCTGTCAGGTTTGCTCGGGCCCTGTCGGGTTTGCTCGGACCCTGTCAGGCTCCGTCGAGCCCTGTCGGGTTTGCTCGGGCCCTGTCAGGCTCCGTCAGGCCCTGTCTGGTTTCCTCGTACCGTGTCGGGCTCCATCGGGCCCTGTCAGGTTTGCTTGGGCACTGTCGGGCTTTGTCGGGCCCTGTCAGGCTTTGTCGAACCCTGTCGGGTTTGCTCAGGCCCTGTCGGGTTTGCTCGGGCCCTGTCAGGCTCCGTCGAGCCCTGTCAGGTTTGCTCGGGCCCTGTCGGGTTTGCTCGGGCCCTGTCAGGCTCCGTCGAGCCCTGTCGGGTTTGCTCGGGCCCTGTCAGGCTCCGTCAGGCCCTGTCTGGTTTGCTCGTACCGTGTCGGGCTCCATCGGGCCCTGTCAGGTTTGCTTGGGCACTGTCGGGCTTTGTCGGGCCCTGTCAGGCTTTGTCGAACCCTGTGGGGTTTGCTCAGGCCCTGTCGGGTTTGCTCGGGCCCTGTCAGGCTCCGTCGAGCCCTGTCAGGTTTGCTCGGGCCCTGTCGGGTTTGCTCGGGCCCTGTCAGGCTCCGTCGAGCCCTGTCGGGTTTGCTCGGGCCCTGTCAGGCTCCGTCAGGCCCTGTCGGGTTTGCTCGTACCGTGTCGGGCTCCATCGGGCCCTGTCAGGTTTGCTCGGGCCCTGTCAGGCTTTGTCAAGCCCTGTCGGATTTGCTAGGGCCCTGTCGGGCTCCGTCGGGCCATGTCTGGTTTCCTCAGGCCCTGTCGGGCTCCGTCGGGCCCTGTCGGGTTTGCTCAGGCCCTGTCGGGTTTGCTAGGGCCCTGTCGGGCTCCGTCGGGCCCTGTCGGGTTTGCTCGGGCCCTGTCAAGCTCCGTCGGGCCCTGTCGGATTTCCTCGGGCCCTCTCGGGTTTGCTCGGGCCCTCTCGGGTTCCGTCCGGCCCTGTCGGGTTTCCTCGGGCCCTGTCGGACTCTATCGAGCCCTGTCAGGCTCCGTCAGGCTCTTTCGGGTTTGCTCAGGCCCTGTCGGGCTCCGGCGGGCCCTGTCAGGCTTTGTCAGGTCCTGTCAGGTTTGCTCGGGCCCTGTCGGGCCTTGTCGGGCCCTGTCGGGTTTGCTAGGGCTCTGTCGGGCTCCAGCGTGCCCTGTCGGGTTTGCCCGGGCCCTGTCAGGCTCCGTCAGGCCCTGTCTGGTTTGCTCGTACCGTGTCGGGCTCCATCGGGCCCTGTCAGGTTTGCTTGGGCACTGTCGGGCTTTGTCGGGCCCTGTCAGGCTTTGTCGAACCCTGTGGGGTTTGCTCAGGCCCTGTCGGGTTTGCTCGGGCCCTGTCAGGCTCCGTCGAGCCCTGTCAGGTTTGCTCGGGCCCTGTCGGGTTTGCTCGGGCCCTGTCAGGCTCCGTCGAGCCCTGTCGGGTTTGCTCGGGCCCTGTCAGGCTCCGTCAGGCCCTGTCGGGTTTGCTCGTACCGTGTCGGGCTCCATCGGGCCCTGTCAGGTTTGCTTGGGCACTGTCGGGCTTTGTCGGGCCCTGTCAGGCTTTGTCGAACCCTGTCGGGTTTGCTCAGGCCCTGTCGGGTTTGCTCGGGCCCTGTCAGGCTACGTCGAGCCCTGTCAGGTTTGCTCGGGCCCTGTCGGGTTTGCTCGGGCCCTGTCAGGCTCCGTCGAGCCCTGTCGGGTTTGCTCGGGCCCTGTCAGGCTTCGTCAGGCCCTGTCTGGTTTGCTCGTACCGTGTCGGGCTCCATCGGGCCCTGTCAGGTTTGCTTGGGCACTGTCGGGCTCTGTCGGGCCCTGTCAGGCTTTGTCGAACCCTGTCGGGTTTGCTCAGGCCCTGTCGGGTTTGCTCTGGTCCTGTCGGGCTCCTTCGTGCCCTGTCAGGTTTGCTCGGGCCCTTTCGGGTTTGCTCTGGCCCTGTCAGGCTCCGTCGAGCCCTGTCGGGTTTGCTCGTGCCCTGTCAGGCTCCGTCGCGCCCTGTCGGGTTTCCTCGGGCCCTGTCGGGCTCCATCGAGCCCTGTCGGGTTTGCTCGGGCCCTGTCGGGCTCCATCGGACCCCTTCAGGCTTTGTCGGGTCCTGTCGGGTTTGCTCAGGCCCTGTCGGGTCTTGTCAGGCCCTGTCGGGTTTGCTCGGGCCCTGTCGGGTTTGCCCGCGTCCTGTGGGGCTCCGTCGGGCCCTGTCAGATTCGCTCGGGCCCTGTCGGTTTTGCTCGGGCCCTGTCAGGCTCCGTCAGGCCCTGTCTGGTTTGCTCGTACCGTGTCGGGCTCCATCGGGCCCTGTCAGGTTTGCTTGGGCACTGTCGGGCTTTGTCGGGCCCTGTCAGGCTTTGTCGAACCCTGTCGGGTTTGCTCAGGCCCTGTCGGGTTTGCTCGGGCCCTGTCAGGCTCCGTCGAGCCCTGTCAGGTTTGCTCGGGCCCTGTCGGGTTTGCTCGGGCCCTGTCAGGCTCCGTCGAGCCCTGTCGGGTTTGCTCGGGCCCTGTCAGGCTCCGTCAGGCCCTGTCTGGTTTGCTCGTACCGTGTCGGGCTCCATCGGGCCCTGTCAGGTTTGCTTGGGCACTGTCGGGCTCCGTCGGGCCCTGTCAGGCTTTGTCGAACCCTGTCGGGTTTGCTCAGGCCCTGTCGGGTTTGCTCGGGCCCTGTCAGGCTCCGTCGAGCCCTGTCAGGTTTGCTCGGGCCCTGTCGGGTTTGCTCGGGCCCTGTCAGGCTCCGTCGAGCCCTGTCGGGTTTGCTCGGGCCCTGTCGGGCTCCTTCGTGCCCTGTCAGGTTTGCTCGGGCCCTGTCGGGTTTGCTCGGGCCCTGTCAGGCTCCGTCGGGCCCAGTCGGGTTTGCTCAGGCCCTGTCGGGTTTGCTAGGGCCCTGTCGGGCTCCGTCGGGCCCTGTCTGGTTTCCTCAGGCCCTGTCGGGCTCCGTCGAGCCCTGTCGGGTTTGCTCGGGCCCTGTCAAGCTCTGTCGGGCCCTGTCGGATTTCCTCGGGCCCTCTCGGGTTCCGTCGGGCCCTCTCGGGTTCCGTCCGGCCCTGTCGGGTTTCCTCGGGCCCTGTCGGACTCTATCGAGCCCTGTCAGGCTCCGTCGGGCTCTTTCGGGTTTGCTCAGGCCCTGTCGGGCTCCGTCGGGCCCTGTCAGGCTTTGTCAGGTCCTGTCAGGTTTGCTCGGGCCCTGTCGGGCCTTGTCGGGCCCTGTCGGGTTTGCTAGGGCTCTGTCGGGCTCCAGCGTGCCCTGTCGGGTTTGCCCGGGCCCTGTCAGGCTCCATCAGGCCCTGTCGGGTTTGCTCGGGCCCTATCGGGCTCCGTCGAGCCCTGTCGGGTTTGCTAGGGCCCTGTCGGGCTCCGTCGGGCCCTGTCTGGTTTCCTCAAACCCTGTCGGGCTCCGTCGGGCCCTGTCGGGTTTGCTCAGGCCCTGTCGGGTTTGCTAGGGCCCTGTCGGGCTCCGTCGGGCCCTGTCTGGTTTCCTCAGGCCCTGTCGGGCTCCGTCGGGCCCTGTCTGGTTTCCTCAGGCCCTGTCGGGCTCCGTCGAGCCCTGTCGGGTTTGCTCGGGCCCTGTCAGGCTCCGTCGCGCCCTGTCGGGTTTCCTCGGGCCCTGTCGGGCTCCATCGAGCCCTGTCGGGTTTGCTCGGGCCCTGTCGGGCTCCATCGGACCCCTTCAGGCTTTGTCGGGCCCTGTCAGGCTTTGTCGAGCCCTGTCGGGTCTTGTCAGGCCTTGTCGGGTTTGCTCGGGCCCTGTCGGGTTTGCCCGCGTCCTGTGGGGCTCCGTCGGGCCCTGTCAGATTCGCTCGGGCCCTGTCGGGTTTGCTCGGGCCTTGTCAGGCTCCGTCAGGCCCTGTCGGGTTTGCTCGGGCCCTGTCAGGCTCCGTCGGGCCCTGTCAGGTTTGCTCAGGCCCTGTCGGGATCCGTTGGGCCCTGTCGGGTTTGCTCGGGCCCTGTCGGGCTCCTTCGTGCCCTGTCAGGTTTACTCGGGCCCTGTCGGGTTTGCTCGGGCCCTGTCAGGCTCCGTCGAGCCCTGTCAGGTTTGCTCGGGCCCTGTCGGGTTTGCTCGGACCCTGTCAGGCTCCGTCGAGCCCTGTCGGGTTTGCTCGGGCCCTGTCAGGCTCCGTCAGGCCCTGTCTGGTTTGCTCGTACCGTGTCGGGCTCCATCGGGCCCTGTCAGGTTTGCTTGGGCACTGTCGGGCTTTGTCGGGCCCTGTCAGGCTTTGTCGAACCCTGTCGGGTTAGCTCAGGCCCTGTCGGGTTTGCTCGGGCCCTGTCAGGCTCCGTCGAGCCCTGTCAGGTTTGCTCGGGCCCTGTCGGGTTTGCTCGGGCCCTGTCAGGCTCCGTCGAGCCCTGTCGGGTTTGCTCGGTCCCTGTCAGGCTCCGTCAGGCCCTGTCTGGTTTGCTCGTACCGTGTCGGGCTCCATCGGGCCCTGTCAGGTTTGCTTGGGCACTGTCGGGCTTTGTCGGGCCCTGTCAGGCTTTGTCGAACCCTGTCGGGTTTGCTCAGGCCCTGTCGGGTTTGCTCGGGCCCTGTCAGGCTCCGTCGAGCCCTGTCAGGTTTGCTCGGGCCCTGTCGGGTTTGCTCGGGCCCTGTCAGGCTCCGTCGAGCCCTGTCGGGTTTGCTCGGGCCCTGTCAGGCTCCGTCAGGTCCTGTCTGGTTTGCTCGTACCGTGTCGGGCTCCATCGGGCCCTGTCAGGTTTGCTTGGGCACTGTCGTGCTCCGTCGGGCCCTGTCAGGCTTTGTCGAACCCTGTGGGGTTTGCTCAGGCCCTGTCGGGTTTGCTCGGGCCCTGTCAGGCTCCGTCGAGCCCTGTCAGGTTTGCTCGGGCCCTGTCGGGTTTGCTCGGGCCTTGTCAGGCTCCGTCGAGCCCTGTCGGGTTTGCTCGGGCCCTGTCGGGCTCCTTCGTGCCCTGTCAGGTTTGCTCGGGCCCTGTCGGGCTTTGTCGGGCCCTGTCAGGCTCCATCAGGCCCTGTCGGATTTGCTCAGGCCCTGTCGGGTTTGTTAAGGCCCTGTCGGGCTCCGTCGGGCCCTGTCTGGTTTCCTCAGGCCCTGTCGGGCTCCGTCGAGCCCTGTCGGGTTTGCTCGGGCCCTGTCAAGCTCCGTCGGGCCCTGTCGGATTTCCTCGGGCCCTCTCGGGTTCCGTCGGGCCCTCTCGGGTTCCGTCCGGCCCTGTCGGGTTTCCTCGGGCCCTGTCGGACTCTATCGAGCCCTGTCAGGCTCCGTCGGGCTCTTTCGGGTTTGCTCAGGCCCTGTCGGGCTCCGTCGGGCCCTGTCAGGCTTTGTCAGGTCCTGTCAGGTTTGCTCGGGCCCTGTCGGGCCTTGTCGGGCCCTGTCGGGTTTGCTAGGGCTCTGTCGGGCTCCAGCGTGCCCTGTCGGGTTTGCCCGGGCCCTGTCAGGCTCCATCAGGCCCTGTCGGGTTTGCTCGGGCCCTATCGGGCTCCGTCGAGCCCTGTCGGGTTTGCTAGGGCCCTGTCGGGCTCCGTCGGGCCCTGTCTGGTTTCCTCAAACCCTGTCGGGCTCCGTCGGGCCCTGTCGGGTTTGCTCAGGCCCTGTCGGGTTTGCTAGGGCCCTGTCGGGCTCCGTCGGGCCCTGTCTGGTTTCCTCAGGCCCTGTCGGGCTCCGTCGGGCCCTGTCTGGTTTCCTCAGGCCCTGTCGGGCTCCGTCGAGCCCTGTCGGGTTTGCTCGGGCCCTGTCAGGCTCCGTCGCGCCCTGTCGGGTTTCCTCGGGCCCTGTCGGGCTCCATCGAGCCCTGTCGGGTTTGCTCGGGCCCTGTCGGGCTCCATCGGACCCCTTCAGGCTTTGTCGGGCCCTGTCAGGCTTTGTCGAGCCCTGTCGGGTCTTGTCAGGCCTTGTCGGGTTTGCTCGGGCCCTGTCGGGTTTGCCCGCGTCCTGTGGGGCTCCGTCGGGCCCTGTCAGATTCGCTCGGGCCCTGTCGGGTTTGCTCGGGCCTTGTCAGGCTCCGTCAGGCCCTGTCGGGTTTGCTCGGGCCCTGTCAGGCTCCGTCGGGCCCTGTCAGGTTTGCTCAGGCCCTGTCGGGATCCGTTGGGCCCTGTCGGGTTTGCTCGGGCCCTGTCGGGCTCCTTCGTGCCCTGTCAGGTTTACTCGGGCCCTGTCGGGTTTGCTCGGGCCCTGTCAGGCTCCGTCGAGCCCTGTCAGGTTTGCTCGGGCCCTGTCGGGTTTGCTCGGACCCTGTCAGGCTCCGTCGAGCCCTGTCGGGTTTGCTCGGGCCCTGTCAGGCTCCGTCAGGCCCTGTCTGGTTTGCTCGTACCGTGTCGGGCTCCATCGGGCCCTGTCAGGTTTGCTTGGGCACTGTCGGGCTTTGTCGGGCCCTGTCAGGCTTTGTCGAACCCTGTCGGGTTAGCTCAGGCCCTGTCGGGTTTGCTCGGGCCCTGTCAGGCTCCGTCGAGCCCTGTCAGGTTTGCTCGGGCCCTGTCGGGTTTGCTCGGGCCCTGTCAGGCTCCGTCGAGCCCTGTCGGGTTTGCTCGGTCCCTGTCAGGCTCCGTCAGGCCCTGTCTGGTTTGCTCGTACCGTGTCGGGCTCCATCGGGCCCTGTCAGGTTTGCTTGGGCACTGTCGGGCTTTGTCGGGCCCTGTCAGGCTTTGTCGAACCCTGTCGGGTTTGCTCAGGCCCTGTCGGGTTTGCTCGGGCCCTGTCAGGCTCCGTCGAGCCCTGTCAGGTTTGCTCGGGCCCTGTCGGGTTTGCTCGGGCCCTGTCAGGCTCCGTCGAGCCCTGTCGGGTTTGCTCGGGCCCTGTCAGGCTCCGTCAGGCCCTGTCTGGTTTGCTCGTACCGTGTCGGGCTCCATCGGGCCCTGTCAGGTTTGCTTGGGCACTGTCGTGCTCCGTCGGGCCCTGTCAGGCTTTGTCGAACCCTGTGGGGTTTGCTCAGGCCCTGTCGGGTTTGCTCGGGCCCTGTCAGGCTCCGTCGAGCCCTGTCAGGTTTGCTCGGGCCCTGTCGGGTTTGCTCGGGCCTTGTCAGGCTCCGTCGAGCCCTGTCGGGTTTGCTCGGGCCCTGTCGGGCTCCTTCGTGCCCTGTCAGGTTTGCTCGGGCCCTGTCGGGCTTTGTCGGGCCCTGTCAGGCTCCATCAGGCCCTGTCGGATTTGCTCAGGCCCTGTCGGGTTTGTTAAGGCCCTGTCGGGCTCCGTCGGGCCCTGTCTGGTTTCCTCAGGCCCTGTCGGGCTCCGTCGAGCCCTGTCGGGTTTGCTCGGGCCCTGTCAAGCTCCGTCGGGCCCTGTCGGATTTCCTCGGGCCCTCTCGGGTTCCGTCGGGCCCTCTCGGGTTCCGTCCGGCCCTGTCGGGTTTCCTCGGGCCCTGTCGGACTCTATCGAGCCCTGTCAGGCTCCGTCGGGCTCTTTCGGGTTTGCTCAGGCCCTGTCGGGCTCCGGCGGGCCCTGTCAGGCTTTGTCAGGTCCTGTCAGGTTTGCTCGGGCCCTGTCGGGCCTTGTCGGGCCCTGTCGGGTTTGCTCGGGCCCTGTCGGGTTTGCCCGCGCCCTGTCAGGCTCCATCAGGCCCTGTCGGGTTTGCTCGGGCCCTATCGGGCTCCGTCGAGCCCTGTCGTGTTTCCTCGGGCACTGTCGGGCTCCATCGAGCCCTGTCAGGCTCCGTCGAGCCCTTTCGGGTTTGCTCGGGCCCTGTGGGGCTCCGTCGGGCCCTGTCGGGTTTGCTCGGGCCCTGTCGGGTTTGCTCGGGCCCTGTCAGGCTTTGTCAAGCCCTGTCGGGTTTGCTAGGGCCCTGTCGGGCTCCGTCGGGCCCTGTCTGGTTTCCTCAGGCCCTGTCGGGCTCCGTCGGGCCCTGTCGGGTTTGCTCAGGCCCTGTCGGGTTTGCTAGGGCCCTGTCGGGCTCCGTCGGGCCCTGTCTGGTTTCCTCAGGCCCTGTCGGGCTCCGTCGGGCCCTGTCTGGTTTCCTCAGGCCCTGTCGGGCTCCGTCGAGCCCTGTCGGGTTTGCTCGGGCCCTGTCAGGCTCCGTCGCGCCCTGTCGGGTTTCCTTGGGCCCTGTCGGGCTCCATCGAGCCCTGTCGGGTTTGCTCGGGCCCTGTCGGGCTCCATCGGACCCCTTCAGGCTTTGTCGGGTCCTGTCGGGTTTGCTCAGGCCCTGTCGGGCCTTGTCAGGCCCTGTCGGGTTTGCTCGGGCCCTGTCGGGTTTGCCCGCGTCCTGTGGGGCTCCGTCGGGCCCTGTCAGATTCGCTCGGGCCCTGTCGGGTTTGCTCGGGCCTTGTCAGGCTCCGTCAGGCCCTGTCGGGTTTGCTCGGGCCCTGTCAGGCTCCGTCGGGCCCTGTCAGGTTTGCTCAGGCGCTGTCGGGATCCGTTGGGCCCTGTCGGGTTTGCTCGGGCCCTGTCGGGCTCCTTCGTGCCCTGTCAGGTTTACTCGGGCCCTGTCGGGTTTGCTCGGGCCCTGTCAGGCTCCGTCGAGCCCTGTCAGGTTTGCTCGGGCCCTGTCGGGTTTGCTCGGACCCTGTCAGGCTCCGTCGAGCCCTGTCGGGTTTGCTCGGGCCCTGTCAGGCTCCGTCAGGCCCTGTCTGGTTTGCTCGTACCGTGTCGGGCTCCATCGGGCCCTGTCAGGTTTGCTTGGGCACTGTCGGGCTTTGTCGGGCCCTGTCAGGCTTTGTCGAACCCTGTCGGGTTTGCTCAGGCCCTGTCGGGTTTGCTCGGGCCCTGTCAGGCTCCGTCGAGCCCTGTCAGGTTTTCTCGGGCCCTGTCGGGTTTGCTCGGGCCCTGTCAGGCTCCGTCGAGCCCTGTCGGGTTTGCTCGGGCCCTGTCAGGCTCCGTCAGGCCCTGTCTGGTTTGCTCGTACCGTGTCGGGCTCCATCGGGCCCTGTCAGGTTTGCTTGGGCACTGTCGGGCTCTGTCGGGCCCTGTCAGGCTTTGTCGAACCCTGTCGGGTTTGCTCAGGCCCTGTCGGGTTTGCTCGGGCCCTGTCGGGCTCCTTCGTGCCCTGTCAGGTTTGCTCGGGCCCTGTCGGGTTTGCTCTGGCCCTGTCAGGCTCCGTCGCGCCCTGTCGGGTTTGCTCGGGCCCTGTCGGGCTCCATCGAGCCCTGTCGGGTTTGCTCGGGCCCTGTCGGGCTCCATCGGACCCCTTCAGGCTTTTTCGGGTCCTGTCGGGTTTGCTCAGGCCCTGTCGGGCCTTGTCAGGCCCTGTCAGGTTTGCTCGGGCCCTGTCGGGTTTGCCCGCGTCCTGTGGGGCTCCGTCGGGCCCTGTCAGATTCGCTCGGGCCCTGTCGGGTTTGCTCGGGCCCTGTCAGGCTCCGTCAGGCCCTGTCTGGTTTGCTCGTACTGTGTCGGGCTCCATCGGGCCCTGTCAGGTTTGCTTGGGCACTGTCGGGCTTTGTCGGGCCCTGTCAGGCTTTGTCGAACCCTGTCGGGTTTGCTCAGGCCCTGTCGGGTTTGCTCGGGCCCTGTCAGGCTCCGTCGAGCCCTGTCAGGTTTGCTCGGGCCCTGTCAGGCTCCGTCGAGCCCTGTCGGGTTTGCTCGGGCCCTGTCAGGCTCCGTCAGGCCCTGTCTGGTTTGCTCGTACCGTGTCGGGCTCCATCGGGCCCTGTCGGGCTCCATCAGACCCCTTCAGGCTTTTTCGGGTCCTGTCGGGTTTGCTCAGGCCCTGTCGGGCCTTGTCAGGCCCTGTCAGGTTTGCTCGGGCCCTGTCGGGTTTGCCCGCGTCCTGTGGGGCTCCGTCGGGCCCTGTCAGATTCGCTCGGGCCCTGTCGGGTTTGCTCGGGCCCTGTCAGGCTCCGTCAGGCCCTGTCTGGTTTGCTCGTACTGTGTCGGGCTCCATCGGGCCCTGTCAGGTTTGCTTGGGCACTGTCGGGCTTTGTCGGGCCCTGTCAGGCTTTGTCGAACCCTGTCGGGTTTGCTCAGGCCCTGTCGGGTTTGCTCGGGCCCTGTCAGGCTCCGTCGAGCCCTGTCAGGTTTGCTCGGGCCCTGTCGGGTTTGCTCGGGCCCTGTCAGGCTCCGTCGAGCCCTGTCGGGTTTGCTCGGGCCCTGTCAGGCTCCATCAGGCCCTGTCTGGTTTGCTCGTACCGTGTCGGGCTCCATCGGGCCCTGTCAGGTTTGCTTGGGCACTGTCGGGCTCCGTCGGGCCCTGTCAGGCTTTGTCGAACCCTGTCGGGTTTGCTCAGGCCCTGTCGGGTTTGCTCGGGCCCTGTCAGGCTCCGTCGAGCCCTGTCAGGTTTGCTCGGGCCCTGTCGGGTTTGCTCGGGCCCTGTCAGGCTCCGTCGAGCCCTGTCGGGTTTGCTCGGGCCCTGTCGGGCTCCTTCGTGCCCTGTCAGGTTTGCTCGGGCCCTGTCGGGTTTGCTCGGGCCCTGTCAGGCTCCGTCGGGCCCTGTCGGGTTTGCTCAGGCCCTGTCGGGTTTGCTAGGGCCCTGTCGGGCTCCGTCGGGCCCTGTCTGGTTTCCTACAGGCCCTGTCGGGCTCCGTCGAGCCCTGTCGGGTTTGCTCGGGCCCTGTCAAGCTCTGTCGGGCCCTGTCGGATTTCCTCGGGCCCTCTCGGGTTCCGTCGGGCCCTCTCGGGTTCCGTCCGGCCCTGTCGGGTTTCCTCGGGCCCTGTCGGACTCTATCGAGCCCTGTCAGGCTCCGTCGGGCTCTTTCGGGTTTGCTCAGGCCCTGTCGGGCTCCGTCGGGCCCTGTCAGGCTTTGTCAGGTCCTGTCAGGTTAGCTCGGGCCCTGTCGGGCCTTGTCGGGCCCTGTCGGGTTTGCTAGGGCTCTGTCGGGCTCCAGCGTGCCCTGTCGGGTTTGCCCGGGGCCTGTCAGGCTCCATCAGGCCCTGTCGGGTTTGCTCGGGCCCTATCGGGCTCCGTCGAGCCCTGTCGGGTTTCCTCGGGCCCTGTCGGGCTCCATCGAGCCCTGTCAGGCTCCGTCGGGCCCTTTCGGGTTTGCTCGGGCCCTGTCGGGCTCCGTCGGGCCCTGTCGGGTTTGCTCGGGCCCTGTCGGGTTTGCTCGGGCCCTGTCAGGCTTTGTCAAGCCCTGTCGGGTTTGCTAGGGCCCTGTCGGGCTCCGTCGGGCCCTGTCTGGTTTCCTCAGGCCCTGTCGGGCTCCGTCGGGCCCTGTCGGGTTTGCTCAGGCCCTGTCGGGTTTGCTAGGGCCCTGTCGGGCTCCGTCGGGCCCTGTCTGGTTTCCTCAGGCCCTGTCGGGCTCCGTCGGGCCCTGTCTGGTTTCCTCAGGCCCTGTCGGGCTCCGTCGAGCCCTGTCGGGTTTGCTCGGGCCCTGTCAGGCTCCGTCGCGCCCTGTCGGGTTTCCTCGGGCCCTGTCGGGCTCCATCGAGCCCTGTCGGGTTTGCTCGGGCCCTGTCGGGCTCCATCGGACCCCTTCAGGCTTTGTCGGGTCCTGTCGGGTTTGCTCAGGCCCTGTCGGGCCTTTTCAGGCCCTGTCGGGTTTGCTCGGGCCCTGTCGGGTTTGCCCGCGTCCTGTGGGGCTCCGTCGGGCCCTGTCAGATTCACTCGGGCCCTGTCGGGTTTGCTCGGGCCTTGTCAGGCTCCGTCAGGCCCTGTCGGGTTTGCTCGGGCCCTGTCAGGCTCCGTCGGGCCCTGTCAGGTTTGCTCAGGCCCTGTCGGGATCCGTTGGGCCCTGTCGGGTTTGCTCGGGCCCTGTCGGGCTCCTTCGTGCCCTGTCAGGTTTACTCGGGCCCTGTCGGGTTTGCTCGGGCCCTGTCAGGCTCCGTCGAGCCCTGTCAGGTTTGCTCGGGCCCTGTCGGGTTTGCTCGGACCCTGTCAGGCTCCGTCGAGCCCTGTCGGGTTTGCTCGGGCCCTGTCAGGCTCCGTCAGGCCCTGTCTGGTTTGCTCGTACCGTGTCGGGCTCCATCGGGCCCTGTCAGGTTTGCTTGGGCACTGTCGGTCTTTGTCGGGCCCTGTCAGGCTTTGTCGAACCCTGTCGGGTTTGCTCAGGCCCTGTCGGGTTTGCTCGGGCCCTGTCAGGCTCCGTCGAGCCCTGTCAGGTTTGCTCGGGCCCTGTCGGGTTTGCTCGGGCCCTGTCAGGCTCCGTCGAGCCCTGTCGGATTTGCTCGGGCCCTGTCAGGCTCCGTCAGGCCCTGTCTGGTTTGCTCGTACCGTGTCGGGCTCCATCGGGCCCTGTCAGGTTTGCTTGGGCACTGTCGGGCTTTGTCGGGCCCTGTCAGGCTTTGTCGAACCCTGTGGGGTTTGCTCAGGCCCTGTCGGGTTTGCTCGGGCCCTGTCAGGCTCCGTCGAGCCCTGTCAGGTTTGCTCGGGCCCTGTCGGGTTTGCTCGGGCCCTGTCAGGCTCCGTCGAGCCCTCTCGGGTTTGCTCGGGCCCTGTCGGGCTCCTTCGTGCCCTGTCAGGTTTGCTCGGGCCCTGTCGGGTTTGCTCGGGCCCTGTCAGGCTCCGTCGGGCCCTGTCGGGTTTGCTCAGGCCCTGTCAGGTTTGCTAGGGCCCTGTCGGGCTCCGTCGGGCCCTGTCTGGTTTCCTCAGGCCCTGTCGGGCTCCGTCGAGCCCTGTCGGGTTTGCTCGGGCCCTGTCAAGCTCTGTCGGGCCCTGTCGGATTTCCTCGGGCCCTCTCGGGTTCCGTCGGGCCCTCTCGGGTTCCGTCCGGCCCTGTCGGGTTTGCTCGGGCCCTGTCGGACTCTATCGAGCCCTGTCAGGCTCCGTCGGGCTCTTTCGGGTTTGCTCAGGCCCTGTCGGGCTCCGTCGGGCCCTGTCAGGCTTTGTCAGGTCCTGTCAGGTTTGCTCGGGCCCTGTCGGGCCTTGTCGGGCCCTGTCGGGTTTGCTAGGGCTCTGTCGGGCTCCAGCGTGCCCTGTCGGGTTTGCCCGGGCCCTGTCAGGCTCCATCAGGCCCTGTCGGGTTTGCTCGGGCCCTATCGGGCTCCGTCGAGCCCTGTCAGGTTTGCTAGGGCCCTGTCGGGCTCCGTCGGGCCCTGTCTGGTTTCCTCAGGCCCTGTCGGGCTCCGTCGGGCCCTGTCGGGTTTGCTCCGGCCCTGTCGGGTTTGCTAGGGCCCTGTCGGGCTCCGTCGGGCCCTGTCTGGTTTCCTCAGGCCCTGTCGGGCTCCGTCGGGCCCTGTCTGGTTTCCTCAGGCCCTGTCGGGCTCCGTCGAGCCCTGTCGGGTTTGCTCGGGCCCTGTCAGGCTCCGTCGCGCCCTGTCGGGTTTCCTCGGGCCCTGTCGGGCTCCATCGAGCCCTGTCGGGTTTGCTCGGGCCCTGTCGGGCTCCATCGGACCCCTTCAGGCTTTGTCGGGCCCTGTCAGGCTTTGTCGAGCCCTGTCGGGTCTTGTCAGGCCCTGTCGGGTTTGCTCGGGCCCTGTCGGGTTTGCCCGCGTCCTGTGGGGCTCCGTCGGGCCCTGTCAGATTCGCTCGGGCCCTGTCGGGTTTGCTCGGGCCTTGTCAGGCTCCGTCAGGCCCTGTCGGGTTTGCTCGGGCCCTGTCAGGCTCCGTCGGGCCCTGTCAGGTTTGCTCAGGCCCTGTCGGGATCCGTTGGGCCCTGTCGGGTTTGCTCGGGCCCTGTCGGGCTCCTTCGTGCCCTGTCAGGTTTACTCGGGCCCTGTCGGGTTTGCTCGGGCCCTGTCAGGCTCCGTCGAGCCCTGTCAGGTTTGCTCGGGCCCTGTCGGGTTTGCTCGGACCCTGTCAGGCTCCGTCGAGCCCTGTCGGGTTTGCTCGGGCCCTGTCAGGCTCCGTCAGGCCCTGTCTGGTTTGCTCGTACCGTGTCGGGCTCCATCGGGCCCTGTCAGGTTTGCTTGGGCACTGTCGGGCTTTGTCGGGCCCTGTCAGGCTTTGTCGAACCCTGTCGGGTTTGCTCAGGCCCTGTCGGGTTTGCTCGGGCCCTGTCAGGCTCCGTCGAGCCCTGTCAGGTTTGCTCGGGCCCTGTCGGGTTTGCTCGGGCCCTGTCAGGCTCCGTCGAGCCCTGTCGGGTTTGCTCGGGCCCTGTCAGGCTCAGTCAGGCCCTGTCTGGTTTGCTCGTACCGTGTCGGGCTCCATCGGGCCCTGTCAGGTTTGCTTGGGCACTGTCGGGCTCTGTCGGGCCCTGTCAGGCTTTGTCGAACCCTGTCGGGTTTGCTCAGGCCCTGTCGGGTTTGCTCGGGCCCTGTCAGGCTCCGTCGAGCCCTGTCAGGTTTGCTCGGGCCCTGTCGGGTTTGCTCGGGCCCTGTCAGGCTCCGTCGAGCCCTGTCGGGTTTGCTCGGGCCCTGTCAGGCTCCGTCAGGCCCTGTCTGGTTTGCTCGTACCGTGTCGGGCTCCATCGGGCCCTGTCAGGTTTGCTTGGGCACTGTCGGGCTTTGTCGGGCCCTGTCAGGCTTTGTCGAACCCTGTCGGGTTTGCTCAGGCCCTGTCGGGTTTGCTCGGGCCCTGTCAGGCTCCGTCGAGCCCTGTCAGGTTTACTCGGGACCTGTCGGGTTTGCTCGGGCCCTGTCAGGCTCCGTCGAGCCCTGTCGGGTTTGCTCGGGCCCTGTCAGGCTCCGTCAGGCCCTGTCTGGTTTGCTCGTACCGTGTCGGGCTCCATCGGGCCCTGTCAGGTTTGCTTGGGCACTGTCGTGCTCCGTCGGGCCCTGTCAGGCTTTGTCGAACCCTGTCGGGTTTGCTCAGGCCCTGTCGGGTTTGCTCGGGCCCTGTCAGGCTCCGTCGAGCCCTGTCAGGTTTGCTCGGGCCCTGTCAGGTTTGCTCGGGCCCTGTCAGGCTCCGTCGAGCCCTGTCGGGTTTGCTCGGGCCCTGTCGGGCTCCTTCGTGCCCTGTCAGGTTTGCTCGGGCCCTGTCGGGTTTGCTCGGGCCCTGTCAGGCTCCGTCGGGCCCTGTCGGATTTGCTCAGGCCCTGTCGGTTTTGCTAGGGCCCTGTCGGGCTCCGTCGGGCCCTGTCTGGTTTCCTCAGGCCCTGTCGGGCTCCGTCGAGCCCTGTCGGGTTTGCTCGGGCCCTGTCAAGCTCCGTCGGGCCCTGTCGGATTTCCTCGGGCCCTCTCGGGTTCCGTCGGGCCCTATCGGGTTCCGTCCCGCCCTGTCGGGTTTCCTCGGGCCCTGTTGGACTCTATCGAGCCCTGTCAGGCTCCGTCGGGCTCTTTCGGGTTTGCTCAGGCCCTGTCGGCCTCCGGCGGGCCCTGTCAGGCTTTGTCAGGTCCTGTCAGGTTTGCTCGGGCCCTGTCGGGCCTTGTCGGGCCCTGTCGGGTTTGCTAGGGCTCTGTCGGGCTCCAGCGTGCCCTGTCGGGTTTGCTACGGGCCCTGTCAGGCTCCATCAGGCCCTGTCGGGTTTGCTCGGGCCCTATCGGGCTCCGTCGAGCCCTGTCGTGTTTCCTCGGGCCCTGTCGGGCTCCATCGAGCCCTGTCAGGCTCCGTCGGGCCCTTTCGGGTTTGCTCGGGCCCTGTCGGGCTCCGTCGGGCCCTGTCGGGTTTGCTCGGGCCCTGTCGGGTTTGCTCGGGCCCTGTCAGGCTCCGTCGAGCCCTGTCAGGTTTGCTCGGGCCCTGTCGGGTTTGCTCGGACCCTGTCAGGCTCCGTCGAGCCCTGTCGGGTTTGCTCGGGCCCTGTCAGGCTCCGTCAGGCCCTGTCTGGTTTGCTCGTACCGTGTCGGGCTCCATCGGGCCCTGTCAGGTTTGCTTGGGCACTGTCGGGCTTTGTCGGGCCCTGTCAGGCTTTGTCGAACCCTGTCGGGTTTGCTCAGGCCCTGTCGGGTTTGCTCGGGCCCTGTCAGGCTCCGTCGAGCCCTGTCAGGTTTGCTCGGGCCCTGTCGGGTTTGCTCGGGCCCTGTCAGGCTCCGTCGAGCCCTGTCGGGTTTGCTCGGTCCCTGTCAGGCTCAGTCAGGCCCTGTCTGGTTTGCTCGTACCGTGTCGGGCTCCATCGGGCCCTGTCAGGTTTGCTTGGGCACTGTCGGGCTCTGTCGGGCCCTGTCAGGCTTTGTCGAACCCTGTCGGGTTTGCTCAGGCCCTGTCGGGTTTGCTCGGGCCCTGTCAGGCTCCGTCGAGCCCTGTCAGGTTTGCTCGGGCCCTGTCGGGTTTGCTCGGGCCCTGTCAGGCTCCGTCGAGCCCTGTCGGGTTTGCTCGGGCCCTGTCAGGCTCCGTCAGGCCCTGTCTGGTTTGCTCGTACCGTGTCGGGCTCCATCGGGCCCTGTCAGGTTTGCTTGGGCACTGTCGGGCTTTGTCGGGCCCTGTCAGGCTTTGTCGAACCCTGTCGGGTTTGCTCAGGCCCTGTCGGGTTTGCTCGGGCCCTGTCAGGCTCCGTCGAGCCCTGTCAGGTTTACTCGGGACCTGTCGGGTTTGCTCGGGCCCTGTCAGGCTCCGTCGAGCCCTGTCGGGTTTGCTCGGGCCCTGTCAGGCTCCGTCAGGCCCTGTCTGGTTTGCTCGTACCGTGTCGGGCTCCATCGGGCCCTGTCAGGTTTGCTTGGGCACTGTCGGGCTCCGTCGGGCCCTGTCAGGCTTTGTCGAACCCTGTCGGGTTTGCTCAGGCCCTGTCGGGTTTGCTCGGGCCCTGTCAGGCTCCGTCGAGCCCTGTCAGGTTTGCTCGGGCCCTGTCAGGTTTGCTCGGGCCCTGTCAGGCTCCGTCCCGCCCTGTCGGGTTTCCTCGGGCCCTGTTGGACTCTATCGAGCCCTGTCAGGCTCCGTCGGGCTCTTTCGGGTTTGCTCAGGCCCTGTCGGCCTCCGGCGGGCCCTGTCAGGCTTTGTCAGGTCCTGTCAGGTTTGCTCGGGCCCTGTCGGGCCTTGTCGGGCCCTGTCGGGTTTGCTAGGGCTCTGTCGGGCTCCAGCGTGCCCTGTCGGGTTTGCCCGGGCCCTGTCAGGCTCCATCAGGCCCTGTCGGGTTTGCTCGGGCCCTATCGGGCTCCGTCGAGCCCTGTCGTGTTTCCTCGGGCCCTGTCGGGCTCCATCGAGCCCTGTCAGGCTCCGTCGGGCCCTTTCGGGTTTGCTCGGGCCCTGTCGGGCTCCGTCGGGCCCTGTCGGGTTTGCTCGGGCCCTGTCGGGTTTGCTCGGGCCCTGTCAGGCTTTGTCAAGCCCTGTCGGGTTTGCTAGGGCCCTGTCGGGCTCCGTCGGGCCCTGTCTGGTTTCCTCAGGCCCTGTCGGGCTCCGTCGGGCCCTGTCGGGTTTGCTCAGGCCCTGTCGGGTTTGCTAGGGCCCTGTCGGGCTCCGTCGGGCCCTGTCTGGTTTCCTCAGGCCCTGTCGGGCTCCGTCGGGCCCTGTCTGTTTTCCTCAGGCCCTGTCGGGCTCCGTCGAGCCCTGTCGGGTTTGCTCGGGCCCTGTCAGGCTCCGTCGCACCCTGTCGGGTTTGCTCGGGCCCTGTCGGGCTCCATCGAGCCCTGTCGGGTTTGATCGGGCTCTTTCGGGTTTGCTCAGGCCCTGTCGGGCTCCGTCGGGCCCTGTCAGGCTTTGTCAGGTCCTGTCAGGTTTGCTCGGGCCCTGTCGGGCCTTGTCGGGCCCTGTCGGGTTTGCTAGGGCTCTGTCGGGCTCCAGCGTGCCCTGTCGGGTTTGCCCGGGCCCTGTCAGGCTCCATCAGGCCCTGTCGGGTTTGCTCGGGCCCTATCGGGCTCCGTCGAGCCCTGTCAGGTTTGCTAGGGCCCTGTCGGGCTCCGTCGGGCCCTGTCTGGTTTCCTCAGGCCCTGTCGGGCTCCGTCGGGCCCTGTCGGGTTTGCTCCGGCCCTGTCGGGTTTGCTAGGGCCCTGTCGGGCTCCGTCGGGCCCTGTCTGGTTTCCTCAGGCCCTGTCGGGCTCCGTCGGGCCCTGTCTGGTTTCCTCAGGCCCTGTCGGGCTCCTTCGAGCCCTGTCGGGTTTGCTCGGGCCCTGTCAGGCTCCGTCGCGCCCTGTCGGGTTTCCTCGGGCCCTGTCGGGCTCCATCGAGCCCTGTCGGGTTTGCTCGGGCCCTGTCGGGCTCCATCGGACCCCTTCAGGCTTTGTCGGGCCCTGTCAGGCTTTGTCGAGCCCTGTCGGGTCTTGTCAGGCCCTGTCGGGTTTGCTCGGGCCCTGTCGGGTTTGCCCGCGTCCTGTGGGGCTCCGTCGGGCCCTGTCAGATTCGCTCGGGCCCTGTCGGGTTTGCTCGGGCCTTGTCAGGCTCCGTCAGGCCCTGTCGGGTTTGCTGGGGCCCTGTCAGGCTCCGTCGGGCCCTGTCAGGTTTGCTCAGGCCCTGTCGGGATCCGTTGGGCCCTGTCGGGTTTGCTCGGGCCCTGTCGGGCTCCTTCGTGCCCTGTCAGGTTTACTCGGGCCCTGTCGGGTTTGCTCGGGCCCTGTCAGGCTCCGTCGAGCCCTGTCAGGTTTGCTCGGGCCCTGTCGGGTTTGCTCGGACCCTGTCAGGCTCCGTCGAGCCCTGTCGGGTTTGCTCGGGCCCTGTCAGGCTCCGTCAGGCCCTGTCTGGTTTGCTCGTACCGTGTCGGGCTCCATCGGGCCCTGTCAGGTTTGCTTGGGCACTGTCGGGCTTTGTCGGGCCCTGTCAGGCTTTGTCGAACCCTGTCGGGTTTGCTCAGGCCCTGTCGGGTTTGCTCGGGCCCTGTCAGGCTCCGTCGAGCCCTGTCAGGTTTGCTCGGGCCCTGTCGGGTTTGCTCGGGCCCTGTCAGGCTCCGTCGAGCCCTGTCGGGTTTGCTCGGTCCCTGTCAGGCTCAGTCAGGCCCTGTCTGGTTTGCTCGTACCGTGTCGGGCTCCATCGGGCCCTGTCAGGTTTGCTTGGGCACTGTCGGGCTCTGTCGGGCCCTGTCAGGCTTTGTCGAACCCTGTCGGGTTTGCTCAGGCCCTGTCGGGTTTGCTCGGGCCCTGTCAGGCTCCGTCGAGCCCTGTCAGGTTTGCTCGGGCCCTGTCGGGTTTGCTCGGGCCCTGTCAGGCTCCGTCGAGCCCTGTCGGGTTTGCTCGGGCCCTGTCAGGCTCCGTCAGGCCCTGTCTGGTTTGCTCGTACCGTGTCGGGCTCCATCGGGCCCTGTCAGGTTTGCTTGGGCACTGTCGGGCTTTGTCGGGCCCTGTCAGGCTTTGTCGAACCCTGTCGGGTTTGCTCAGGCCCTGTCGGGTTTGCTCGGGCCCTGTCAGGCTCCGTCGAGCCCTGTCAGGTTTACTCGGGACCTGTCGGGTTTGCTCGGGCCCTGTCAGGCTCCGTCGAGCCCTGTCGGGTTTGCTCGGGCCCTGTCAGGCTCCGTCAGGCCCTGTCTGGTTTGCTCGTACCGTGTCGGGCTCCATCGGGCCCTGTCAGGTTTGCTTGGGCACTGTCGTGCTCCGTCGGGCCCTGTCAGGCTTTGTCGAACCCTGTCGGGTTTGCTCAGGCCCTGTCGGGTTTGCTCGGGCCCTGTCAGGCTCCGTCGAGCCCTGTCAGGTTTGCTCGGGCCCTGTCAGGTTTGCTCGGGCCCTGTCAGGCTCCGTCGAGCCCTGTCGGGTTTGCTCGGGCCCTGTCGGGCTCCTTCGTGCCCTGTCAGGTTTGCTCGGGCCCTGTCGGGTTTGCTCGGGCCCTGTCAGGCTCCGTCGGGCCCTGTCGGATTTGCTCAGGCCCTGTCGGTTTTGCTAGGGCCCTGTCGGGCTCCGTCGGGCCCTGTCTGGTTTCCTCAGGCCCTGTCGGGCTCCGTCGAGCCCTGTCGGGTTTGCTCGGGCCCTGTCAAGCTCCGTCGGGCCCTGTCGGATTTCCTCGGGCCCTCTCGGGTTCCGTCGGGCCCTCTCGGGTTCCGTCCCGCCCTGTCGGGTTTCCTCGGGCCCTGTTGGACTCTATCGAGCCCTGTCAGGCTCCGTCGGGCTCTTTCGGGTTTGCTCAGGCCCTGTCGGCCTCCGGCGGGCCCTGTCAGGCTTTGTCAGGTCCTGTCAGGTTTGCTCGGGCCCTGTCGGGCCTTGTCGGGCCCTGTCGGGTTTGCTAGGGCTCTGTCGGGCTCCAGCGTGCCCTGTCGGGTTTGCCCGGGCCCTGTCAGGCTCCATCAGGCCCTGTCGGGTTTGCTCGGGCCCTATCGGGCTCCGTCGAGCCCTGTCGTGTTTCCTCGGGCCCTGTCGGGCTCCATCGAGCCCTGTCAGGCTCCGTCGGGCCCTTTCGGGTTTGCTCGGGCCCTGTCGGGCTCCGTCGGGCCCTGTCGGGTTTGCTCGGGCCCTGTCGGGTTTGCTCGGGCCCTGTCAGGCTCCGTCGAGCCCTGTCAGGTTTGCTCGGGCCCTGTCGGGTTTGCTCGGACCCTGTCAGGCTCCGTCGAGCCCTGTCGGGTTTGCTCGGGCCCTGTCAGGCTCCGTCAGGCCCTGTCTGGTTTGCTCGTACCGTGTCGGGCTCCATCGGGCCCTGTCAGGTTTGCTTGGGCACTGTCGGGCTTTGTCGGGCCCTGTCAGGCTTTGTCGAACCCTGTCGGGTTTGCTCAGGCCCTGTCGGGTTTGCTCGGGCCCTGTCAGGCTCCGTCGAGCCCTGTCAGGTTTGCTCGGGCCCTGTCGGGTTTGCTCGGGCCCTGTCAGGCTCCGTCGAGCCCTGTCGGGTTTGCTCGGTCCCTGTCAGGCTCAGTCAGGCCCTGTCTGGTTTGCTCGTACCGTGTCGGGCTCCATCGGGCCCTGTCAGGTTTGCTTGGGCACTGTCGGGCTCTGTCGGGCCCTGTCAGGCTTTGTCGAACCCTGTCGGGTTTGCTCAGGCCCTGTCGGGTTTGCTCGGGCCCTGTCAGGCTCCGTCGAGCCCTGTCAGGTTTGCTCGGGCCCTGTCGGGTTTGCTCGGGCCCTGTCAGGCTCCGTCGAGCCCTGTCGGGTTTGCTCGGGCCCTGTCAGGCTCCGTCAGGCCCTGTCTGGTTTGCTCGTACCGTGTCGGGCTCCATCGGGCCCTGTCAGGTTTGCTTGGGCACTGTCGGGCTTTGTCGGGCCCTGTCAGGCTTTGTCGAACCCTGTCGGGTTTGCTCAGGCCCTGTCGGGTTTGCTCGGGCCCTGTCAGGCTCCGTCGAGCCCTGTCAGGTTTACTCGGGACCTGTCGGGTTTGCTCGGGCCCTGTCAGGCTCCGTCGAGCCCTGTCGGGTTTGCTCGGGCCCTGTCAGGCTCCGTCAGGCCCTGTCTGGTTTGCTCGTACCGTGTCGGGCTCCATCGGGCCCTGTCAGGTTTGCTTGGGCACTGTCGGGCTCCGTCGGGCCCTGTCAGGCTTTGTCGAACCCTGTCGGGTTTGCTCAGGCCCTGTCGGGTTTGCTCGGGCCCTGTCAGGCTCCGTCGAGCCCTGTCAGGTTTGCTCGGGCCCTGTCAGGTTTGCTCGGGCCCTGTCAGGCTCCGTCGAGCCCTGTCGGGTTTGCTCGGGCCCTGTCGGGCTCCTTCGTGCCCTGTCAGGTTTGCTCGGGCCCTGTCGGGTTTGCTCGGGCCCTGTCAGGCTCCGTCGGGCCCTGTCGGATTTGCTCAGGCCCTGTCGGTTTTGCTAGGGCCCTGTCGGGCTCCGTCGGGCCCTGTCTGGTTTCCTCAGGCCCTGTCGGGCTCCGTCGAGCCCTGTCGGGTTTGCTCGGGCCCTGTCAAGCTCCGTCGGGCCCTGTCGGATTTCCTCGGGCCCTCTCGGGTTCCGTCGGGCCCTCTCGGGTTCCGTCCCGCCCTGTCGGGTTTCCTCGGGCCCTGTTGGACTCTATCGAGCCCTGTCAGGCTCCGTCGGGCTCTTTCGGGTTTGCTCAGGCCCTGTCGGCCTCCGGCGGGCCCTGTCAGGCTTTGTCAGGTCCTGTCAGGTTTGCTCGGGCCCTGTCGGGCCTTGTCGGGCCCTGTCGGGTTTGCTAGGGCTCTGTCGGGCTCCAGCGTGCCCTGTCGGGTTTGCCCGGGCCCTGTCAGGCTCCATCAGGCCCTGTCGGGTTTGCTCGGGCCCTATCGGGCTCCGTCGAGCCCTGTCGTGTTTCCTCGGGCCCTGTCGGGCTCCATCGAGCCCTGTCAGGCTCCGTCGGGCCCTTTCGGGTTTGCTCGGGCCCTGTCGGGCTCCGTCGGGCCCTGTCGGGTTTGCTCGGGCCCTGTCGGGTTTGCTCGGGCCCTGTCAGGCTTTGTCAAGCCCTGTCGGGTTTGCTAGGGCCCTGTCGGGCTCCGTCGGGCCCTGTCTGGTTTCCTCAGGCCCTGTCGGGCTCCGTCGGGCCCTGTCGGGTTTGCTCAGGCCCTGTCGGGTTTGCTAGGGCCCTGTCGGGCTCCGTCGGGCCCTGTCTGGTTTCCTCAGGCCCTGTCGGGCTCCGTCGGGCCCTGTCTGTTTTCCTCAGGCCCTGTCGGGCTCCGTCGAGCCCTGTCGGGTTTGCTCGGGCCCTGTCAGGCTCCGTCGCACCCTGTCGGGTTTGCTCGGGCCCTGTCGGGCTCCATCGAGCCCTGTCGGGTTTGATCGGGCCCTGTCGGGCTCCATCGGACCCCTTCAGGCTTTTTCGGGTCCTGTCGGGTTTGCTCAGGCCCTGTCGGGCCTTGTCAGGCCCTGTCAGGTTTGCTCGGGCCCTGTCGGGTTTGCCCGCGTCCTGTGGGGCTCCGTCGGGCCCTGTCAGATTCGCTCGGGCCCTGTCGGGTTTGCTCGGGCCCTGTCAGGCTCCGTCAGGCCCTGTCTGGTTTGCTCGTACTGTGTCGGGCTCCATCGGGCCCTGTCAGGTTTGCTTGGGCACTGTCGGGCTTTGTCGGGCCCTGTCAGGCTTTGTCGAACCCTGTCGGGTTTGCTCAGGCCCTGTCGGGTTTGCTCGGGCCCTGTCAGGCTCCGTCGAGCCCTGTCAGGTTTGCTCGGGCCCTGTCGGGTTTGCTCGGGCCCTGTCAGGCTCCGTCGAGCCCTGTCGGGTTTGCTCGGGCCCTGTCAGGCTCCGTCAGGCCCTGTCTGGTTTGCTCGTACCGTGTCGGGCTCCATCGGGCCCTGTCAGGTTTGCTTGGGCACTGTCGGGCTCCGTCGGGCCCTGTCAGGCTTTGTCGAACCCTGTCGGGTTTGCTCAGGCCCTGTCGGGTTTGCTCGGGCCCTGTCAGGCTCCGTCGAGCCCTGTCAGGTTTGCTCGGGCCCTGTCGGGTTTGCTCGGGCCCTGTCAGGCTCCGTCGAGCCCTGTCGGGTTTGCTCGGGCCCTGTCGGGCTCCTTCGTGCCCTGTCAGGTTTGCTCGGGCCCTGTCGGGTTTGCTCGGGCCCTGTCAGGCTCCGTCGGGCCCTGTCGGGTTTGCTCAGGCCCTGTCGGGTTTGCTAGGGCCCTGTCGGGCTCCGTCGGGCCCTGTCTGGTTTCCTACAGGCCCTGTCGGGCTCCGTCGAGCCCTGTCGGGTTTGCTCGGGCCCTGTCAAGCTCTGTCGGGCCCTGTCGGATTTCCTCGGGCCCTCTCGGGTTCCGTCGGGCCCTCTCGGGTTCCGTCCGGCCCTGTCGGGTTTCCTCGGGCCCTGTCGGACTCTATCGAGCCCTGTCAGGCTCCGTCGGGCTCTTTCGGGTTTGCTCAGGCCCTGTCGGGCTCCGTCGGGCCCTGTCAGGCTTTGTCAGGTCCTGTCAGGTTAGCTCGGGCCCTGTCGGGCCTTGTCGGGCCCTGTTGGGTTTGCTAGGGCTCTGTCGGGCTCCAGCGTGCCCTGTCGGGTTTGCTCGGGCCCTGTCAGGCTCCGTCGCGCCCTGTCGGGTTTCCTCGGGCCCTGTCGGGCTCCATCGAGCCCTGTCGGGTTTGCTCGGGCCCTGTCGGGCTCCATCGGACCCCTTCAGGCTTTGTCGGGTCCTGTCGGGTTTGCTCAGGCCCTGTCGGGCCTTTTCAGGCCCTGTCGGGTTTGCTCGGGCCCTGTCGGGTTTGCCCGCGTCCTGTGGGGCTCCGTCGGGCCCTGTCAGATTCACTCGGGCCCTGTCGGGTTTGCTCGGGCCTTGTCAGGCTCCGTCAGGCCCTGTCGGGTTTGCTCGGGCCCTGTCAGGCTCCGTCGGGCCCTGTCAGGTTTGCTCAGGCCCTGTCGGGATCCGTTGGGCCCTGTCGGGTTTGCTCGGGCCCTGTCGGGCTCCTTCGTGCCCTGTCAGGTTTATTCGGGCCCTGTCGGGTTTGCTCGGGCCCTGTCAGGCTCCGTCGAGCCCTGTCAGGTTTGCTCGGGCCCTGTCGGGTTTGCTCGGACCCTGTCAGGCTCCGTCGAGCCCTGTCGGGTTTGCTCGGGCCCTGTCAGGCTCCGTCAGGCCCTGTCTGGTTTGCTCGTACCGTGTCGGGCTCCATCGGGCCCTGTCAGGTTTGCTTGGGCACTGTCGGGCTTTGTCGGGCCCTGTCAGGCTTTGTCGAACCCTGTCGGGTTTGCTCAGGCCCTGTCGGGTTTGCTCGGGCCCTGTCAGGCTCCGTCGAGCCCTGTCAGGTTTACTCGGGACCTGTCGGGTTTGCTCGGGCCCTGTCAGGCTCCGTCGAGCCCTGTCGGGTTTGCTCGGGCCCTGTCAGGCTCCGTCAGGCCCTGTCTGGTTTGCTCGTACCGTGTCGGGCTCCATCGGGCCCTGTCAGGTTTGCTTGGGCACTGTCGGGCTCCGTCGGGCCCTGTCAGGCTTTGTCGAACCCTGTCGGGTTTGCTCAGGCCCTGTCGGGTTTGCTCGGGCCCTGTCAGGCTCCGTCGAGCCCTGTCAGGTTTGCTCGGGCCCTGTCAGGTTTGCTCGGGCCCTGTCAGGCTCCGTCGAGCCCTGTCGGGTTTGCTCGGGCCCTGTCGGGCTCCTTCGTGCCCTGTCAGGTTTGCTCGGGCCCTGTCGGGTTTGCTCGGGCCCTGTCAGGCTCCGTCGGGCCCTGTCGGATTTGCTCAGGCCCTGTCGGTTTTGCTAGGGCCCTGTCGGGCTCCGTCGGGCCCTGTCTGGTTTCCTCAGGCCCTGTCGGGCTCCGTCGAGCCCTGTCGGGTTTGCTCGGGCCCTGTCAAGCTCCGTCGGGCCCTGTCGGATTTCCTCGGGCCCTCTCGGGTTCCGTCGGGCCCTCTCGGGTTCCGTCCCGCCCTGTCGGGTTTCCTCGGGCCCTGTTGGACTCTATCGAGCCCTGTCAGGCTCCGTCGGGCTCTTTCGGGTTTGCTCAGGCCCTGTCGGCCTCCGGCGGGCCCTGTCAGGCTTTGTCAGGTCCTGTCAGGTTTGCTCGGGCCCTGTCGGGCCTTGTCGGGCCCTGTCGGGTTTGCTAGGGCTCTGTCGGGCTCCAGCGTGCCCTGTCGGGTTTGCCCGGGCCCTGTCAGGCTCCATCAGGCCCTGTCGGGTTTGCTCGGGCCCTATCGGGCTCCGTCGAGCCCTGTCGTGTTTCCTCGGGCCCTGTCGGGCTCCATCGAGCCCTGTCAGGCTCCGTCGGGCCCTTTCGGGTTTGCTCGGGCCCTGTCGGGCTCCGTCGGGCCCTGTCGGGTTTGCTCGGGCCCTGTCGGGTTTGCTCGGGCCCTGTCAGGCTTTGTCAAGCCCTGTCGGGTTTGCTAGGGCCCTGTCGGGCTCCGTCGGGCCCTGTCTGGTTTCCTCAGGCCCTGTCGGGCTCCGTCGGGCCCTGTCGGGTTTGCTCAGGCCCTGTCGGGTTTGCTAGGGCCCTGTCGGGCTCCGTCGGGCCCTGTCTGGTTTCCTCAGGCCCTGTCGGGCTCCGTCGGGCCCTGTCTGTTTTCCTCAGGCCCTGTCGGGCTCCGTCGAGCCCTGTCGGGTTTGCTCGGGCCCTGTCAGGCTCCGTCGCACCCTGTCGGGTTTGCTCGGGCCCTGTCGGGCTCCATCGAGCCCTGTCGGGTTTGATCGGGCCCTGTCGGGCTCCATCGGACCCCTTCAGGCTTTTTCGGGTCCTGTCGGGTTTGCTCAGGCCCTGTCGGGCCTTGTCAGGCCCTGTCAGGTTTGCTCGGGCCCTGTCGGGTTTGCCCGCGTCCTGTGGGGCTCCGTCGGGCCCTGTCAGATTCGCTCGGGCCCTGTCGGGTTTGCTCGGGCCCTGTCAGGCTCCGTCAGGCCCTGTCTGGTTTGCTCGTACTGTGTCGGGCTCCATCGGGCCCTGTCAGGTTTGCTTGGGCACTGTCGGGCTTTGTCGGGCCCTGTCAGGCTTTGTCGAACCCTGTCGGGTTTGCTCAGGCCCTGTCGGGTTTGCTCGGGCCCTGTCAGGCTCCGTCGAGCCCTGTCAGGTTTGCTCGGGCCCTGTCGGGTTTGCTCGGGCCCTGTCAGGCTCCGTCGAGCCCTGTCGGGTTTGCTCGGGCCCTGTCAGGCTCCGTCAGGCCCTGTCTGGTTTGCTCGTACCGTGTCGGGCTCCATCGGGCCCTGTCAGGTTTGCTTGGGCACTGTCGGGCTCCGTCGGGCCCTGTCAGGCTTTGTCGAACCCTGTCGGGTTTGCTCAGGCCCTGTCGGGTTTGCTCGGGCCCTGTCAGGCTCCGTCGAGCCCTGTCAGGTTTGCTCGGGCCCTGTCGGGTTTGCTCGGGCCCTGTCAGGCTCCGTCGAGCCCTGTCGGGTTTGCTCGGGCCCTGTCGGGCTCCTTCGTGCCCTGTCAGGTTTGCTCGGGCCCTGTCGGGTTTGCTCGGGCCCTGTCAGGCTCCGTCGGGCCCTGTCGGGTTTGCTCAGGCCCTGTCGGGTTTGCTAGGGCCCTGTCGGGCTCCGTCGGGCCCTGTCTGGTTTCCTACAGGCCCTGTCGGGCTCCGTCGAGCCCTGTCGGGTTTGCTCGGGCCCTGTCAAGCTCTGTCGGGCCCTGTCGGATTTCCTCGGGCCCTCTCGGGTTCCGTCGGGCCCTCTCGGGTTCCGTCCGGCCCTGTCGGGTTTCCTCGGGCCCTGTCGGACTCTATCGAGCCCTGTCAGGCTCCGTCGGGCTCTTTCGGGTTTGCTCAGGCCCTGTCGGGCTCCGTCGGGCCCTGTCAGGCTTTGTCAGGTCCTGTCAGGTTAGCTCGGGCCCTGTCGGGCCTTGTCGGGCCCTGTTGGGTTTGCTAGGGCTCTGTCGGGCTCCAGCGTGCCCTGTCGGGTTTGCTCGGGCCCTGTCAGGCTCCGTCGCGCCCTGTCGGGTTTCCTCGGGCCCTGTCGGGCTCCATCGAGCCCTGTCGGGTTTGCTCGGGCCCTGTCGGGCTCCATCGGACCCCTTCAGGCTTTGTCGGGTCCTGTCGGGTTTGCTCAGGCCCTGTCGGGCCTTTTCAGGCCCTGTCGGGTTTGCTCGGGCCCTGTCGGGTTTGCCCGCGTCCTGTGGGGCTCCGTCGGGCCCTGTCAGATTCACTCGGGCCCTGTCGGGTTTGCTCGGGCCTTGTCAGGCTCCGTCAGGCCCTGTCGGGTTTGCTCGGGCCCTGTCAGGCTCCGTCGGGCCCTGTCAGGTTTGCTCAGGCCCTGTCGGGATCCGTTGGGCCCTGTCGGGTTTGCTCGGGCCCTGTCGGGCTCCTTCGTGCCCTGTCAGGTTTATTCGGGCCCTGTCGGGTTTGCTCGGGCCCTGTCAGGCTCCGTCGAGCCCTGTCAGGTTTGCTCGGGCCCTGTCGGGTTTGCTCGGACCCTGTCAGGCTCCGTCGAGCCCTGTCGGGTTTGCTCGGGCCCTGTCAGGCTCCGTCAGGCCCTGTCTGGTTTGCTCGTACCGTGTCGGGCTCCATCGGGCCCTGTCAGGTTTGCTTGGGCACTGTCGGGCTTTGTCGGGCCCTGTCAGGCTTTGTCGAACCCTGTCGGGTTTGCTCAGGCCCTGTCGGGTTTGCTCGGGCCCTGTCAGGCTCCGTCGAGCCCTGTCAGGTTTGCTCGGGCCCTGTCGGGTTTGCTCGGGCCCTGTCAGGCTCCGTCGAGCCCTGTCGGATTTGCTCGGGCCCTGTCAGGCTCCGTCAGGCCCTGTCTGGTTTGCTCGTACCGTGTCGGGCTCCATCGGGCCCTGTCAGGTTTGCTTGGGCACTGTCGGGCTTTGTCGGGCCCTGTCAGGCTTTGTCGAACCCTGTGGGGTTTGCTCAGGCCCTGTCGGGTTTGCTCGGGCCCTGTCAGGCTCCGTCGAGCCCTGTCAGGTTTGCTCGGGCCCTGTCGGGTTTGCTCGGGCCCTGTCAGGCTCCGTCGAGCCCTGTCGGGTTTGCTCGGGCCCTGTCGGGCTCCTTCGTGCCCTGTCAGGTTTGCTCGGGCCCTGTCGGGTTTGCTCGGGCCCTGTCAGGCTCCGTCGGGCCCTGTCGGGTTTGCTCAGGCCCTGTCAGGTTTGCTAGGGCCCTGTCAGGCTCCGTCGGGCCCTGTCTGGTTTCCTCAGGCCCTGTCGGGCTCCGTCGAGCCCTGTCGGGTTTGCTCGGGCCCTGTCAAGCTCTGTCGGGCCCTGTCGGATTTCCTCGGGCCCTCTCGGGTTCCGTCGGGCCCTCTCCGGTTCCGTCCGGCCCTGTCGGGTTTGCTCGGGCCCTGTCGGACTCTATCGAGCCCTGTCAGGCTCCGTCGGGCTCTTTCGGGTTTGCTCAGGCCCTGTCGGGCTCCGTCGGGCCCTGTCAGGCTTTGTCAGGTCCTGTCAGGTTTGCTCGGGCCCTGTCGGGCCTTGTCGGGCCCTGTCGGGTTTGCTAGGGCTCTGTCGGGCTCCAGCGTGCCCTGTCGGGTTTGCCCGGGCCCTGTCAGGCTCCATCAGGCCCTGTCGGGTTTGCTCGGGCCCTATCGGGCTCCGTCGAGCCCTGTCAGGTTTGCTAGGGCCCTGTCGGGCTCCGTCGGGCCCTGTCTGGTTTCCTCAGGCCCTGTCGGGCTCCGTCGGGCCCTGTCGGGTTTGCTCAGGCCCTGTCGGGTTTGCTAGGGCCCTGTCGGGCTCCGTCGGGCCCTGTCTGGTTTCCTCAGGCCCTGTTGGGCTCCGTCGGGCCCTGTCTGGTTTCCTCAGGCCCTGTCGGGCTCCGTCGAGCCCTGTCGGGTTTGCTCGGGCCCTGTCAGGCTCCGTCGCGCCCTGTCGGGTTTCCTCGGGCCCTGTCGGGCTCCATCGAGCCCTGTCGGGTTTGCTCGGGCCCTGTCGGGCTCCATCGGACCCCTTCAGGCTTTGTCGGGCCCTGTCAGGCTTTGTCGAGCCCTGTCGGGTCTTGTCAGGCCCTGTCGGGTTTGCTCGGGCCCTGTCGGGTTTGCCCGCGTCCTGTGGGGCTCCGTCGGGCCCTGTCAGATTTGCTCGGGCCCTGTCGGGTTTGCTCGGGCCTTGTCAGGCTCCGTCAGGCCCTGTCGGGTTTGCTCGGGCCCTGTCAGGCTCCGTCGGGCCCTGTCAGGTTTGCTCAGGCCCTGTCGGGATCCGTTGGGCCCTGTCGGGTTTGCTCGGGCCCTGTCGGGCTCCTTCGTGCCCTGTCAGGTTTACTCGGGCCCTGTCGTGTTTGCTCGGGCCCTGTCAGGCTCCGTCGAGCCCTGTCAGGTTTGCTCGGGCCCTGTCGGGTTTGCTCGGACCCTGTCAGGCTCCGTCGAGCCCTGTCGGGTTTGCTCGGGCCCTGTCAGGCTCCGTCAGGCCCTGTCTGGTTTGCTCGTACCGTGTCGGGCTCCATCGGGCCCTGTCAGGTTTGCTTGGGCACTGTCGGGCTTTGTCGGGCCCTGTCAGGCTTTGTCGAACCCTGTCGGGTTTGCTCAGGCCCTGTCGGGTTTGCTCGGGCCCTGTCAGGCTCCGTCGAGCCCTGTCAGGTTTGCTCGGGCCCTGTCGGGTTTGCTCGGGCCCTGTCAGGCTCCGTCGAGCCCTGTCGGGTTTGCTCGGTCCCTGTCAGGCTCAGTCAGGCCCTGTCTGGTTTGCTCGTACCGTGTCGGGCTCCATCGGGCCCTGTCAGGTTTGCTTGGGCACTGTCGGGCTCTGTCGGGCCCTGTCAGGCTTTGTCGAACCCTGTCGGGTTTGCTCAGGCCCTGTCGGGTTTGCTCGGGCCCTGTCAGGCTCCGTCGAGCCCTGTCAGGTTTGCTCGGGCCCTGTCGGGTTTGCTCGG
Source organism: Patagioenas fasciata (assembly GCF_037038585.1). NCBI lineage: Eukaryota > Metazoa > Chordata > Aves > Columbiformes > Columbidae > Patagioenas > Patagioenas fasciata. The sequence goes on from NW_027288506.1 coordinate 2,019,367, forward strand.
GCCCTGTCAGGCTCCGTCGAGCCCTGTCGGGTTTGCTCGGGCCCTGTCAAGCTCTGTCGGGCCCTGTCGGATTTCCTCGGGCCCTCTCGGGTTCCGTCGGGCCCTCTCCGGTTCCGTCCGGCCCTGTCGGGTTTGCTCGGGCCCTGTCGGACTCTATCGAGCCCTGTCAGGCTCCGTCGGGCTCTTTCGGGTTTGCTCAGGCCCTGTCGGGCTCTGTCGGGCCCTGTCAGGCTTTGTCAGGTCCTGTCAGGTTTGCTCGGGCCCTGTCGGGCCTTGTCGGGCCCTGTCGGGTTTGCTAGGGCTCTGTCGGGCTCCAGCGTGCCCTGTCGGGTTTGCCCGGGCCCTGTCAGGCTCCATCAGGCCCTGTCGGGTTTGCTCGGGCCCTATCGGGCTCCGTCGAGCCCTGTCAGGTTTGCTAGGGCCCTGTCGGGCTCCGTCGGGCCCTGTCTGGTTTCCTCAGGCCCTGTCGGGCTCCGTCGGGCCCTGTCGGGTTTGCTCAGGCCCTGTCGGGTTTGCTAGGGCCCTGTCGGGCTCCGTCGGGCCCTGTCTGGTTTCCTCAGGCCCTGTTGGGCTCCGTCGGGCCCTGTCTGGTTTCCTCAGGCCCTGTCGGGCTCCGTCGAGCCCTGTCGGGTTTGCTCGGGCCCTGTCAGGCTCCGTCGCGCCCTGTCGGGTTTCCTCGGGCCCTGTCGGGCTCCATCGAGCCCTGTCGGGTTTGCTCGGGCCCTGTCGGGCTCCATCGGACCCCTTCAGGCTTTGTCGGGCCCTGTCAGGCTTTGTCGAGCCCTGTCGGGTCTTGTCAGGCCCTGTCGGGTTTGCTCGGGCCCTGTCGGGTTTGCCCGCGTCCTGTGGGGCTCCGTCGGGCCCTGTCAGATTTGCTCGGGCCCTGTCGGGTTTGCTCGGGCCTTGTCAGGCTCCGTCAGGCCCTGTCGGGTTTGCTCGGGCCCTGTCAGGCTCCGTCGGGCCCTGTCAGGTTTGCTCAGGCCCTGTCGGGATCCGTTGGGCCCTGTCGGGTTTGCTCGGGCCCTGTCGGGCTCCTTCGTGCCCTGTCAGGTTTACTCGGGCCCTGTCGGGTTTGCTCGGGCCCTGTCAGGCTCCGTCGAGCCCTGTCAGGTTTGCTCGGGCCCTGTCGGGTTTGCTCGGACCCTGTCAGGCTCCGTCGAGCCCTGTCGGGTTTGCTCGGGCCCTGTCAGGCTCCGTCAGGCCCTGTCTGGTTTGCTCGTACCGTGTCGGGCTCCATCGGGCCCTGTCAGGTTTGCTTGGGCACTGTCGGGCTTTGTCGGGCCCTGTCAGGCTTTGTCGAACCCTGTCAGGTTTGCTCAGGCCCTGTCGGGTTTGCTCGGGCCCTGTCAGGCTCCGTCGAGCCCTGTCAGGTTTGCTCGGGCCCTGTCGGGTTTGCTCGGGCCCTGTCAGGCTCCGTCGAGCCCTGTCGGGTTTGCTCGGTCCCTGTCAGGCTCAGTCAGGCCCTGTCTGGTTTGCTCGTACCGTGTCGGGCTCCATCGGGCCCTGTCAGGTTTGCTTGGGCACTGTCGGGCTCTGTCGGGCCCTGTCAGGCTTTGTCGAACCCTGTCGGGTTTGCTCAGGCCCTGTCGGGTTTGCTCGGGCCCTGTCAAGCTCCGTCGAGCCCTGTCAGGTTTGCTCGGGCCCTGTCGGGTTTGCTCGGGCCCTGTCAGGCTCCGTCGAGCCCTGTCGGGTTTGCTCGGGCCCTGTCAGGCTCCGTCAGGCCCTGTCTGGTTTGCTCGTACCGTGTCGGGCTCCATCGGGCCCTGTCAGGTTTGCTTGGGCACTGTCGGGCTTTGTCGGGCCCTGTCAGGCTTTGTCGAACCCTGTCGGGTTTGCTCAGGCCCTGTCGGGTTTGCTCGGGCCCTGTCAGGCTCCGTCGAGCCCTGTCAGGTTTACTCGGGACCTGTCGGGTTTGCTCGGGCCCTGTCAGGCTCCGTCGAGCCCTGTCGGGTTTGCTCGGGCCCTGTCAGGCTCCGTCAGGCCCTGTCTGGTTTGCTCGTACCGTGTCGGGCTCCATCGGGCCCTGTCAGGTTTGCTTGGGCACTGTCGTGCTCCGTCGGGCCCTGTCAGGCTTTGTCGAACCCTGTGGGGTTTGCTCAGGCCCTGTCGGGTTTGCTCGGGCCCTGTCAGGCTCCGTCGAGCCCTGTCAGGTTTGCTCGGGCCCTGTCGGGTTTGCTCGGGCCCTGTCAGGCTCCGTCGAGCCCTGTCGGGTTTGCTCGGGCCCTGTCGGGCTCCTTCGTGCCCTGTCAGGTTTGCTCGGGCCCTGTCGGGTTTGCTCGGGCCCTGTCAGGCTCCGTCGGGCCCTGTCGGATTTGCTCAGGCCCTGTCGGTTTTGCTAGGGCCCTGTCGGGCTCCGTCGGGCCCTGTCTGGTTTCCTCAGGCCCTGTCGGGCTCCGTCGAGCCCTGTCGGGTTTGCTCGGGCCCTGTCAAGCTCTGTCGGGCCCTGTCGGATTTCCTCGGGCCCTCTCGGGTTCCGTCGGGCCCTCTCCGGTTCCGTCCGGCCCTGTCGGGTTTGCTCGGGCCCTGTCGGACTCTATCGAGCCCTGTCAGGCTCCGTCGGGCTCTTTCGGGTTTGCTCAGGCCCTGTCGGGCTCTGTCGGGCCCTGTCAGGCTTTGTCAGGTCCTGTCAGGTTTGCTCGGGCCCTGTCGGGCCTTGTCGGGCCCTGTCGGGTTTGCTAGGGCTCTGTCGGGTTTGCTCGGGCCCTGTCAGGCTCCGTCGAGCCCTGTCGGGTTTGCTCGGGCCCTGTCAAGCTCTGTCGGGCCCTGTCGGATTTCCTCGGGCCCTCTCGGGTTCCGTCGGGCCCTCTCCGGTTCCGTCCGGCCCTGTCGGGTTTGCTTGGGCCCTGTCGGACTCTATCGAGCCCTGTCAGGCTCCGTCGGGCTCTTTCGGGTTTGCTCAGGCCCTGTCGGGCTCTGTCGGGCCCTGTCAGGCTTTGTCAGGTCCTGTCAGGTTTGCTCGGGCCCTGTCGGGCCTTGTCGGGCCCTGTCGGGTTTGCTAGGGCTCTGTCGGGCTCCAGCGTGCCCTGTCGGGTTTGCCCGGGCCCTGTCAGGCTCCATCAGGCCCTGTCGGGTTTGCTCGGGCCCTATCGGGCTCCGTCGAGCCCTGTCGTGTTTCCTCGGGCCCTGTCGGGCTCCATCGAGCCCTGTCAGGCTCCGTCGGGCCCTTTCGGGTTTGCTCGGGCCCTGTCGGGCTCCGTCGGGCCCTGTCGGGTTTGCTCGGGCCCTGTCGGGTTTGCTCGGGCCCTGTCAGGATTTGTCAAGCCCTGTCGGGTTTGCTAGGGCCCTGTCGGGCTCCGTCGGGCCCTGTCTGGTTTCCTCAGGCCCTGTCGGGCTCCGTCGGGCCCTGTCGGGTTTGCTCAGGCCCTGTCGGGTTTGCTAGGGCCCTGTCGGGCTCCGTCGGGCCCTGTCTGGTTTCCTCAGGCCCTGTCGGGCTCCGTCGGGCCCTGTCTGTTTTCCTCAGGCCCTATCGGGCTCCGTCGAGCCCTGTCGGGTTTGCTCGGGCCCTGTCAGGCTCCGTCGCGCCCTGTCGGGTTTCCTTGGGCCCTGTCGGGCTCCATCGAGCCCTGTTGGGTTTGCTCGGGCCCTGTCGGGCTCCATCGGACCCCTTCAGGCTTTGTCAAGTCCTGTCGGGTTTGCTCAGGCCCTGTCGGGCCTTTTCGGGCCCTGTCGGGTTTGCTCGGGCCCTGTCGGGTTTGCCCGCGTCCTGTGGGGCTCCGTCGGGCCCTGTCAGATTCGCTCGGGCCCTGTCGGGTTTGCTCGGGCCTTGTCAGGCTCCGTCAGGCCCTGTCGGGTTTGCTCGGGCCCTGTCAGGCTCCGTCGGGCCCTGTCAGGTTTGCTCAGGCCCTGTCGGGATCCGTTGGGCCCTGTCGGGTTTGCTCGGGCCCTGTCGGGCTCCTTCGTGCCCTGTCAGGTTTACTCGGGCCCTGTCGGGTTTGCTCGGGCCCTGTCAGGCTCCGTCGAGCCCTGTCAGGTTTGCTCGGGCCCTGTCGGGTTTGCTCGGACCCTGTCAGGCTCCGTCGAGCCCTGTCGGGTTTGCTCGGGCCCTGTCAGGCTCCGTCAGGCCCTGTCTGGTTTGCTCGTACCGTGTCGGGCTCCATCTGGCCCTGTCAGGTTTGCTTGGGCACTGTCGGGCTCCGTCGGGCCCTGTCAGGCTTTGTCGAACCCTGTCGGGTTTGCACAGGCCCTGTCGGGTTTGCTCGGGCCCTGTCGGGCTCCTTCGTGCCCTGTCAGGTTTGCTCGGGCCCTGTCGGGTTTGCTCTGGCCCTGTCAGGCTCCGTCGCACCCTGTCGGGTTTGCTCGGGCCCTGTCGGGCTCCATCGAGCCCTGTCGGGTTTGCTCGGGCCCTGTCGGGCTCCATCGGACCCCTTCAGGCTTTTTCGGGTCCTGTCGGGTTTGCTCAGGCCCTGTCGGGCCTTGTCAGGCCCTGTCAGGTTTGCTCGGGCCCTGTCGGCTTTGCCCGCGTCCTGTGGGGCTCCGTCGGGCCCTGTCAGATTCGCTCGGGCCCTGTCGGGTTTGCTCGGGCCCTGTCAGGCTCCGTCGAGCCCTGTCAGGTTTGCTCGGGACCTGTCGGGTTTGCTCGGGCCCTGTCAGGCTCCGTCGAGCCCTGTCGGGTTTGCTCGGGCCCTGTCAGGCTCCGTCAGGCCCTGTCTGGTTTGCTCGTACCGTGTCGGGCTCCATCGGGCCCTGTCAGGTTTGCTTGGGCACTGTCGGGCTCCGTCGGGCCCTGTCAGGCTTTGTCGAACCCTGTCGGGTTTGCTCAGGCCCTGTCGGGTTTGCTCGGGCCCTGTCAGGCTCCGTCGAGCCCTGTCAGGTTTGCTCGGGCCCTGTCGGGTTTGCTCGGGCCCTGTCAGGCTCCGTCGATCCCTGTCGGGTTTGCTCGGGCCCTGTCGGGCTCCTTCGTGCCCTGTCAGGTTTGCTCGGGCCCTGTCGGGTTTGCTCGGGCCCTGTCAGGCTCCGTCGGGCCCTGTCGGATTTGCTCAGGCCCTGTCGGGTTTGCTAGGGCCCTGTCGGGCTCCGTCGGGCCCTGTCTGGTTTCCTCAGGCCCTGTCGGGCTCCGTCGAGCCCTGTCGGGTTTGCTCGGGCCCTGTCAAGCTCCGTCGGGCCCTGTCGGATTTCCTCGGGCCCTCTCGGGTTCCGTCGGGCCCTCTCGGGTTCCGTCCGGCCCTGTCGGGTTTCCTCGGGCCCTGTCGGACTCTATCGAGCCCTGTCAGGCTCCGTCGGGCTCTTTCGGGTTTGCTCAGGCCCTGTCGGGCTCCGTCGGGCCCTGTCAGGCTTTGTCAGGTCCTGTCAGGTTTGCTCGGGCCCTGTCGGGCCTTGTCGGGCCCTGTCGGGTTTGCTAGGGCTCTGTCGGGCTCCAGCGTGCCCTGTCGGGTTTGCCCGGGCCCTGTCAGGCTCCATCAGGCCCTGTCGGGTTTGCTCGGGGCCTATCGGGCTCCGTCGAGCCCTGTCGGGTTTCTGCGGGCCCTGTCAGGCTCCATCGAGTCCTGTCAGGCTCCGTCGGGCCCTTTCGGGTTTGCTCAGACCCTGTCGGGCTCCGTCGGGCCCTGTCGGGTTTGCTCGGGCCCTGTCGGGTTTGCTCGGGCCCTGTCAGGCTTTGTCAAGCCCTGTCGGGTTTGCTAGGGCCCTGTCGGGCTCCGTCGGGCCCTGTCTGGTTTCCTCAGGCCCTGTCGGGCTCCGTCGGGCCCTGTCGGGTTTGCTCAGGCCCTGTCGGGTTTGCTAGGGCCCTGTCGGGCTCCGTCGGGCCCTGTCTGGTTTCCTCAGGCCCTGTCGGGCTCCGTCGGGCCCTGTCTGTTTTCCTCAGGCCCTGTCGGGCTCCGTCGAGCCCTGTCGGGTTTGCTCGGGCCCTGTCAGGCTCCGTCGCGCCCTGTCGGGTTTCCTTGGGCCCTGTCGGGCTCCATCGAGCCCTGTCGGGTTTGCTCGGGCCCTGTCGGGCTCCATCGGACCCCTTCAGGCTTTGTCGGGTCCTGTCGGGTTTGCTCAGGCCCTGTCGGGCCTTTTCGGGCCCTGTCGGGTTTGCTCGGGCCCTGTCGGGTTTGCCCGCGTCCTGTGGGGCTCCGTCGGGCCCTGTCAGATTCGCTCGGGCCCTGTCGGGTTTGCTCGGGCCTTGTCAGGCTCCGTCAGGCCCTGTCGGGTTTGCTCGGGCCCTGTCAGGCTCCGTCGGGCCCTGTCAGGTTTGCTCAGGCCCTGTCGGGATCCGTTGGGCCCTGTCGGGTTTGCTCGGGCCCTGTCGGGCTCCTTCGTGCCCTGTCAGGTTTACTCGGGCCCTGTCGGGTTTGCTCGGGCCCTGTCAGGCTCCGTCGAGCCCTGTCAGGTTTGCTCGGGCCCTGTCGGGTTTGCTCGGACCCTGTCAGGCTCCGTCGAGCCCTGTCGGGTTTGCTCGGGCCCTGTCAGGCTCCGTCAGGCCCTGTCTGGTTTGCTCGTACCGTGTCGGGCTCCATCTGGCCCTGTCAGGTTTGCTTGGGCACTGTCGGGCTCCGTCGGGCCCTGTCAGGCTTTGTCGAACCCTGTCGGGTTTGCTCAGGCCCTGTCGGGTTTGCTCGGGCCCTGTCGGGCTCCTTCGTGCCCTGTCAGGTTTGCTCGGGCCCTGTCGGGTTTGCTCTGGCCCTGTCAGGCTCCGTCGCACCCTGTCGGGTTTGCTCGGGCCCTGTCGGGCTCCATCGAGCCCTGTCGGGTTTGCTCGGGCCCTGTCGGGCTCCATCGGACCCCTTCAGGCTTTTTCGGGTCCTGTCGGGTTTGCTCAGGCCCTGTCGGGCCTTGTCAGGCCCTGTCAGGTTTGCTCGGGCCCTGTCGGGTTTGCCCGCGTCCTGTGGGGCTCCGTCGGGCCCTGTCAGATTCGCTCGGGCCCTGTCGGGTTTGCTCGGGCCCTGTCAGGCTCCGTCAGGCCCTGTCTGGTTTGCTCGTACTGTGTCGGGCTCCATCGGGCCCTGTCAGGTTTGCTTGGGCACTGTCGGGCTTTGTCGGGCCCTGTCAGGCTTTGTCGAACCCTGTCGGGTTTGCTCAGGCCCTGTCGGGTTTGCTCGGGCCCTGTCAGGCTCCGTCGAGCCCTGTCAGGTTTGCTCGGGCCCTGTCGGGTTTGCTCGGGCCCTGTCAGGCTCCGTCGAGCCCTGTCGGGTTTGCTCGGGCCCTGTCAGGCTCCGTCAGGCCCTGTCTGGTTTGCTCGTACCGTGTCGGGCTCCATCGGGCCCTGTCAGGTTTGCTTGGGCACTGTCGGGCTCCGTCGGGCCCTGTCAGGCTTTGTCGAACCCTGTCGGGTTTGCTCAGGCCCTGTCGGGTTTGCTCGGGCCCTGTCAGGCTCCGTCGAGCCCTGTCAGGTTTGCTCGGGCCCTGTCGGGTTTGCTCGGGCCCTGTCAGGCTCCGTCGAGCCCTGTCGGGTTTGCTCGGGCCCTGTCAGGCTCCGTCAGGCCCTGTCTGGTTTGCTCGTACCGTGTCGGGCTCCATCGGGCCCTGTCAGGTTTGCTTGGGCACTGTCGGGCTTTGTCGGGCCCTGTCAGGCTTTGTCGAACCCTGTCGGGTTTGCTCAGGCCCTGTCGGGTTTGCTCGGGCCCTGTCAGGCTCCGTCGAGCCCTGTCAGGTTTGCTCGGGACCTGTCGGGTTTGCTCGGGCCCTGTCAGGCTCCGTCGAGCCCTGTCGGGTTTGCTCGGGCCCTGTCAGGCTCCGTCAGGCCCTGTCTGGTTTGCTCGTACCGTGTCGGGCTCCATCGGGCCCTGTCAGGTTTGCTTGGGCACTGTCGGGCTCCGTCGGGCCCTGTCAGGCTTTGTCGAACCCTGTCGGGTTTGCTCAGGCCCTGTCGGGTTTGCTCGGGCCCTGTCAGGCTCCGTCGAGCCCTGTCAGGTTTGCTCGGGCCCTGTCGGGTTTGCTCGGGCCCTGTCAGGCTCCGTCGAGCCCTGTCGGGTTTGCTCGGGCCCTGTCGGGCTCCTTCGTGCCCTGTCAGGTTTGCTCGGGCCCTGTCGGGTTTGCTCGGGCCCTGTCAGGCTCCGTCGGGCCCTGTCGGATTTGCTCAGGCCCTGTCGGGTTTGCGAGGGCCCTGTCGGGCTCCGTCGGGCCCTGTCTGGTTTCCTCAGGCCCTGTCGGGCTCCGTCGAGCCCTGTCGGGTTTGCTCGGGCCCTGTCAAGCTCCGTCGGGCCCTGTCGGATTTCCTCGGGCCCTCTCGGGTTCCGTCGGGCCCTCTCGGGTTCCGTCCGGCCCTGTCGGGTTTCCTCGGGCCCTGTCGGACTCTATCGAGCCCTGTCAGGCTCCGTCGGGCTCTTTCGGGTTTGCTCAGGCCCTGTCGGGCTCCGTCGGGCCCTGTCAGGCTTTGTCAGGTCCTGTCAGGTTTGCTCGGGCCCTGTCGGGCCTTGTCGGGCCCTGTCGGGTTTGCTAGGGCTCTGTCGGGCTCCAGCGTGCCCTGTCGGGTTTGCCCGGGCCCTGTCAGGCTCCATCAGGCCCTGTCGGGTTTGCTCGGGCCCTATCGGGCTCCGTCGAGCCCTGTCGGGTTTCTGCGGGCCCTGTCAGGCTCCATCGAGTCCTGTCAGGCTCCGTCGGGCCCTTTCGGGTTTGCTCAGACCCTGTCGGGCTCCGTCGGGCCCTGTCGGGTTTGCTCGGGCCCTGTCGGGTTTGCTCGGGCCCTGTCAGGCTTTGTCAAGCCCTGTCGGGTTTGCTAGGGCCCTGTCGGGCTCCGTCGGGCCCTGTCTGGTTTCCTCAGGCCCTGTCGGGCTCCGTCGGGCCCTGTCGGGTTTGCTCAGGCCCTGTCGGGTTTGCTAGGGCCCTGTCGGGCTCCGTCGGGCCCTGTCTGGTTTCCTCAGGCCCTGTCGGGCTCCGTCGGGCCCTGTCTGTTTTCCTCAGGCCCTGTCGGGCTCCGTCGAGCCCTGTCGGGTTTGCTCGGGCCCTGTCAGGCTCCGTCGCGCCCTGTCGGGTTTCCTTGGGCCCTGTCGGGCTCCATCGAGCCCTGTCGGGTTTGCTCGGGCCCTGTCGGGCTCCATCGGACCCCTTCAGGCTTTGTCGGGTCCTGTCGGGTTTGCTCAGGCCCTGTCGGGCCTTTTCGGGCCCTGTCGGGTTTGCTCGGGCCCTGTCGGGTTTGCCCGCGTCCTGTGGGGCTCCGTCGGGCCCTGTCAGATTCGCTCGGGCCCTGTCGGGTTTGCTCGGGCCTTGTCAGGCTCCGTCAGGCCCTGTCGGGTTTGCTCGGGCCCTGTCAGGCTCCGTCGGGCCCTGTCAGGTTTGCTCAGGCCCTGTCGGGATCCGTTGGGCCCTGTCGGGTTTGCTCGGGCCCTGTCGGGCTCCTTCGTGCCCTGTCAGGTTTACTCGGGCCCTGTCGGGTTTGCTCGGGCCCTGTCAGGCTCCGTCGAGCCCTGTCAGGTTTGCTCGGGCCCTGTCGGGTTTGCTCGGACCCTGTCAGGCTCCGTCGAGCCCTGTCGGGTTTGCTCGGGCCCTGTCAGGCTCCGTCAGGCCCTGTCTGGTTTGCTCGTACCGTGTCGGGCTCCATCTGGCCCTGTCAGGTTTGCTTGGGCACTGTCGGGCTCCGTCGGGCCCTGTCAGGCTTTGTCGAACCCTGTCGGGTTTGCTCAGGCCCTGTCGGGTTTGCTCGGGCCCTGTCGGGCTCCTTCGTGCCCTGTCAGGTTTGCTCGGGCCCTGTCGGGTTTGCTCTGGCCCTGTCAGGCTCCGTCGCACCCTGTCGGGTTTGCTCGGGCCCTGTCGGGCTCCATCGAGCCCTGTCGGGTTTGATCGGGCCCTGTCGGGCTCCATCGGACCCCTTCAGGCTTTTTCGGGTCCTGTCGGGTTTTCTCAGGCCCTGTCGGGCCTTGTCAGGCCCTGTCAGGTTTGCTCGGGCCCTGTCGGGTTTGCCCGCGTCCTGTGGGGCTCCGTCGGGCCCTGTCAGATTCGCTCGGGCCCTGTCGGGTTTGCTCGGGCCCTGTCAGGCTCCGTCAGGCCCTGTCTGGTTTGCTCGTACTGTGTCGGGCTCCATCGGGCCCTGTCAGGTTTGCTTGGGCACTGTCGGGCTTTGTCGGGCCCTGTCAGGCTTTGTCGAACCCTGTCGGGTTTGCTCAGGCCCTGTCGGGTTTGCTCGGGCCCTGTCAGGCTCCGTCGAGCCCTGTCAGGTTTGCTCGGGCCCTGTCGGGTTTGCTCGGGCCCTGTCAGGCTCCGTCGAGCCCTGTCGGGTTTGCTCGGGCCCTGTCAGGCTCCGTCAGGCCCTGTCTGGTTTGCTCGTACCGTGTCGGGCTCCATCGGGCCCTGTCAGGTTTGCTTGGGCACTGTCGGGCTCCGTCGGGCCCTGTCAGGCTTTGTCGAACCCTGTGGGGTTTGCTCAGGCCCTGTCGGGTTTGCTCGGGCCCTGTCAGGCTCCGTCGAGCCCTGTCAGGTTTGCTCGGGCCCTGTCGGGTTTGCTCGGGCCCTGTCAGGCTCCGTCGAGCCCTGTCGGGTTTGCTCGGGCCCTGTCAGGCTCCGTCAGGCCCTGTCTGGTTTGCTCGTACCGTGTCGGGCTCCATCGGGCCCTGTCAGGTTTGCTTGGGCACTGTCGGGCTTTGTCGGGCCCTGTCAGGCTTTGTCGAACCCTGTCGGGTTTGCTCAGGCCCTGTCGGGTTTGCTCGGGCCCTGTCAGGCTCCGTCGAGCCCTGTCAGGTTTGCTCGGGACCTGTCGGGTTTGCTCGGGCCCTGTCAGGCTCCGTCGAGCCCTGTCAGGTTTGCTCGGGCCCTGTCAGGCTCCGTCAGGCCCTGTCTGGTTTGCTCGTACCGTGTCGGGCTCCATCGGGCCCTGTCAGGTTTGCTTGGGCACTGTCGGGCTCCGTCGGGCCCTGTCAGGCTTTGTCGAACCCTGTCGGGTTTGCTCAGGCCCTGTCGGGTTTGCTCGGGCCCTGTCAGGCTCCGTCGAGCCCTGTCAGGTTTGCTCGGGCCCTGTCGGGTTTGCTCGGGCCCTGTCAGGCTCTGTCGAGCCCTGTCGGGTTTGCTCGGGCCCTGTCGGGCTCCTTCGTGCCCTGTCAGGTTTGCTCGGGCCCTGTCGGGTTTGCTCGGGCCCTGTCAGGCTCCGTCGGGCCCTGTCGGATTTGCTCAGGCCCTGTCGGGTTTGCTAGGGCCCTGTCGGGCTCCGTCGGGCCCTGTCTGGTTTCCTCAGGCCCTGTCGGGCTCCGTCGAGCCCTGTCGGGTTTGCTCGGGCCCTGTCAAGCTCCGTCGGGCCCTGTCGGATTTCCTCGGGCCCTCTCGGGTTCCGTCGGGCCCTCTCGGGTTCCGTCCGGCCCTGTCGGGTTTCCTCGGGCCCTGTCGGACTCTATCGAGCCCTGTCAGGCTCCGTCGGGCTCTTTCGGGTTTGCTCAGGCCCTGTCGGGCTCCGTCGGGCCCTGTCAGGCTTTGTCAGGTCCTGTCAGGTTTGCTCGGGCCCTGTCGGGCCTTGTCGGGCCCTGTCGGGTTTGCTAGGGCTCTGTCGGGCTCCAGCGTGCCCTGTCGGGTTTGCCCGGGCCCTGTCAGGCTCCATCAGGCCCTGTTGGGTTTGCTCGGGCCCTATCGGGCTCCGTCGAGCCCTGTCGGGTTTCTGCGGGCCCTGTCAGGCTCCATCGAGTCCTGTCAGGCTCCGTCGGGCCCTTTCGGGTTTGCTCAGACCCTGTCGGGCTCCGTCGGGCCCTGTCGGGTTTGCTCGGGCCCTGTCGGGTTTGCTCGGGCCCTGTCAGGCTTTGTCAAGCCCTGTCGGGTTTGCTAGGGCCCTGTCGGGCTCCGTCGGGCCCTGTCTGGTTTCCTCAGGCCCTGTCGGGCTCCGACGAGCCCTGTCGGGTTTGCTCGGGCCCTGTCAGGCTCCGTCGCGCCCTGTCGGGTTTCCTCGGGCCCTGTCAGGCTCCATCGAGCCCTGTCGGGTTTGCTCGGGCCCTGTCGGGCTCCATCGGACCCCTTCAGGCTTTGTCGGGTCCTGTCGGGTTTGCTCAGGCCCTGTCGGGCCTTGTCAGGCCCTGTCGGGTTTGCTCGGGCCCTGTCGGGTTTGCCCGCGTCCTGTGGGGCTCCGTCGGGCCCTGTCAGATTCGCTCTGGCCCTGTCGGGTTTGCTCGGGCCCTGTCAGGCTCCGTCAGGCCCTGTCGGGTTTGCTCGGGCCCTGTCAGGCTCCGTCGGGCCCTGTCAGGTTTGCTCAGGCCCTGTCGGGATCCGTTGGGCCCTGTCTGGTTTGCTCAAGCCCTGTCGAGCTCCTTCATGCCCTGTCAGGTTTGCTCGGGCCCTGTCGGGTTTGCTCGGGCCCTGTCAGGCTCCGTCGAGCCCTGTCAGGTTTGCTCGGGCCCTGTCGGGTTTGCTCGGGCCCTGTCAGGCTCCGTCGAGCCCTGTCGGGTTTGCTCGGGCCCTGTCAGGCTCCGTCAGGCCCTGTCTGGTTTGCTCGTACCGTGTCGGGCTCCATCGGGCCCTGTCAGGTTTGCTTGGGCACTGTCGGGCTCCGTCGGGCCCTGTCAGGCTTTGTCGAACCCTGTCGGGTTTGCTCAGGCCCTGTCGGGTTTGCTCGGGCTCTGTCGGGCTCCTTCGTGCCCTGTCAGGTTTGCTCGGGCTCTGTCGGGTTCCATCGGGCCCTGTCAGGCTCCGTCGCGCCCTGTCGGGTTTCCTCGGGCCCTGTCGGGCTCCATCGAGCCCTGTCGGGTTTGCTCGGGCCCTGTCGAGCTCCAACGGACCCCTTCAGGCTTTGTCGGGTCCTGTCGGGTTTGCTCAGGCCCTGTCGGGCCTTGTCAGGCCCTGTCAGGTTTGCTCGGGCCCTGTCGGGTTTGCCCGCGTCCTGTGGGGCTCCGTCGGGCCCTGTCAGATTCGCTCGGGCCCTGTCGGGTTTGCTCGGGCCCTGTCAGGCTCCGTCAGGCCCTGTCTGGTTTGCTCGCACCGTGTCGGGCTCCATCGGGCCCTGTCAGGTTTGCTTGGGCACTGTCGGGCTTTGTCGGGCCCTGTCAGGCTTTGTCGAACCCTGTCGGGTTTGCTCAGGCCCTGTCGGGTTTGCTCGGGCCCTGTCAGGCTCCGTCGAGCCCTGTCAGGTTTACTCGGGCCCTGTCGGGTTTGCTCGGGCCCTGTCAGGCTCCATCGAGCCCTGTCGGGTTTGCTCGGGCCCTGTCAGGCTCCGTCAGGCCCTGTCTGGTTTGCTCGTACCGTGTCGGGCTCCATCGGGCCCTGTCAGGTTTGCTTGGGCACTGTCGGGCTCCGTCGGGCCCTGTCAGGCTTTGTCGAACCCTGTCGGGTTTGCTCAGGCCCTGTCGGGTTTGCTCGGGCCCTGTCAGGCTCCGTCGAGCCCTGTCAGGTTTGCTCGGGCCCTGTCGGGTTTGCTCGGGCCCTGTCAGGCTCTGTCGAGCCCTGTCGGGTTTGCTCGGGCCCTGTCGGGCTCCTTCGTGCCCTGTCAGGTTTGCTCGGGCCCTGTCGGGTTTGCTCGGGCCCTGTCAGGTTTGCTCGGGCCCTGTCAGGCTCCGTCAGGCCCTATCGGGTTTGCTCGAGCCCTATCGGGCTCCGTCGGGCCCTGTCTGGTTTCCTCAGGCCCTGTCGGGCTCCGTCGAGCCCTGTCGGGTTTGCTCGGGCCCTGTCAATCTCTGTCGGGCCCTGTCGGATTTCCTCGGGCCCTCTCGGGTTCCGTCGGGCCCTCTCGGGTTCCGTCCGGCACTGTCGGGTTTCCTCGGGCCCTGTCGGACTCTATCGAGCCCTGTCAGGCTCCGTCGGGCTCTTTCGGCTTTGCTCAGGCCCTGTCGGGCTCCGTCGGGCCCTGTCAGGCTTTGTCAGTTCCTGCCAGGTTTGCTCGGGCCCTGTCGGGCCTTGTCGGGCCCTGTCGGGTTTGCTAGGGCTCTGTCGGGCTCCAGCGCGCCCTGTCGGGTTTGCCCGGGCCCTGTCAGGCTCCATCAGGCCCTGTCGGGTTTGCTCGGGCCCTATCGGGCTCCGTCGAGCCCTGTCGGGTTTCCTCGGGCCCTGTCGGGCTCCATCGAGCCCTGTCAGGCTCCGTCGGGCCCTTTCGGGTTTGCTCGGGCCCTGTCGGGCTCCGTCGGGCCCTGTCGGGTTTGCTCGGGCCCTGTCGGGTTTGCTTGGGCCCTGTCAGGCTTTGTCAAGCCCTGTCGGGTTTGCTAGGGCCCTGTCGGGCTCCGTCGGGCCCTGTCTGGTTTCCTCAGGCCCTGTCGGGCTCCGTCGGGCCCTGTCGGGTTTGCTCAGGCCCTGTCGGGTTTGCTAGGGCCCTGTCGGGCTCCGTCGGGCCCTGTCTGGTTTCCTCAGGCCCTGACGGGCTCCGTCGAGCCCTGTCGGGTTTGCTCGGGCCCTGTCAGGCTCCGTCGCGCCCTGTCGGGTTTCCTCGGGCCCTGTCGGGCTCCATCGAGCCCTGTCGGGTTTGCTCGGGCCCTGTCGGGCTCCATCGGACCCCTTCAGGCTTTGTCGGGTCCTGTCGGGTTTGCTCAGGCCCTGTCGGGCCTTGTCAGGCCCTGTCGGGTTTGCTCGGGCCCTGTCGGGTTTGCCCGCGTCCTGTGGGGCTCCGTCGGGCCCTGTCAGATTCGCTCGGGCCCTGTCGGGTTTGCTCTGGCCTTGTCAGGCTCCGTCAGGCCCTGTCGGGTTTGCTCGGGCCCTGTCAGGCTCCGTCGGGCCCTGTCAGGTTTGCTCAGGCCCTGTCGGGATCCGTTGGGCCCTGTCGGGTTTGCTCGGGCCCTGTCGGGCTCCTTCGTGCCCTGTCAGGTTTGCTCGGGCCCTGTCGGGTTTGCTCGGGCCCTGTCAGGCTCCGTCGAGCCCTGTCAGGTTTGCTCGGGCCCTGTCGGGTTTGCTCGGGCCCTGTCAGGCTCCGTCGAGCCCTGTCGGGTTTGCTCGGGCCCTGTCAGGCTCCGTCAGGCCCTGTCTGGTTTGCTCGTACCGTGTCGGGCTCCATCGGGCCCTGTCAGGTTTGCTTGGGCACTGTCGGGCTCCGTCGGGCCCTGTCAGGCTTTGTCGAACCCTGTCGGGTTTGCTCAGGCCCTGTCGGGTTTGCTCGGGCCCTGTCAGGCTCCGTCGAGCCCTGTCAGGTTTGCTCGGGCCCTGTCGGGTTTCCTCGGGCCCTGTCGGGCTCCTTCGTGCCCTGTCAGGTTTACTCGGGCCCTGTCGGGTTTGCTCGGGCCCTGTCAGGCTTTGTCGAGCCCTGTCAGGTTTGCTCGGGCCCTGTCGGGTTTGCTCGGACCCTGTCAGGCTCCGTCGAGCCCTGTCGGATTTGCTCAGGCCCTGTCGGGTTTGCTAGGGCCCTGTCGGGCTCCGTCGGGCCCTGTCTGGTTTCCTCAGGCCCTGTCGGGCTCCGTCGAGCCCTGTCGGGTTTGCTCGGGCCCTGTCAAGCTCCGTCGGGCCCTGTCGGATTTCCTCGGGCCCTCTCGGGTTCCGTCGGGCCCTCTCGGGTTCCGTCCGGCCCTGTCGGGTTTCCTCGGGCCCTGTCGGACTCTATCGAGCCCTGTCAGGCTCCGTCGGGCTCTTTCGGGTTTGCTCAGGCCCTGTCGGGCTCCGTCGGGCCCTGTCAGGCTTTGTCAGGTCCTGTCAGGTTTGCTCGGGCCCTGTCGGGCCTTGTCGGGCCCTGTCGGGTTTGCTAGGGCTCTGTCGGGCTCCAGCGTGCCCTGTCGGGTTTGCCCGGGCCCTGTCAGGCTCCATCAGGCCCTGTCGGGTTTGCTCGGGCCCTATCTGGCTCCGTCGAGCCCTGTCGGGTTTCTGCGGGCCCTGTCAGGCTCCATCGAGTCCTGTCAGGCTCCGTCGGGCCCTTTCGGGTTTGCTCAGACCCTGTCGGGCTCCGTCGGGCCCTGTCGGGTTTGCTCGGGCCCTGTCGGGTTTGCTCGGGCCCTGTCAGGCTTTGTCAAGCCCTGTCGGGTTTGCTAGGGCCCTGTCGGGCTCCGTCGGGCCCTGTCTGGTTTCCTCAGGCCCTGTCGGGCTCCGACGAGCCCTGTCGGGTTTGCTCGGGCCCTTTCAGGCTCCGTCGCGCCCTGTCGGGTTTCCTCGGGCCCTGTCGGGCTCCATCGAGCCCTGTCGGGTTTGCTCGGGCCCTGTCGGGCTCCATCGGACCCCTTCAGGCTTTGTCGGGTCCTGTCGGGTTTGCTCAGGCCCTGTCGGGCCTTGTCAGGCCCTGTCGGGTTTGCTCGGGCCCTGTCGGGTTTGCCCGCGTCCTGTGGGGCTCCGTCGGGCCCTGTCAGATTCGCTCTGGCCCTGTCGGGTTTGCTCGGGCCCTGTCAGGCTCCGTCAGGCCCTGTCGGGTTTGCTCGGGCCCTGTCAGGCTCCGTCGGGCCCTGTCAGGTTTGCTCAGGCCCTGTCGGGATCCGTTGGGCCCTGTCGGGTTTGCTCAAGCCCTGTCGGGCTCCTTCATGCCCTGTCAGGTTTGCTCGGGCCCTGTCGGGTTTGCTCGGGCCCTGTCAGGCTCCGTCGAGCCCTGTCAGGTTTGCTCGGGCCCTGTCGGGTTTGCTCGGGCCCTGTCAGGCTCCGTCGAGCCCTGTCGGGTTTGCTCGGGCCCTGTCAGGCTCCGTCAGGCCCTGTCTGGTTTGCTCGTACCGTGTCGGGCTCCATCGGGCCCTGTCAAGTTTGCTTGGGCACTGTCGGGCTCCGTCGGGCCCTGTCAGGCTTTGTCGAACCCTGTCGGGTTTGCTCAGGCCCTGTCGGCTTTGCTCGGGCCCTGTCGGGCTCCTTCGTGCCCTGTCAGGTTTGCTCGGGCTCTGTCGGGTTCCATCGGGCCCTGTCAGGCTCCGTCGCGCCCTGTCGGGTTTCCTCGGGCCCTGTCGGGCTCCATGGAGCCCTGTCGGGTTTGCTCGGGCCCTGTCGGGCTCCAACGGACCCCTTCAGGCCTTGTCGGGTCCTGTCGGGTTTGCTCAGGCCCTGTCGGGCCTTGTCAGGCCCTGTCGGGTTTGCTCGGGCCCTGTCGGGTTTGCCCGCGTCCTGTGGGGCTCCGTCGGGCCCTGTCAGATTCGCTCGGGCCCTGTCGGGTTTGCTCGGGCCCTGTCAGGCTCCGTCAGGCCCTGTCTGGTTTGTTCGTACCGTGTCGGGCTCCATCGGGCCCTGTCAGGTTTGCTTGGGCACTGTCGGGCTTTGTCGGGCCCTGTCAGGCTTTGTCGAACCCTGTCAGGTTTGCTCAGGCCCTGTCGGGTTTGCTCGGGCCCTGTCAGGCTCCGTCGAGCCCTGTCAGGTTTACTCAGGCCCTGTCGGGTTTGCTCGGGCCCTGTCAGGCTCCATCGAGCCCTGTCGGGTTTGCTCGGGCCCTGTCAGGCTCCGTCAGGCCCTGTCTGGTTTGCTCGTACCGTGTCGGGCTCCATCGGGCCCTGTCAGGTTTGCTTGGGCACTGTCGGGCTCCGTCGGGCCCTGTCAGGCTTTGTCGAACCCTGTCGGGTTTGCTCAGGCCCTGTCGGGTTTGCTCGGGCCCTGTCAGGCTCCGTCGAGCCCTGTCAGGTTTGCTCGGGCCCTGTCGGGTTTGCTCGGGCCCTGTCAGGCTCCATCAGGCCCTGTCGGGTTTGCTCGGGCCTTATCGGGCTCCGTCGAGCCCTGTCGGGTTTCCTCGGGCCCTGTCGGACTCTATCGAGCCCTGTCAGGCTCCGTCGGGCTCTTTCGGGTTTGCTCAGGCCCTGTCGGGCTCCGTCGGCCCCTGTCGGGTTTCCTCGGGCCCTGTCGGGCTCCGTCGGGCCCTGTCGGGCTCCGTCGGGCCCTGTCGGGTTTTCTCGGGCCCTGTCGGGTTTGCTAAAGCCCTGTCAGGCTTCGTCGGACCCTGTCGAGTGTGCTCGGGCCCTGTCGGGCTCCGTCGAGCCCTGTCAGGTTTGCTTCGGCCTTGTCAGGCTCCGTCGGGCCCTGTCGGATTTCCTCGGGCCCTGTCTGGTTTGCTCAGGCCCTGTCGAGGTCCGTCGGGCCCTGTCGGGTTTCCTCGGGCCCTGTCGGACTCCATTGAGCCCTGCAAAGCGCCGTCGGGCTCTTTCGGGTTTGCTCGGGCCCTGGCGGGCTCCGTCGGGCCCTGTCAGGCTTTGTCAGGTACTGTCAGGTTTCCTCGGGCCCTGTCGAGCCTTGTCGGGCCCTGTCGGGTTTGTTCGGGCCCTGTCAGGCTCCAGCGTGCCCTGTCAGGTTTGCTCGGGCCCTATCGGGCTCCATCGAGCCCTGTCGGGTTTCCTCGGGCCCTGTCGGACTCCATCGAGCCCTGTCAGGCACCGTCGGGCCCTTTCGGGTTTGCTCGGGCCCCGTCGGGCTCCGTCAGGCCCTGTCGGGTTTGCTCGGGCCCTGTCAGGCTCCGTCGGGCCCTGTCAGGTTTGCTCAGGCCCTGTCGGGATCCGTTGGGCCCTGTCGGGTTTGCTCGGGCCCTGTCGGACTCCTTCGTGCCCTGTCAGGTTTGCTTGGGCCCTGTCGGGTTTCCTCGGGCCCTGTCAGGCTCCGTCGAGCCCTGTCAGGTTTGCTCGGGCCCTGTCGGGTTTGCTCGGGCCCTGTCAGGCTCCGTCGGGCCCTGTCGGGTTTCCACGGGCCCTGTCAGGCTCCATCGAGCCCTGTCAGGGTTTGTCGAACCCTGTCGGGTTTGCTCGGGCCCTGTTGGGTTTGCTCGGGTCCTGTCGGGCTCTGTCGGGCACTGTCGGGTTTGCTCGGGCCCTCTCAGGCTCCGTCGGGCCCTGTCGGATTTCCTCGGGCCCTCTCGGGTTCCGTCGGGCCCTCTCGGGTTCCATCGGGCCCTGTCGGGTTTCCTCGGGCCCTGTCGGACTCTATCGAGCCCTGTCAGGCTCCGTCGGGCTCTTTCGGGTTTGCTCAGGCCCTGTCGGGCTCCGTCGGGCCCTGTCAGGCTTTGTCAGGTCCTGTCAGGTTTTCTCGGGCCCTGTTGGGCCTTGTCGGGCATAGTCAGGTTTGCTCGGGCTCTGTCGGGCTCCAGCGTGCCCTGTCGGGTTTGCCCGGGCCCTGTCAGGCTCCATCAGGCCCTGTCGGGTTTGCTCGGGCCCTGTCGGGTTTGCTCGGGCCCTGTCAGGCTCCGTCGAGCCCTGTCGGGTTTGCTCGGGCCCTGTCAGGCTTTGTCAGGCCCTGTCTGGTTTGCTCGTACCGTGTCGGGCTCCATCGGGCCCTGTCAGGTTTGCTTGGGCACTGTCGGGCTCCGTCGGGCCCTGTCAGGCTTTGTCGAACCCTGTCGGGTTTGCTCAGGCCCTGTCGCGTTTGCTCGGGCCCTGTCAGGCTCCGTCGAGCCCTGTCAGGTTTGCTCGGGCCCTCTCGGGTTTGCTCGGGCCCTGTCAGGCTCCGTCGAGCCCTGTCGGGTTTGCTCGGGCCCTGTCAGGCTCCGTCAGGCCCTGTCTGGTTTGCTCGTACCGTGTCGGGCTCCATCGGGCCCTGTCAGGTTTGCTTGGGCACTGTCGGGCTCCGTCGGGCCCTGTCAGGCTTTGTCGAACCCTGTCGGGTTTGCTCAGGCCCTGTCGGGTTTGCTCGGGCCCTGTCGTGATCTGTCGGGCCCTGTCTGGTTTCCTCGGGCCCTGTCGGGCTCCGTCGGGCCCTGTCGGGTTTGCTCAGGCCCTGTCGGGTTTGCTGAAGCCCTGTCAGGCTTCGTCGGACCCTGTCGGGTTTGCTCGGGCCCTGTCGGGCTCCGTCGAACCCTGTCGGGTTTGCTCGGGCCCTGTCAGGCTCCGTCAGGCCCTATCGGGTTTCCTCGGGCCCTGTCGGGCTCCATCGAGCCCTGTCAGGTTTGCTCGGGCTCTGTCGGGCCTTGTCAGGCCCTGTCGGGTTTGCTCGGGACCTGTCGGGTTTGCCCGCGTCCTGTCAGGCTCCGTCGGGCCCTGTCAGATTGGCTCGGGCCCTGTCGGGTTTGCTCGGGCCCTTTCAGGCTCCGTCAGGCCCTGTCGGGTTTGCTCGTGCCCTGTTGGGCTCCGTCGGGCCCTGTCAGATTCGCTCGGGCCCTGTCGGGTTTGCTCGGGCCCTGTCAGGCTCCGTCAGGCCCTGTCGGGTTTGCTAGTGCCCTGTCGGGCTCCGTCGGGCCCTGTCAGGTTTGCTCAGGCCCTGTCAGAATCCGTTGGGCCCTGTCGGGTTTGCTCGGGCCCTGTTGGGCTCCTTCGTGCCCTGTCAGCTTTGCTCGGGCCCTGTCGGGTTTGCTCGGGCCCTGTCAGGCTCCGTCGAGCCCTGTCAGGTTTGCTCGGGCCCTGTCAGGCTCCGTCGGGCCCTGTCTGGTTTCCTCGGGCCCTGTCGGGCTCCATCGAGCTTTGTCAGGCTTTGTCGAACCCTGTCGGGTTTGCTCGGGCCCTGTCGGGTTTGCTCGGGTCCTCTCGGGTTCCGTCGGGCCCTGTCGGGTTTCCTCGGGCCCTGTCGGACTCTATCGAGCCCTGTCAGGCTCCGTCGGGCACTTTCGGGTTTGCTCAGGCCGTGTCGGGCTCCGTCAGGCCCTGTCAGGCTTTGTCAGGTCCTGTCAGGTTTGCTCGGGCCCTGTCGGGCCTTGTCGGGCCCTGTCGGGTTTGCTCGGGCTCTGTCGGGCTCCAGCGTGCCCTGTCGGGTTTGCCCGGGCCCTGTCAGGCTCCATCAGGCCCTGTCGGGTTTGCTCGGGCCCTATCGGGCTCCGTGGGGCCCTGTCGGGTTTCCTCGGGCCCTGTCGGGCTCCATCGAGCCCCGTCAGGCTCCGTCGGGCCCTTTCGGGTTTGCTCGGGCCTTGTCGGGCTCCGTCGGGCCCTGTCAGATTTGCTCAGGCCCTGTCAGGTTTGCTCGAGCCCTGTCGGGCTCCATCGGGTCCTGTCGGGTTTGCTCGGGCCCTATCGGGCTCCGTCGGGCCCTGTCGGGTTTCCTCGGGCCCTGTCAGGCTCCGTTGGGCCCTGTCGGCTTGCTCGGGCCCTGTCGGGTTTTCTGAAGCCCTGTCAGGCTTCATCGGACCCTGTCAAGTGTGCTCGGGCCCTGTCGGGCTCCGTCGAGCCCTGTCAGGTTTTCTCGAGCCTTGTCAGGCTCCTTCGGGCCCCGTCGGGTTTGCTCGGGCCCTGTCGGGTTTGCTCAGGCCCTGTCGGGTTCCGTCGGTCCCTGTCGGGTTTCATCGGGCCCTGTCGGACTCCACTGAGCCCTGTCAGGCTCCGTCAGGCTCTTTCGGGTTTGCTCGGGCCCTAGCGGGCTCCGTCGGGCCCTGTCAGGCTTTGTCAGGACGTGTCAGGTTTGCTCGGGCCCTGTCGGGCCTTGTCGGGCCCTGTCGGGTTTGCTCGGGCTCTGTCGGGCTCCAGCGTGCCCTGTCGGGTTTGCCCGGGCCCTGTTAGGCTCCGTCGGGCCCTGTCGGGTTTGCTCGGGCCCTGTCGGGCTCCGTCGGGCCCTGTCGGGTTTGCTTGGGCCCTGTCGGGCTCCGTCGAGCCCTGTCTGGTTTCCTCGGGCTCTGTCGGGCTCCGTCAGGCCCTGTCGGGTTTGCTCGGGCCCTGTCAGGCTCCGTCAGGCCCTGTCGGGTTTGCTCGTGCCCTGTCGGGCTCCGTCGGGCCCTGTCAGGTTTGCTCAGGCCCTGTCGGGATCCGTTGGGCCCTGTCGGGTTTGCTCGGGCCCTGTCGGGCTCCTTCGTGCCCTGTCAGGTTTGCTCGGGCCCTGTCGGGTTTGCTCGGGCCCTGTCAGGCTCCGTCGAGCCCTGTCAGGTTTGCTCGGGCCCTGTCAGGCTTTGTCGGGCCCTGTCGGGTTTCCTCGGGCCCTGTCGGGCTCCATCGAGCTTTGTCAGGCTTTGTCGAACCCTGTCGGGTTTGCTCGGGCCCTGTCGGGTTTGCTCGGGTCCTGTCGGGTTCCGTCGGGCCCTGTCGGGTTTCCTCGGGCCCTGTCGGACTCTATCGAGCCCTGTCAGGCTCCGTCGGGCTCTTTCGGGTTTGCTCAGGCCCTGTCGGGCTCCGTCGGGCCCTGTCAGGCTTTGTCAGGTCCTGTCAGGTTTGCTCAGGCCCTGTCAGGCCTTGTCGGGCCCTGTCGGGTTTGCTCGGGCTCTGTCGGGCTCCAGCGTGCCCTGTCGGGTGTGCCCGGGCCCTGTCAGGCTCCATCAGGCCCTGTCGGGTTTGCTCGGGCCCTATCGGGCTCCGTGGGGCCCTGTCGGGTTTCCTCGGGCCCTGTCGGGCTCCATCGAGCCCTGTCAGGCTCCGTCGGGCCCTTTCGGGTTTGCTCGGGCCTTGTCGGGCTCCGTCGGGCCCTGTCGGATTTGCTCAGGCCCTGTCGGGTTTGCTCGAGCCCTGTCAGGCTCCATCGGGTCCTGTCGGGTTTGCTCGGGCCCTATCGGGCTCCGTCAGGCCCTGTCGGGTTTCCTCGGGCCCTGTCAGGCTCCGTTGGGCCCTGTCGGCTTGCTCGGGCCCTGTCAGGTTTTCTGAAGCCCTGTCAGGCTTCATCGGACCCTATCAAGTGTGCTCGGGCCCTGTCGGGCTCCGTCGGGCCCTGTCAGGCTTTGTCGAACCCTGTCGGGTTTGCTCGGGCCCTGTCGGGTTTGCTCGGGCCCTGTCGGGATCTGTCGGGCCCTGTCTGGTTTCCTCGGGCCCTGTCGGGCTACGTCGGGCCCTGTCGGATTTGCTCGGGCCCTGTCGGGTTTGCTGAAGCCCTGTCAGGCTTCGTCGGACCCTGTCGGGTTTGCTCGGGCCCTGTCGGGCTCCGTCGAACCCTGTCGGGTTTGCTCGGGCCCTGTCAGGCTCCGTCGCGCCCTGTCGGGTTTCCTCGGGCCCTGTCGGGCTCCATCGAGCCCTGTCAGGTTTGCTCGGGCCCTGTCGGGTTTGCTCGGGCCCTGTCGGGCTCCATCGGACCCTATCAGGCTTTGGCGGGTCCTGTTGGGTTTGCTCAGGCCCTGTCGGGCCTTGTCAGCCCCTGTCAGGTTTGCTCGCGCCCTGTCGGGCTCCGTCGGGCCCTGTCAGGTTCTCTCGGGCCCTGTCAGGTTTGCTCGGGCCCTGTCAGGCTCCGTCAGGCCCTATCGGGTTTGCTCGAGCCCTATCGGGCTCCGTCAGGCCCTGTCAGGTTTGCTCGGGCCCTGTCGGGCCTTGTCAGGCCCTGTCGGGTTTGCTCGGGACCTGTCGGGTTTGCCCGCGTCCTGTCGGGCTCCGTCGGGCCCTGTCAGATTCGCTCGGGCCCTGTCGGGTTTGCTCGGGCCCTGTCAGGCTCCGTCAGGCCCTGTCGGGTTTGCTCGTGCCCTGTCGGGCTCCGTCGGGCCCTGTCAGGTTTGCTCAGGCCCTGTCGGGATCCGTTGGGCCTTGTCGGGTTTGCTCGGACCCTGTCGGGCTCCTTCGTGCCCTGTCAGATTTGCTCGGGCCCTGTCGGGTTTGCTCGGGCCCTGTCAGGCTCCGTCGGGCCCTGTC
Source organism: Patagioenas fasciata (assembly GCF_037038585.1). Classification (NCBI taxonomy): domain Eukaryota; kingdom Metazoa; phylum Chordata; class Aves; order Columbiformes; family Columbidae; genus Patagioenas; species Patagioenas fasciata. Next base: position 2,042,493 of record NW_027288506.1, read on the forward strand.
GGGTTTCCTCGGGCCCTGTCGGGCTCCATCGAGCCCTGTCAGGCTTTGTCGAACCCTGTTGGGTTTGCTCGGGCCCTGTCGGGATTGCTCGGGTCCTGTCGGGCTCTGTCGGGCCCTGTCGGGTTTGCTCGGGCCCTGTCGGGTTTGCTCGGGCCCTGTCAGGTTTGCTCGGGCCCTGTCGGGCCTTGTCGGGCCCTGTCGGGTTTGCTCGGGCTCTGTCGGGCTCCAGCGTGCCCTGTCGGGTTTGCCCGGGCCCTGTCAGGCTCCATCAGGCCCTGTCGGGTTTGCTCGGGCCCTATCGGGCTCCGTCGAGCCCTGTCGGCTTTCCTCGGGCCCTGTCGGGCTCCATCGAGCCCTGTCAGGCTCCGTCGGGCCCTTTCGGGTTTGCTCGGGCCCTGTCGGGCTCCGTCGGGCCCTGTTGGGTTTGCTCGGGCCCTGTCGGGTTTGCTCGGGCCCTGTCAGGCTTTGTCAAGCCCTGTCGGGTTTGCTAGGGCCCTGTCGGGCTCCGTCGGGCCCTGTCTGGTTTCCTCAGGCCCTGTCGGGCTCCGTCGGGCCCTGTCGGGTTTGCTCAGGCCCTGTCGGGTTTGCTAGGGCCCTGTCGGGCTCCGTCGGGCCCTGTCTGGTTTCCTCAGGCCCTGTCGGGCTCCGTCGAGCCCTGTTGGGTTTGCTCGGGCCCTGTCAGGCTCCGTCGCGCCCTGTCGGGTTTCCTCGGGCCCTGTCGGGCTCCATCGAGCGCTGTCGGGTTTGCTCGGGCCCTGTCGGGCTCCATCGGACCCCTTCAGGCTTTGTCGGGTCCTGTCGGGTTTGCTCAGGCCCTGTCGGGCCTTGTCAGGCCCTGTCGGGTTTGCTCGGGCCCTGTCGGGTTTGCCCGCGTCCTGTGGGGCTCCGTCGGGCCCTGTCAGATTCGCTCGGGCCCTGTCGGGTTTGCTCGGGCCTTGTCAGGCTCCGTCAGGCCCTGTCGGGTTTGCTCGGGCCCTGTCAGGCTCCGTCGGGCCCTGTCAGGTTTGCTCACGCCCTGTCGGGATCCGTTGGGCCCTGTCGGGTTTGCTCAGGCCCTGTCTGGCTCCTTCGTGCCCTGTCAGCTTTGCTCGGGCCCTGTCGGGTTTGCTCGGGCCCTGTCAGGCTCCGTCGAGCCCTGTCAGGTTTGCTCGGGCCCTGTCGGGTTTGCTCGGGCCCTGTCAGGCTCCGTCGAGCCCTGTCGGTTTTGCTCGGGCCCTGTCAGGCTCCGTCAGGCCCTGTCTGGTTTGCTCGTACCGTGTCGGGCTCCATCGGGCCCTGTCAGGTTTGCTTGGGCACTGTCGGGCTTTGTCGGGCCCTGTCAGGCTTTGTCGAACCCTGTCGGGTTTGCTCAGGCCCTGTCGGGTTTGCTCGGGCTCTGTCGTGCTCTGTCGGGCCCTGTCTGGTTTCCTCGGGCCCTGTCGGGCTCCGTCGGGCCCTGTCGGGTTTGCTCAGGCCCTGTCGGGTTTTCTGAAGCCCTGTCAGGCTTCGTCGGACCCTGTCGGGTTTGCTCGGGCCCTGTCGGGCTCCGTCGAACCCTGTCGGGTTTGCTCGGGCCCTGTCAGGCTCCGTCAGGCCCTATCGGGTTTCCTCGGGCCCTGTCGGGCTCCATCGAGCCCTGTCAGGTTTGCTCGGGCCCTGTCGGGCCTTGTCAGGCCCTGTCGGGTTTGCTCGGGACCTGTCGGGTTTGCCCGCGTCCTGTCAGGCTCCGTCGGGCCCTGTCAGATTCGCTCGGGCCCTGTCGGGTTTGCTCGGGCCCTGTCAGGCTCCGTCAGGCCCTGTCGGGTTTGCTCGGGCCTTGTCTGGCTCCTTCGTGCCCTGTCAGGTTTGCTCGGGCCCTGTCGGGTTTGCTCGGGCCCTGTCGGGCTCCTTCGTGCCCTGTCAGGTTTGCTCGGGCCCTGTCGGGTTTGCTCGGGCCCTGTCAGGCTCCGTCGAGCCCTGTCAGGTTTGCTCGGGCCCTGTCAGGCTCCGTCGGTCCCTGTCGGGTTTCCTCGGGCCCTGTCGGGCTCCATCGAGCTTTGTCAGGCTTTGTCGAACCCTGTCGGGTTTGCTCGGGCCCTGTCGGGTTTTCTCGGGTCCTGTCGGGTTCCGTCGGGCCCTGTCGGGTTTCCTCGGGCCCTGTCGGACTCTATCGAGCCCTGTCAGGCTCCGTCGGGCTCTTTCGGGTTTGCTCAGGCCCTGTCGGGCTCCGTCGGGCCCTGTCAGGCTTTGTCAGGTCCTGTCAGGTTTGCTCGGGCCCTGTCAGGCCTTGTCGGGCCCTGTCGGGTTTGCTCGGGCTCTGTCGGGCTCCAGCGTGCCCTGTCGGGTTTGCCCGGGCCCTGTCAGGCTCCATCAGGCCCTGTCGGGTTTGCTCGGGCCCTATCGGGCTCCGTGGGGCCCTGTCGGGTTTCCTCGGGCCCTGTCGGGCTCCATCGAGCCCTCTCAGGCTCCGTCGGGCCCTTTCGGGTTTGCTCGGGCCCTGTCGGTTTTGCTCGAGCCCTGTCAGGCTCCATCGGGTCCTGTCGGGTTTGCTCGGGCCCTATCGGGCTCCGTCAGGCCCTGTCGGGTTTCTTCGGGCCCTGTCAGGCTCCGTTGGGCCCTGTCTGCTTGCTCGGGCCCTGTCGGGTTTTCTGAAGCCCTGTCAGGCTTCATCGGACCCTGTCAAGTGTGCTCGGGCCCTGTCGGGCTCCGTCGGGCCCTGTCAGGCTTTGTCGAACCCTGTCGGGTTTGCTCGGGCCCTGTCGGGTTTGCTCGGGCCCTGTCGGGATCTGTCGGGCCCTGTCTGGTTTCCTCGGGCCCTGTCGGGCTCCGTCGGGCCCTGTCGGATTTGCTCGGGCCCTGTCGGGTTTGCTGAAGCCCTGTCAGGCTTCGTCGGACCCTGTCGGGTTTGCTCGGGCCCTGTCGGGCTCCGTCGAACCCTGTCGGGTTTGCTCGGGCCCTGTCAGGCTCCGTCGCGCCCTGTCGGGTTTCCTCGGGCCCTGTCGGGCTCCATCGAGCCCTGTCAGGTTTGCTCGGGCCCTGTCGGGTTTGCTCGGGCCCTGTCGGGCTCCATCGGACCCTATCAGGCTTTGGCGGGTCCTGTCGGGTTTGCTCAGGCCCTGTCGGGCCTTGTCAGCCCCTGTCAGGTTTGCTCGCGCCCTGTCGGGCTCCGTCGGGCCCTGTCAGGTTCTCTCGGGCCCTGTCAGGTTTGCTCGGGCCCTGTCAGGCTCCGTCAGGCCCTATCGGGTTTGCTCGAGCCCTATCGGGCTCCGTCAGGCCCTGTCAGGTTTGCTCGGGCCCTGTCGGGCCTTGTCAGGCCCTGTCGGGTTTGCTCGGGACCTGTCGGGTTTGCCCGCGTCCTGTCGGGCTCCGTCGGGCCCTGTCAGATTCGCTCGGGCCCTGTCGGGTTTGCTCGGGCCCTTTCAGGCTCCGTCAGGCCCTGTCGGGTTTGCTCGTGCCCTGTCGGGCTCCGTCGGGCCCTGTCAGGTTTGCTCAGGCCCTGTCGGGATCCGTTGGGCCTTGTCGGGTTTGCTCGGACCCTGTCGGGCTCCTTCGTGCCCTGTCAGGTTTGCTCGGGCCCTGTCGGGTTTGCTCGGGCCCTGTCAGGCTCCGTCGGGCCCTGTCGGGTTTCCTCGGGCCCTGTCGGGCTCCATCGAGCCCTGTCAGGCTTTGTCGAACCCTGTTGGGTTTGCTCGGGCCCTGTCGGGATTGCTCGGGTCCTGTCGGGCTCTGTCGGGCCCTGTCGGGTTTGCTCGGGCCCTGTCGGGTTTGCTCGGGCACTGTCAGGTTTGCTCGGGCCCTGTCGGGCCTTGTCGGGCCCTGTCGGGTTTGCTCGGGCTCTGTCGGGCTCCAGCGTGCCCTGTCGGGTTTGCCCGGGCCCTGTCAGGCTCCATCAGGCCCTGTCGGGTTTGCTCGGGCCCTATCGGGCTCCGTCGAGCCCTGTCGGCTTTCCTCGGGCCCTGTCGGGCTCCATCGAGCCCTGTCAGGCTCCGTCGGGCCCTTTCGGGTTTGCTCGGGCCCTGTCGGGCTCCGTCGGGCCCTGTCGGGTTTGCTCGGGCCCTGTCGGGTTTGCTCGGGCCCTGTCAGGCTTTGTCAAGCCCTGTCGGGTTTGCTAGGGCCCTGTCGGGCTCCGTCGGGCCCTGTCTGGTTTCTTCAGGCCCTGTCGGGCTCCGTCGGGCCCTGTCGGGTTTGCTCAGGCCCTGTCGGGTTTGCTAGGACCGTGTCGGGCTCCGTCGGGCCCTGTCTGGTTTCCTCAGGCCCTGTCGGGCTCCGTCGAGCCCTGTCGGGTTTGCTCGGGCCCTGTCAGGCTCCGTCGCGCCCTGTCGGGTTTCCTCGGGCCCTGTCGGGCTCCATCGACCCCTGTCAGGTTTGCTCGGGCCCTGTCGGGCTCCATCGGACCCCTTCAGGCTTTGTCGGGTCCTGTCGGGTTTGCTCAGGCCCTGTCGGGCCTTGTCAGGCCCTGTCGGGTTTGCTCGGGCCCTGTCGGGTTTGCCCGCGTCCTGTGGGGCTCCTTCGGGCCCTGTAAGATTCGCTCGGGCCCTGTCGGGTTTGCTCGGGCCTTGTCTGGCTCCTTCGTGCCCTGTCAGGTTTGCTCGGGCCCTGTCGGGTTTGCTCGGGCCCTGTCAGGCTCCGTCGAGCCCTGTCAGGTTTGCTCGGGCCCTGTCGGGTTTGCTCGGGCCCTGTCAGGCTCCGTCGAGCCCTGTCGGGTTTGCTCGGGCCCTGTCAGGCTCCGTCAGGCCCTGTCTGGTTTGCTCGTACCGTGTCGGGCTCCATCGGGCCCTGTCAGGTTTGCTTGGGCACTGTCGGGCTCCGTCGGGCCCTGTCAGGCTTTGTCGAACCCTGTCGGGTTTGCTCAGGCCCTGTCGGGTTTGCTCGGGCCCTGTCAGGCTCCGTCGAGCCCTGTCAGGTTTGCTCGGGCCCTGTCGGGTTTGCTCGGGCCCTGTCAGGCTCCGTCGAGCCCTGTCGGGTTTGCTCGGGCCCTGTCGGGCTCCTTCGTGCCCTGTCAGGTTTGCTCGGGCCCTGTCGGGTTTGCTCGGGCCCTGTCAGGCTCCGTCGGGCCCTGTCGGGTTTGCTCAGGCACTGTCGGGTTTGCTAGGGCCCTGTCGGGCTCCATCGGGCCCTGTCTGGTTTCCTCAGGCCCTGTCGGGCTCCGTCGAGCCCTGTCGGGTTTGCTCGGGCCCTGTCAAGCTCTGTCGGGCCCTGTCGGATTTCCTCGGGCCCTCTCGGGTTCCGTCGGGCCCTCTTGGGTTCCGTCCGGCCCTGTCGGGTTTCCTCGGGCCCTGTCGGACTCTATCGAGCCCTGTCAGGCTCCGTCGGGCTCTTTCGGGTTTGCTCAGGCCCTATCGGGCTCTGTCGGGCCCTGTCAGGCTTTGTCAGGTCCTGTCAGGTTTGCTCGGGCCCTGTCGGGCCTTGTCGGGCCCTGTCGGGTTTGCTAGGGCTCTGTCGGGCTCCAGCGTGCCCTGTCGGGTTTCCACGGGCCCTGTCAGGCTCCATCAGGCCCTGTCGGGTTTGCTCGGGCCTTATCGGGCTCCGTCGAGCCCTGTCGGGTTTCCTCGGGCCCTGTCGGACTCTATCGAGCCCTGTCAGGCTCCGTCGGGCTCTTTCGGGTTTGCTCAGGCCCTGTCGGGCTCCGTCGGGCCCTGTCGGGTTTCCTCGGGCCCTGTCGGGCTCCGTCGGGCCCTGTCAGGTTTTCTCGGGCCCTGTCGGGTTTGCTCGGGCCCTGTCAGGCTTCGTCGGACCCTGTCGAGTGTGCTCGGGCCCTGTCGGGCTCCGTCGAGCCCTGTCAGGATTGCTCCGGCCTTGTCAGGCTCCGTCGGGCCCTGTCGGATTTCCTCGGGCCCTGTCGGGTTTGCTCAGGCCCTGTCGAGGTCCGTCGGGCCCTGTCGGGTTTCCTCGGGCCCTGTCGGACTCCATTGAGCCCTGCAAAGCTCCGTCGGGCTCTTTCGGGTTTGCTCGGGCCCTGGCGGGCTCCGTCGGGCCCTGTCAGGCTTTGTCAGGTACTGTCAGGTTTCCTCGGGCCCTGTCGAGCCTTGTCGGGCCCTGTCGGGTTTGTTCGGGCCCTGTCAGGCTCCAGCGTGCCCTGTCAGGTTTGCCCAAGCCCTGTCAGGCTCCGTCAGGCCCTGTCGGGTTTGCTCGGGCCCTATCGGGCTCCATCGAGCCCTGTCGGGTTTCCTCGGGCCCTGTCGGACTCCATCGAGCCCTGTCAGGCACCGTCGGGCCCTTTCGGGTTTGCTCGGGCCCCGTCGGGCTCCGTCAGGCCCTGTCGGGTTTGCTCGGGCCCTGTCAGGCTCCGTCGGGCCCTGTCAGGTTTGCTCAGGCCCTGTCGGGATCCGTTGGGCCCTGTCGGGTTTGCTCGGGCCCTGTCAGGCTCCGTCGGGCCCTGTCAGGCACCGTCGGGCCCTTTCGGGTTTGCTCGGGCCCTGTCGGACTCCTTCATGCCCTGTCAGGTTTGCTCGGGCCCTGTCGGGTTTGCTCGGGCCCTGTCAGGCTCCGTCGAGCCCTGTCAGGTTTGCTCGGGCCCTGTCGGGTTTGCTCGGGCCCTGTCAGGCTCCGTCGGGCCCTGTCGGGTTTCCACGGGCCCTGTCAGGCTCCATCGAGCCCTGTCAGGGTTTGTCGAACCCTGTCGGGTTTGCTCGGGCCCTGTTGGGTTTGCTCGGGTCCTGTCGGGCTCTGTCGGGCACTGTCGGGTTTGCTCGGGCCCTCTCAGGCTCCGTCGGGCCCTGTCGGATTTCCTCGGGCCCTCTCGGATTCCGTCGGGCCCTCTCGGGTTCCATCGGGCCCTGTCGGGTTTCCTCGGGCCCTGTCGGACTCTATCGAGCCCTGTCAGGCTCCGTCGGGCTCTTTCGGGTTTGCTCAGGCCCTGTCGGACTCCGTCGGGCCCTGTCAGGATTTGTCAGGTCCTGTCAGGTTTTCTCGGGCCCTGTTGGGCCTTGTCGGGCATAGTCAGGTTTGCTCGGGCTCTGTCGGGCTCCAGCGTGCCCTGTCGGGTTTGCCCGGGCCCTGTCAGGCTCCATCAGGCCCTGTCGGGTTTGCTCGGGCCCTGTCGGGTTTGCTCGGGCCCTGTCAGGCTCCGTCGAGCCCTGTCGGGTTTGCTCGGGCCCTGTCAGGCTCCGTCAGGCCCTGTCTGGTTTGCTCGTACCGTGTCGGGCTCCATCGGGCCCTGTCAGGTTTGCTTGGGCACTGTCGGGCTCCGTCGGGCCCTGTCAGGCTTTGTCGAACCCTGTCGGGTTTGCTCAGGCCCTGTCGCGTTTGCTCGGGCCCTGTCAGGCTCCGTCGAGCCCTGTCAGGTTTGCTCGGGCCCTGTCGGGTTTGCTCGGGCCCTGTCAGGCTCCGTCGAGCCCTGTCGGGTTTGCTCGGGCCCTGTCAGGCTCCGTCAGGCCCTGTCTGGTTTGCTCGTACCGTGTTGGGCTCCATCAAGCCCTGTCAGGTTTGCTTGGGCACTGTCGGGCTCCGTCGGGCCCTGTCAGGCTTTGTCGAACTCTGTCGGGTTTGCTCAGGCCCTGTCGGGTTTGCTCGGGCCCTGTCGTGCTCTGTCGGGCCCTGTCTGGTTTCCTCGGGCCCTGTTGGGCTCCGTCGGGCCCTGTCGGGTTTGCTCAGGCCCTGTCGGGTTTGCTGAAGCCCTGTCAGGCTTCGTCGGACCCTGTCGGGTTTGCTCGGGCCCTGTCGGGCTCCGTCGAACCCTGTCGGGTTTGCTCGGGCCCTGTCAGGCTCCGTCAGGCCCTATCGGGTTTCCTCGGGCCCTGTCAGGCTCCGTCAGGCCCTATCGGGTTTCCTCGGGCCCTGTCGGGCTCCATCGAGCCCTGTCAGGTTTGCTCGGGCCCTGTCGGGCCTTGTCAGGCCCTGTCGGGTTTGCTCGGGACCTGTCGGGTTTGCCCGCGTCCTGTCAGGCTCCGTCGGGCCCTGTCAGATTCGCTCGGGCCCTGTCGGGTTTGCTCGGGCCCTTTCAGGCTCCGTCAGGCCCTGTCGGGTTTGCTCGTGCCCTGTTGGGCTCCGTCGGGCCCTGTCAGATTCGCTCGGGCCCTGTCGGGTTTGCTCGGGCCCTTTCAGGCTCCGTCAGGCCCTGTCGGGTTTGCTCGTGCCCTGTCGGGCTCCGTCGGGCCCTTTCAGGTTTGCTCAGGCCCTGTCGGGATCCGTTGGGCCCTGTCGGGTTTGCTCGGGCCCTGTCGGGCTCCTTCGTGCCCTGTCAGGTTTGCTCGGGCCCTGTCGGGTTTGCTCGGGCCCTGTCAGGCTCTGTCGAGCCCTGTCAGGTTTGCTCGGGCCCTGTCAGGCTCCGTCGGGCCCTGTCTGGTTTCCTCGGGCCCTGTCGGGCTCCATCGAGCTTTGTCAGGCTTTGTCGAACCCTGTCGGGTTTGCTCGGGTCCTGTCGGGTTCCGTCGGGCCCTGTCGGGTTTCCTCGGGCCCTGTCGGACTCTATCGAGCCCTGTCAGGCTCCGTCGGGCTCTTTCGGGTTTGCTCAGGCCCTGTCGGGCTCCGTCAGGCCCTGTCAGGCTTTGTCAGGTCCTGTCAGGTTTGCTCGGGCCCTGTCGGGCCTTGTCGGGCCCTGTCGGGTTTGCTCGGGCTCTGTCGGGCTCCAGCGTGCCCTGTCGGGTTTGCCCGGGCCCTGTCAGGCTCCATCAGGCCCTGTCGGGTTTGCTCGGGCCCTATCGGGCTCCGTGGGGCCCTGTCGGGTTTCCTCGGGCCCTGTCGGGCTCCATCGAGCCCCGTCAGGCTCCGTCGGGCCCTTTCGGGTTTGCTCGGGCCTTGTCGGGCTCCGTCGGGCCCTGTCGGATTTGCTCAGGCCCTGTCGGGTTTGCTCGAGCCCTGTCGGGCTCCATCGGGTCCTGTCGGGTTTGCTCGGGCCCTATCGGGCCCCGTCGGGCCCTGTCGGGTTTCCTCGGGCCCTGTCAGGCTCCGTTGGGCCCTGTCGGCTTGCTCGGGCCCTGTCGGGTTTTCTGAAGCCCTGTCAGGCTTCATCGGACCCTGTCAAGTGTGCTCGGGCCCTGTCGGGCTCCGTCGAGCCCTGTCAGGTTTTCTCGAGCCTTGTCAGGCTCCTTCGGGCCCCGTCGGGTTTGCTCGGGCCCTGTCGGGTTTGCTCAGGCCCTGTCGGGTTCCGTCGGTCCCTGTCGGGTTTCATCGGGCCCTGTCGGACTCCACTGAGACCTGTCAGGCTCCGTCGGGCTGTTTCGGGTTTGCTCGGGCCCTAGCGGGCTCCGTCGGGCCCTGTCAGGCTTTGTCAGGACGTGTCAGGTTTGCTCGGGCCCTGTCGGGCCTTGTCGGGCCCTGTCGGGTTTCCTCGGGCCCTGTCGGGCTCCATCGAGCCCTGTCGGGCTCCATCGGGCCCTGTCGGGTTTACGAGGGCCCTATCGGGCTCCGTCAGGCCCTGTCGGGTTTGCTCGGGCCCTGTCAAGCTCCGTCGGGCCCTGTCGGGTTTCCTTCCGCCCTGTCGGGCTCCATCGAGCCCTGTCATGCTTTGTCGAACCCTGTCGGGTTTGCTCGGGCCCTGTCGGTATCTGTCGGGACCTTTCTGGTTTCCTCGGGCCCTGTCGGGCTCCGTCGGGCCCGGTCGGGTTTGCTCGGGCCCTGTCGGGTTTGCTGAAGCCCTGTCAGGCTTCGTCGGACCCTGTCGAGTGTGCTCGGGCCCTGTCGGGCTCCGTCGAGCCCTGTCAGGTTTGCTCGGGCGTTGTCAGGCTCCGTCGGGCCCTGTCGGATTTCCTCGGGCCCTGTCGGGTTTGCTCAGGCCCTGTCGAGGTCCGTCGGGCCCTGTCGGGTTTCCTCGGGCCCTGTCGGACTCCATTGAGCCCTGCAAAGCTCCGTCGGGCTCTTTCGGGTTTGCTCGGGCCCTGGCGGGCTCCGTCGGGCCCTGTCAGGCTTTGTCAGGTACTGTCAGGTTTCCTCGGGCCCTGTCGAGCCCTGTCGGGCCCTGTCGGGTTTGTTCGGGCTCTGTCAGGCTCCAGCGTGCCCTGTCGGGTTTGCCCGTGCCCTGTCAGGCTCCGTCAGGCCCTGGCGAGTTTGCTCGGGCCCTATCGGGCTCCATCGAGCTCTGTCGGGTTTCCTCGGGCCCTGTCGGACTCCATCGAGCCCTGTCAGGCACCGTCGGGCCCTTTCAGGTTTGCTCGGGCCTCGTCGGGCTCCGTCAGGCCCTGTCGGGTTTGCTCGGGCCCTGTCAGGCTCCGTCGGGCCCTGTCAGGCACCGTCGGGCCCTTTCGGGTTTGCTCGGGCCCTGTCGGACTCCTTCATGCCCTGTCAGGTTTGCTCGGGCCCTGTCGGGTTTGCTCGGGCCCTGTCAGGCTCCGTCGAGCCCTGTCAGGTTTGCTCGGGCCCTGTCGGGTTTGCTCGGGCCCTGTCAGGCTCCGTCGGGCCCTGTCGGGTTTCCACGGGCCCTGTCAGGCTCCATCGAGCCCTGTCAGGGTTTGTCGAACCCTGTCGGCTTTGCTCGGGCCCTGTTGGGTTTGCTCGGGTCCTGTCGGGCTCTGTCGGGCCCTGTCGGATTTCCTCGGGCCCTCTCGGGTTCCGTCGAGCCTTCTCGGGTTCCATTGGGCCCTGTCGGGTTTCCTCGGGCCCTGTCGGACTCTATCGAGCCCTGTCAGGCTCCGTCGGGCTCTTTCGGGTTTGCTCAGGCCCTGTCGGGCTCCGTCGGGCCCTGTCAGGCTTTGTCAGGTCCTGTCAGGTTTGCTCGGGCCCTGTCGGGCTCCATCGAGCTCTGTCGGGGTTCCTCGGGCCCTGTCGGACTCCATCGAGCCCTGTCAGGCACCGTCGGGCCCTTTCGGGTTTGCTCGGGCCCTGTCGGACTCCTTCGTGCCCTGTCAGGTTTGCTCGGGCCCTGTCGGGTTTGCTCGGGCCCTGTCAGGCTCCGTCGAGCCCTGTCAGGTTTGCTCGGGCCCTGTCGGGTTTGCTCGGGCCCTGTCAGGCTCCTTCGGGCCCTGTCGGGTTTCCACGGGCCCTGTCAGGCTCCATCGAGCCCTGTCAGGGTTTGTCGAACCCTGTCGGGTTTGCTCGGGCCCTGTTGGGTTTGCTCGGGTCCTGTCGGGCTCTGTCGGGCCCTGTCGGATTTCCTCGGGCCCTCTCGGGTTCCGTCGGGCCCTCTCGGGTTCCATTGGGCCCTGTCGGGTTTCCTCGGGCCCTGTCGGACTCTATCGAGCCCTGTCAGGCTCCGTCGGGCTCTTTCGGGTTTGCTCAGGCCCTGTCGGGCTCCGTCGGGCCCTGTCAGGCTTTGTCAGGTCCTGTCAGGTTTGCTCGGGCCCTGTCGGGCCTTGTCGGGCATAGTCAGGTTTGCTCGGGCTCTGTCGGGCTCCAGCGTGCCCTGTCGGGTTTGCCCGGGCCCTGTCAGGCTCCATCAGGCCCTGTCGGGTTTGCTCGGGCCCTATCGGGCTCCGTGGGGCCCTGTCGGGTTTCCTCGGGCCCTGTCGGGCTCCATCGAGCCCTGTCGGGCTCCTTCGGGCCCTGTGGGGTTTACGCGGGCCCTATCGGGCTTAGTCGGGCCCTGTCGGGCTTCCTCGGGCCCTGTCGGGCTCCATCGAGCCCTTTCGGGTTTACGAGGGCCCTATCGGGCTCCGTCAGGCCCTGTCGGGTTTGCTCGGGCCCTGTCGGGCTCCGTCGGGCCCTGTCGGGTTTGCTCGGGCTCTGTCGGGCTCCGTCGGGCTCTTTCGGGTTTGCTCGGGCCCTGGCGGGCTCTGTCGGGCCCTGTCAGGCTTTGTCAGGTACTGTCAGGTTTCCTCGGGCCCTGTCGAGCCTTGTCGGGCCCTGTCGGGTTTGTTCGGGCTCTGTCGGGCTCCAGCGTGCCCTGTCGGGTTTGCCCGGGCCCTGTCAAGCTCCGTCAGGCCCTGTCGGGTTTGCTCGGGCCCTATCGGGCTCCATCGAGCTCTGTCGGGTTTCCTCGGGCCCTGTCGGACTCCATCGAGCCCTGTCAGGCACCGTCGGGCCCTTTCGGGTTTGCTCGGGCCCCGTCGGGCTCCGTCAGGCCCTGTCGGGTTTGCTCGGGCCCTGTCAGGCTCCGTCGGGCCCTGTCAGGTTTGCTTAGGCCCTGTCGGGATCCGTTGGGCCCTGCCGGGTTTGCTCGGGCCCTGTCGGACTCCTTCGTGCCCTGTCAGGTTTGCTCGGGCCCTGTCGGGTTTGCTCGGGCCCTGTCAGGCTCCGTCGAGCCCTGTCAGGTTTGCTCGGGTCCTGTCGGGTTTGCTCGGGCCCTGTCAGGCTCCGTCGGGCCCTGTCGGGTTTCCACGGGCCCTGTCAGGCTCCATCGAGCCCTGTCAGGGTTTGTCGAACCCTGTCGGGTTTGCTCGGGCCCTGTTGGGTTTGCTCGGGTCCTGTCGGGCTGTGTCGGGCACTGTCGGGTTTGCTCGGGCCCTGTCAAGCTCTGTCGGGCCCTGTCGGATTTCCTCGGGCCCTCTCGGGTTCCGTCGGGCCCTCTCGGGTTCCATTGGGCCCTGTCGGGTTTCCTCGGGCCCTGTCGGACTCTATCGAGCCCTGTCGGACTCTTTCGAGCCCTGTCAGGCTCCGTCGGGCTCTTTCGGGTTTGCTCAGGCCCTGTCGGGCTCCGTCGGGCCCTGTCAGGCTTTGTCAGGTCCTGTCAGGTTTGCTCGGGCCCTGTCGGGCCTTGTCGGGCATAGTCAGGTTTGCTCGGGCTCTGTCGGGTTCCAGCGTGCCCTGTCGGGTTTGCCCGGGCCCTGTCAGGCTCCATCAGGCCCTGTCGGGTTTGCTCGGGCCCTATCGGGCTCCGTGGGGCCCTGTCGGGTTTCCTCGGGCCCTGTCGGGCTCCATCGAGCCCTGTCGGGCTCCATCGGGCCCTGTCGGGTTTACGCGGGCCCTATCGGGCTTAGTCGGGCCCTGTCGGGTTTCCTCGGGCCCTGTCGGGCTCCATCGAGCCCTTTCGGGTTTACGAGGGCCCTATCGGGCTCTGTCAGGCCCTGTCGGGTTTGCTCGGGCCCTGTCGGGCTCTGTCGGGCCCTGTCGAGTTTCCTCGGGCCCTGTCGGGCTCCATCGAGCCCTGTCATGCTTTGTCGAACCCTGTCGAGTGTGCTCGGGCCCTGTCGGTCTCTGTCGGGACCTTTCTGGTTTCCTCGGGCCCTGTCGGGCTCCGTCGGGCCCGGTCGGGTTTCCTCGGGCCCTGTCGGGTTTGCTCAGGCCCTGTCGAGGTCCGTCGGGCCCTGTCGGGTTTCCTCGGGCCCTGTCGGACTCCATTGAGCCCTGCAAAGCTCCGTCGGGCTCTTTCGGGTTTGCTCGGTCCCTGGCGGGCTCCGTCGGGCCCTGTCAGGCTTTGTCAGGTACTGTCAGGTTTCCTCGGGCCCTGTCGAGCCTTGTCGGGCCCTGTCGGGTTTGTTCGGGCTCTGTCGGGCTCCAGCGTGCCCTGTCGGGTTTGCCCGGGCCCTGTCAGGCTCCGTCAGGCCCTGTCGGGTTTGCTCGGGCCCTATCGGGCTCTATCGAGCCCTGTCGGGTTTCCTCGGGCCCTGTCGGACTCCATCAAGCCCTGTCAGGCTCCGTCGGGCCCTTTCGGGTTTGCTCGGGCCCCGTCGGGCTCCGTCAGGCCCTGTCGGGTTTGCTCGGGCCCTGTCAGGCTCCGTCGGGCCCTGTCAAGTTTGCTCAGGCCCTGTCGGGATCCGTTGGGCCCTGTCAGGTTTGCTCGGGCTCTGTCGGGTTTGCTCGGGCCCTGTCAGGCTCCGTCGGGCCCTGTCGGGTTTCCACGGGCCCTGTCAGGCTCCATCGAGCCCTGTCAGGCTTTGTCAGGTCCTGTCAGGTTTGCTCGGGCCCTGTCGGGCCTTGTCGGGCATAGTCAGGTTTGCTCGGGCTCTGTCGGGCTCCAGCGTGCCCTGTCGGGTTTGCCCGGGCCCTGTCAGGCTCCATCAGGCCCTGTCGGGTTTGCTCGGGCCCTATCGGGCTCCGTGGGGCCCTGTCGGGTTTCCTCGGGCCCTGTCGGGCTCCATCGAGCCCTGTCGGGCTCCATCGGGCCCTCTCGGGTTTACGCGGGCCCTATCGGGCGAGGTCGGGCCCTGTCGGGTTTCCTCGGGCCCTGTCGGGCTCCATCGAGCCCTGTCGGGCTCCATCGGGCCCTGTCAGGTTTACGAGGGCCCAATCGGGCTCCGTCAGGCCCTGTCGGGTTTGCTCGGGCCCTGTCGGGCTCCGTCGGGCCCTGTCGGGTTTCCTCGGGCCCTGTCGGGCTCCATCGAGCCCTGTCATGCTTTGTCGAACCCTGTCGGGTTTGCTCGGGCCCTGTCGGTCTCTGTCGGGACCTTTCTGGTTTCCTCGGGCCCTGTCGGGCTCCGTCGGGCCCGGTCGGGTTTGCTCGGGCCCTGTCGGTTTTGCTAAAGCCCTGTCAGGCTTCATCGGACCCTGTCGAGTGTGCTCGGGCCCTGTCGGGCTCCGTCGAGCCCTGTCAGGTTTGCTCGGGCGTTGTCAGGCTCCGTCGGGCCCTGTCGGATTTCCTCGGGCCCTGTCGGGTTTGCTCAGGCCCTGTCGAGGTCCGTCGGGCCCTGTCGGGATTCCTCGGGCCCTGTCGGACTCCATTGAGCCCTGCAAAGCTCCGTCGGGCTCTTTCGGGTTTTCTCGGGCCCTGGCGGGTTCCGTCGGGCCCTGTCAGGCTTTGTCAGGTACTGTCAGGTTTCCTCGGGCCCTGTCGAGCCTTGTCGGGCCCTGTCGGGTTTGTTCGGGCTCTGTCGGGCTCCAGCGTGCCCTGTCGGGTTTGCCCGGGCCCTCTCAGGCTCCGTCAGGCCCTGTCGGGTTTGCTCGGGCCCTATCGGGCTCCATCGAGCCCTGTCGGGTTTCCTCGGGCCCTGTCGGACTCCATCGAGCCCTGTCAGGCACCGTTCGGCCCTTTCGGGTTTGCTCGGGCCCCGTCGGGCTCCGTCAGGCCCTGTCGGGTTTGCTCGGGCCCTGTCAGACTCCGTCGGGCCCTGTCAGGTTTGCTCAGGCCCTGTCGGGATCCGTTGGGCTCTGTCGGGTTTGCTCGGGCCCTGTCGGACTCCTTCATGCCCTGTCAGGTTTGCTCGGGCCCTGTCGGGTTTGCTCGGGCCCTGTCAGGCTCCGTCGAGCCCTGTCAGGTTTGCTCGGGCCCTGTCGGGTTTGCTCGGGCCCTGTCAGGCTCCGTCGGGCCCTGTCGGGTTTCCACGGGCCGTGTCAGGCTCCATCGAGCCCTGTCAGGCTTTGTCGAACCCTGTCGGCTTTGCTCGGGCCCTGTTGGGTTTGCTCGGCTCCTGTCGGGCTCTGTCGGGCACTGTCGGGTTTGCTCGGGCCCTGTCAGGCTCCGTCGGGCCCTGTCGGATTTCCTCGGGCCCTCTCGGGTTCCGTCGGGCCCTCTCGGGTTCCATTGGGCCCTGTCGGGTTTCCTCGGGCCCTGTCGGACTCTATCGAGCCCTGTCAGGCTCCGTCGGGCTCTTTCGGGTTTGCTCAGGCCCTGTCGGGCTCCGTCGGGCCCTGTCAGGCTTTGTCAGGTCCTGTCAGGTTTTCTCGGGCCCTGTGGGGCCTTGTCGGGCATAGTCAGGTTTGCTCGGGCTCTGTCGGGCTCCAGCGTGCCCTGTCGGGTTTGCCCGGGCCCTGTCAGGCTCCATAAGGCCCTGTCGGGTTTGCTCGGGCCCTGTCGGGTTTGCTCGGGCCCTGTCAGGCTCCGTCGAGCCCTGTCGGGTTTGCTCGGGCCCTGTCAGGCTCCGTCAGGCCCTGTCTGGTTTGCTCGTACCGTGTCGGGCTCCATCGGGCCCTGTCAGGTTTGCTTGGGCACTGTCGGGCTCCGTCGGGCCCTGTCAGGCTTTGTCGAACCCTGTCGGGTTTGCTCAGGCCCTGTCGGGTTTGCTCGGGCCCTGTCAGGCTCTGTCGAGCCCTGTCAGGTTTGCTCGAACCCTGTCGGGTTTGCTCGTGCCCTGTCGGGTTTGCTCGGGCCCTGTCGGGCTCCTTCATGCCCTGTCAGGTTTGCTCGGGCCCTGTCGGGTTTGCTCGGGCCCTGTCAGGCTCCGTCGAGCCCTGTCAGGTGTGCTCGGGCCCTGTCGGGTTTGGTCGGGCCCTGTCAGGCTCCGTCGAGCCCTGTCGGGTTTGCTCGGGCCCTGTCAGGCTCCGTCAGGCCCTGTCTGGTTTGCTCGTACCGTGTCAGGCTCCATCGGGCCCTGTCAGGTTTGCTTGGGCACTGTCGGGCTCCGTCGGGCCCTGTCAGGCTTTGTCGAACCCTGTCGGGTTTGCTCAGGCCCTGTCGGGTTTGCTCGGGCCCTGTCAGGCTCCGTCGAGCCCTGTCAGGTTTGCTCGGGCCCTGTCGGGTTTGCTCGGGCCCTGTCAGGCTCCGTCGAGCCCTGTCGGGTTTGCTCGGGCCCTGTCGGGCTCCTTCGTGCCCTGTCAGGTTTGCTCGGGCCCTGTCGGGTTTGCTCGGGCCCTGTCAGGCTCCGTCGGGCCCTGTCGGGTTTGCTCAGGCCCTGTCGGGTTTGCTAGGGCCCTGTCGGGCTCCGTCGGGCCCTGTCTGGTTTCCTCAGGCCTTGTCGGGCTCCGTCGAGCCCTGTCGGGTTTGCTCGGGCCCTGTCAAGCTCTGTCGGGCCCTGTCGGATTTCCTCGGGCCCTCTCGGGTTCCGTCGGGCCCTATCGGGTTCCGTCCGGCCCTGTCGGGTTTCCTCGGGCCCTGTCGGACTCTATCGAGCCTTGTCAGGCTCCGTCGGGCCCTTTCGGGTTTGCTCGGGCCCCGTCGGGCTCCGTCAGGCCCTGTCGGGTTTGCTCGGGCCCTGTCAGGCTCCGTCGGGCCCTGTCAGGTTTGCTTAGGCCCTGTCGGGATCCGTTGGGCCCTGCCGGGTTTGCTCGGGCCCTGTCGGACTCCTTCGTGCCCTGTCAGGTTTGCTCGGGCCCTGTCGGGTTTGCTCGGGCCCTGTCAGGCTCCGTCGAGCCCTGTCAGGTTTGCTCGGGTCCTGTCGGGTTTGCTCGGGCCCTGTCAGGCTCCGTCGGGCCCTGTCGGGTTTCCACGGGCCCTGTCAGTCTCCATCGAGCCCTGTCAGGGTTTGTCGAACCCTGTCGGGTTTGCTCGGGCCCTGTTGGGTTTGCTCGGGTCCTGTCGGGCTGTGTCGGGCACTGTCAGGTTTGCTCGTGCCCTGTCAGGCTCCGTCGGGCCCTGTCGGATTTCCTCGGGCCCTCTCGGGTTCCGTCGGGCCCTCTCGGGTTCCATTGGGCCCTGTCGGGTTTCCTCGGGCCCTGTCGGACTCTATCGAGCCCTGTCGGACTCTTTCGAGCCCTGTCAGGCTCCGTCGGGCTCTTTCGGGTTTGCTCAGGCCCTGTCGGGCTCCGTCGGGCCCTGTCAGGCTTTGTCAGGTCCTGTCAGGTTTGCTCGGGCCCTGTCGGGCCTTGTCGGGCATAGTCAGGTTTGCTCGGGCTCTGTCGGGTTCCAGCGTGCCCTGTCGGGTTTGCCCGGGCCCTGTCAGGCTCCCTCAGGCCCTGTCGGGTTTGCTCGGGCCCTATCGGGCTCCGTGGGCCCTGTCGGGTTTCCTCGGGCCCTGTCGGGCTCCATCGAGCCCTGTCGGGCTCCATCGGGCCCTGTCGGGTTTACGCGGGCCCTATCGGGCTTAGTCGGGCCCTGTCGGGTTTCCTCGGGCCCTGTCGGGCTCCATCGAGCCCTTTCGGGTTTACGAGGGCCCTATCGGGCTCTGTCAGGCCCTGTCGGGTTTGCTCGGGCCCTGTCGGGCTCTGTCGGGCCCTGTCGGGTTTCCTCGGGCCCTGTCGGGCTCCATCGAGCCCTGTCATGCTTTGTCGAACCCTGTCGAGTGTGCTCGGGCCCTGTCGGTCTCTGTCGGGACCTTTCTGGTTTCCTCGGGCCCTGTCGGGCTCCGTCGGGCCCGGTCGGGTTTGCTCGGGCCCTGTCGGGTTTGCTAAAGCCCTGTCAGGCTTCATCGGACCCTGTCGAGTGTGCTCGGGCCCTGTCGGGCTCCGTCGAGCCCTGTCAGGTTTGCTCGGGCGTTGTCAGGCTCCGTCGGGCCCTGTCGGATTTCCTCGGGCCCTGTCGGGTTTGCTCAGGCCCTGTCGAGGTCCGTCGGGCCCTGTCGGGATTCCTCGGGCCCTGTCGGACTCCATTGAGCCCTGCAAAGCTCCGTCGGGCTCTTTCGGGTTTTCTCGGGCCCTGGCGGGTTCCGTCGGGCCCTGTCAGGCTTTGTCAGGTACTGTCAGGTTTCCTCGGGCCCTGTCGAGCCTTGTCGGGCCCTGTCGGGTTTGTTCGGGCTCTGTCGGGCTCCAGCGTGCCCTGTCGGGTTTGCCCGGGCCCTCTCAGGCTCCGTCAGGCCCTGTCGGGTTTGCTCGGGCCCTATCGGGCTCCATCGAGCCCTGTCGGGTTTCCTCGGGCCCTGTCGGACTCCATCGAGCCCTGTCAGGCACCGTTCGGCCCTTTCGGGTTTGCTCGGGCCCCGTCGGGCTCCGTCAGGCCCTGTCGGGTTTGCTCGGGCCCTGTCAGGCTCCGTCGGGCCCTGTCAGGTTTGCTCAGGCCCTGTCGGGATCCGTTGGGCTCTGTCGGGTTTGCTCGGGCCCTGTCGGACTCCTTCGTGCCCTGTCAGGTTTGCTCGGGCCCTGTCGGGTTTGCTCGGGCCCTGTCAGGCTCCGTCGAGCCCTGTCAGGTTTGCTCGGGCCCTGTCGGGTTTGCTCGGGCCCTGTCAGGCTCCGTCGGGCCCTGTCGGGTTTCCACGGGCCGTGTCAGGCTCCATCGAGCCCTGTCAGGCTTTGTCGAACCCTGTCGGCTTTGCTCGGGCCCTGTTGGGTTTGCTCGGCTCCTGTCGGGCTCTGTCGGGCACTGTCGGGTTTGCTCGGGCCCTGTCAGGCTCCGTCGGGCCCTGTCGGATTTCCTCGGGCCCTCTCGGGTTCCGTCGGGCCCTCTCGGGTTCCATTGGGCCCTGTCGGGTTTCCTCGGGCCCTGTCGGACTCTATCGAGCCCTGTCAGGCTCCGTCGGGCTCTTTCGGGTTTGCTCGGTCCCTGGCGGGCTCCGTCGGGCCCTGTCAGGCTTTGTCAGGTACTGTCAGGTTTCCTCGGGCCCTGTCGAGCCTTGTCGGGCCCTGTCGGGTTTGTTCGGGCTCTGTCGGGCTCCAGCGTGCCCTGTCGGGTTTGCCCGGGCCCTGTCAGGCTCCGTCAGGCCCTGTCGGGTTTGCTCGGGCCCTATCGGGCTCTATCGAGCCCTGTCGGGTTTCCTCGGGCCCTGTCGGACTCCATCAAGCCCTGTCAGGCTCCGTCGGGCCCTTTCGGGTTTGCTCGGGCCCCGTCGGGCTCCGTCAGGCCCTGTCGGGTTTGCTCGGGCCCTGTCAGGCTCCGTCGGGCCCTGTCAAGTTTGCTCAGGCCCTGTCGGGATCCGTTGGGCCCTGTCAGGTTTGCTCGGGCTCTGTCGGGTTTGCTCGGGCCCTGTCAGGCTCCGTCGGGCCCTGTCGGGTTTCCACGGGCCCTGTCAGGCTCCATCGAGCCCTGTCAGGCTTTGTCAGGTCCTGTCAGGTTTGCTCGGGCCCTGTCGGGCCTTGTCGGGCATAGTCAGGTTTGCTCGGGCTCTGTCGGGCTCCAGCGTGCCCTGTCGGGTTTGCCCGGGCCCTGTCAGGCTCCATCAGGCCCTGTCGGGTTTGCTCGGGCCCTATCGGGCTCCGTGGGGCCCTGTCGGGTTTCCTCGGGCCCTGTCGGGCTCCATCGAGCCCTGTCGGGCTCCATCGGGCCCTCTCGGGTTTACGCGGGCCCTATCGGGCGAGGTCGGGCCCTGTCGGGTTTCCTCGGGCCCTGTCGGGCTCCATCGAGCCCTGTCGGGCTCCATCGGGCCCTGTCAGGTTTACGAGGGCCCAATCGGGCTCCGTCAGGCCCTGTCGGGTTTGCTCGGGCCCTGTCGGGCTCCGTCGGGCCCTGTCGGGTTTCCTCGGGCCCTGTCGGGCTCCATCGAGCCCTGTCATGCTTTGTCGAACCCTGTCGGGTTTGCTCGGGCCCTGTCGGTCTCTGTCGGGACCTTTCTGGTTTCCTCGGGCCCTGTCGGGCTCCGTCGGGCCCGGTCGGGTTTGCTCGGGCCCTGTCGGTTTTGCTAAAGCCCTGTCAGGCTTCATCGGACCCTGTCGAGTGTGCTCGGGCCCTGTCGGGCTCCGTCGAGCCCTGTCAGGTTTGCTCGGGCGTTGTCAGGCTCCGTCGGGCCCTGTCGGATTTCCTCGGGCCCTGTCGGGTTTGCTCAGGCCCTGTCGAGGTCCGTCGGGCCCTGTCGGGATTCCTCGGGCCCTGTCGGACTCCATTGAGCCCTGCAAAGCTCCGTCGGGCTCTTTCGGGTTTTCTCGGGCCCTGGCGGGTTCCGTCGGGCCCTGTCAGGCTTTGTCAGGTACTGTCAGGTTTCCTCGGGCCCTGTCGAGCCTTGTCGGGCCCTGTCGGGTTTGTTCGGGCTCTGTCGGGCTCCAGCGTGCCCTGTCGGGTTTGCCCGGGCCCTCTCAGGCTCCGTCAGGCCCTGTCGGGTTTGCTCGGGCCCTATCGGGCTCCATCGAGCCCTGTCGGGTTTCCTCGGGCCCTGTCGGACTCCATCGAGCCCTGTCAGGCACCGTTCGGCCCTTTCGGGTTTGCTCGGGCCCCGTCGGGCTCCGTCAGGCCCTGTCGGGTTTGCTCGGGCCCTGTCAGACTCCGTCGGGCCCTGTCAGGTTTGCTCAGGCCCTGTCGGGATCCGTTGGGCTCTGTCGGGTTTGCTCGGGCCCTGTCGGACTCCTTCATGCCCTGTCAGGTTTGCTCGGGCCCTGTCGGGTTTGCTCGGGCCCTGTCAGGCTCCGTCGAGCCCTGTCAGGTTTGCTCGGGCCCTGTCGGGTTTGCTCGGGCCCTGTCAGGCTCCGTCGGGCCCTGTCGGGTTTCCACGGGCCGTGTCAGGCTCCATCGAGCCCTGTCAGGCTTTGTCGAACCCTGTCGGCTTTGCTCGGGCCCTGTTGGGTTTGCTCGGCTCCTGTCGGGCTCTGTCGGGCACTGTCGGGTTTGCTCGGGCCCTGTCAGGCTCCGTCGGGCCCTGTCGGATTTCCTCGGGCCCTCTCGGGTTCCGTCGGGCCCTCTCGGGTTCCATTGGGCCCTGTCGGGTTTCCTCGGGCCCTGTCGGACTCTATCGAGCCCTGTCAGGCTCCGTCGGGCTCTTTCGGGTTTGCTCAGGCCCTGTCGGGCTCCGTCGGGCCCTGTCAGGCTTTGTCAGGTCCTGTCAGGTTTTCTCGGGCCCTGTGGGGCCTTGTCGGGCATAGTCAGGTTTGCTCGGGCTCTGTCGGGCTCCAGCGTGCCCTGTCGGGTTTGCCCGGGCCCTGTCAGGCTCCATAAGGCCCTGTCGGGTTTGCTCGGGCCCTGTCGGGTTTGCTCGGGCCCTGTCAGGCTCCGTCGAGCCCTGTCGGGTTTGCTCGGGCCCTGTCAGGCTCCGTCAGGCCCTGTCTGGTTTGCTCGTACCGTGTCGGGCTCCATCGGGCCCTGTCAGGTTTGCTTGGGCACTGTCGGGCTCCGTCGGGCCCTGTCAGGCTTTGTCGAACCCTGTCGGGTTTGCTCAGGCCCTGTCGGGTTTGCTCGGGCCCTGTCAGGCTCTGTCGAGCCCTGTCAGGTTTGCTCGAACCCTGTCGGGTTTGCTCGTGCCCTGTCGGGTTTGCTCGGGCCCTGTCGGGCTCCTTCATGCCCTGTCAGGTTTGCTCGGGCCCTGTCGGGTTTGCTCGGGCCCTGTCAGGCTCCGTCGAGCCCTGTCAGGTGTGCTCGGGCCCTGTCGGGTTTGCTCGGGCCCTGTCAGGCTCCGTCGAGCCCTGTCGGGTTTGCTCGGGCCCTGTCAGGCTCCGTCAGGCCCTGTCTGGTTTGCTCGTACCGTGTCAGGCTCCATCGGGCCCTGTCAGGTTTGCTTGGGCACTGTCGGGCTCCGTCGGGCCCTGTCAGGCTTTGTCGAACCCTGTCGGGTTTGCTCAGGCCCTGTCGGGTTTGCTCGGGCCCTGTCAGGCTCCGTCGAGCCCTGTCAGGTTTGCTCGGGCCCTGTCGGGTTTGCTCGGGCCCTGTCAGGCTCCGTCGAGCCCTGTCGGGTTTGCTCGGGCCCTGTCGGGCTCCTTCGTGCCCTGTCAGGTTTGCTCGGGCCCTGTCGGGTTTGCTCGGGCCCTGTCAGGCTCCGTCGGGCCCTGTCGGGTTTGCTCAGGCCCTGTCGGGTTTGCTAGGGCCCTGTCGGGCTCCGTCGGGCCCTGTCTGGTTTCCTCAGGCCTTGTCGGGCTCCGTCGAGCCCTGTCGGGTTTGCTCGGGCCCTGTCAAGCTCTGTCGGGCCCTGTCGGATTTCCTCGGGCCCTCTCGGGTTCCGTCGGGCCCTATCGGGTTCCGTCCGGCCCTGTCGGGTTTCCTCGGGCCCTGTCGGACTCTATCGAGCCTTGTCAGGCTCCGTCGGGCCCTTTCGGGTTTGCTCGGGCCCCGTCGGGCTCCGTCAGGCCCTGTCGGGTTTGCTCGGGCCCTGTCAGGCTCCGTCGGGCCCTGTCAGGTTTGCTTAGGCCCTGTCGGGATCCGTTGGGCCCTGCCGGGTTTGCTCGGGCCCTGTCGGACTCCTTCGTGCCCTGTCAGGTTTGCTCGGGCCCTGTCGGGTTTGCTCGGGCCCTGTCAGGCTCCGTCGAGCCCTGTCAGGTTTGCTCGGGTCCTGTCGGGTTTGCTCGGGCCCTGTCAGGCTCCGTCGGGCCCTGTCGGGTTTCCACGGGCCCTGTCAGTCTCCATCGAGCCCTGTCAGGGTTTGTCGAACCCTGTCGGGTTTGCTCGGGCCCTGTTGGGTTTGCTCGGGTCCTGTCGGGCTGTGTCGGGCACTGTCAGGTTTGCTCGTGCCCTGTCAGGCTCCGTCGGGCCCTGTCGGATTTCCTCGGGCCCTCTCGGGTTCCGTCGGGCCCTCTCGGGTTCCATTGGGCCCTGTCGGGTTTCCTCGGGCCCTGTCGGACTCTATCGAGCCCTGTCGGACTCTTTCGAGCCCTGTCAGGCTCCGTCGGGCTCTTTCGGGTTTGCTCAGGCCCTGTCGGGCTCCGTCGGGCCCTGTCAGGCTTTGTCAGGTCCTGTCAGGTTTGCTCGGGCCCTGTCGGGCCTTGTCGGGCATAGTCAGGTTTGCTCGGGCTCTGTCGGGTTCCAGCGTGCCCTGTCGGGTTTGCCCGGGCCCTGTCAGGCTCCCTCAGGCCCTGTCGGGTTTGCTCGGGCCCTATCGGGCTCCGTGGGCCCTGTCGGGTTTCCTCGGGCCCTGTCGGGCTCCATCGAGCCCTGTCGGGCTCCATCGGGCCCTGTCGGGTTTACGCGGGCCCTATCGGGCTTAGTCGGGCCCTGTCGGGTTTCCTCGGGCCCTGTCGGGCTCCATCGAGCCCTTTCGGGTTTACGAGGGCCCTATCGGGCTCTGTCAGGCCCTGTCGGGTTTGCTCGGGCCCTGTCGGGCTCTGTCGGGCCCTGTCGAGTTTCCTCGGGCCCTGTCGGGCTCCATCGAGCCCTGTCATGCTTTGTCGAACCCTGTCGAGTGTGCTCGGGCCCTGTCGGTCTCTGTCGGGACCTTTCTGGTTTCCTCGGGCCCTGTCGGGCTCCGTCGGGCCCGGTCGGGTTTCCTCGGGCCCTGTCGGGTTTGCTCAGGCCCTGTCGAGGTCCGTCGGGCCCTGTCGGGTTTCCTCGGGCCCTGTCGGACTCCATTGAGCCCTGCAAAGCTCCGTCGGGCTCTTTCGGGTTTGCTCGGTCC
The DNA here is from genome assembly GCF_037038585.1 of Patagioenas fasciata. Classification (NCBI taxonomy): domain Eukaryota; kingdom Metazoa; phylum Chordata; class Aves; order Columbiformes; family Columbidae; genus Patagioenas; species Patagioenas fasciata. The sequence goes on from NW_027288506.1 coordinate 2,066,024, forward strand.
CTGGCGGGCTCCGTCGAACCCTGTCAGGCTTTGTCAGGTACTGTCAGGTTTCCTCGGGCCCTGTCGAGCCTTGTCGGGCCCTGTCGGGTTTGTTCGGGCTCTGTCGGGCTCCAGCGTGCCCTGTCGGGTTTGCCCGGGCCCTGTCAGGCTCCGTCAGGCCCTGTCGGGTTTGCTCGGGCACTATCGGGCTCTATCGAGCCCTGTCGGGTTTCCTCGGGCACTGTCGGACTCCATCAAGCCCTGTCAGGCTCCGTCGGGCCCTTTCGGGTTTGCTCGGGCCCCGTCGGGCTCCGTCAGGCCCTGTCGGGTTTGCTCGGGCCCTGTCAGGCTCCGTCGGGCCCTGTCAAGTTTGCTCAGGCCCTGTCGGGATCCGTTGGGCCCTGTCAGGTTTGCTCGGGCTCTGTCGGGTTTGCTCGGGCCCTGTCAGGCTCCGTCGGGCCCTGTCGGGTTTCCACGGGCCCTGTCAGGCTCCATCGAGCCCTGTCAGGCTTTGTCAGGTCCTGTCAGGTTTGCTCGGGCCCTGTCGGGCCTTGTCGGGCATAGTCAGGTTTGCTCGGGCTCTGTCGGGCTCCAGCGTGCCCTGTCGGGTTTGCCCGGGCCCTGTCAGGCTCCATCAGGCCCTGTCGGGTTTGCTCGGGCCCTATCGGGCTCCGTGGGGCCCTGTCGGGTTTCCTCGGGCCCTGTCGGGCTCCATCGAGCCCTGTCGGGCTCCATCGGGCCCTTTCGGGTTTACGCGGGCCCTATCGGGCGAGGTCGGGCCCTGTCGGGTTTCCTCGGGCCCTGTCGGGCTCCATCGAGCCCTGTCGGGCTCCATCGGGCCCTGTCAGGTTTACGAGGGCCCTATCGGGCTCCGTCAGGCCCTGTCGGGTTTGCTCGGGCCCTGTCGGGCTCCGTCGGGCCCTGTCGGGTTTCCTCGGGCCCTGTCGGGCTCCATCGAGCCCTGTCATGCTTTGTCGAACCCTGTCGGGTTTGCTCGGGCCCTGTCGGTCTCTGTCGGGACCTTTCTGGTTTCCTCGGGCCCTGTCGGGCTCCGTCGGGCCCGGTCGGGTTTGCTCGGGCCCTGTCGGGTTTGCTAAAGCCCTGTCAGGCTTCATCGGACCCTGTCGAGTGTGCTCGGGCCCTGTCGGGCTCCGTCGAGCCCTGTCAGGTTTGCTCGGGCGTTGTCAGGCTCCGTCGGGCCCTGTCGGATTTCCTCGGGCCCTGTCGGGTTTGCTCAGGCCCTGTCGAGGTCCGTCGGGCCCTGTCGGGATTCCTCGGGCCCTGTCGGACTCCATTGAGCCCTGCAAAGCTCCGTCGGGCTCTTTCGGGTTTTCTCGGGCCCTGGCGGGTTCCGTCGGGCCCTGTCAGGCTTTGTCAGGTACTGTCAGGTTTCCTCGGGCCCTGTCGAGCCTTGTCGGGCCCTGTCGGGTTTGTTCGGGCTCTGTCGGGCTCCAGCGTGCCCTGTCGGGTTTGCCCGGGCCCTCTCAGGCTCCGTCAGGCCCTGTCGGGTTTGCTCGGGCCCTATCGGGCTCCATCGAGCCCTGTCGGGTTTCCTCGGGCCCTGTCGGACTCCATCGAGCCCTGTCAGGCACCGTTCGGCCCTTTCGGGTTTGCTCGGGCCCCGTCGGGCTCCGTCAGGCCCTGTCGGGTTTGCTCGGGCCCTGTCAGGCTCCGTCGGGCCCTGTCAGGTTTGCTCAGGCCCTGTCGGGATCCGTTGGGCTCTGTCGGGTTTGCTCGGGCCCTGTCGGACTCCTTCGTGCCCTGTCAGGTTTGCTCGGGCCCTGTCGGGTTTGCTCGGGCCCTGTCAGGCTCCGTCGAGCCCTGTCAGGTTTGCTCGGGCCCTGTCGGGTTTGCTCGGGCCCTGTCAGGCTCCGTCGGGCCCTGTCGGGTTTCCACGGGCCGTGTCAGGCTCCATCGAGCCCTGTCAGGCTTTGTCGAACCCTGTCGGCTTTGCTCGGGCCCTGTTGGGTTTGCTCGGCTCCTGTCGGGCTCTGTCGGGCACTGTCGGGTTTGCTCGGGCCCTGTCAGGCTCCGTCGGGCCCTGTCGGATTTCCTCGGGCCCTCTCGGGTTCCGTCGGGCCCTCTCGGGTTCCATTGGGCCCTGTCGGGTTTCCTCGGGCCCTGTCGGACTCTATCGAGCCCTGTCAGGCTCCGTCGGGCTCTTTCGGGTTTGCTCAGGCCCTGTCGGGCTCCGTCGGGCCCTGTCAGGCTTTGTCAGGTCCTGTCAGGTTTTCTCGGGCCCTGTGGGGCCTTGTCGGGCATAGTCAGGTTTGCTCGGGCTCTGTCGGGCTCCAGCGTGCCCTGTCGGGTTTGCCCGGGCCCTGTCAGGCTCCATAAGGCCCTGTCGGGTTTGCTCGGGCCCTGTCGGGTTTGCTCGGGCCCTGTCAGGCTCCGTCGAGCCCTGTCGGGTTTGCTCGGGCCCTGTCAGGCTCCGTCAGGCCCTGTCTGGTTTGCTCGTACCGTGTCGGGCTCCATCGGGCCCTGTCAGGTTTGCTTGGGCACTGTCGGGCTCCGTCGGGCCCTGTCAGGCTTTGTCGAACCCTGTCGGGTTTGCTCAGGCCCTGTCGGGTTTGCTCGGGCCCTGTCAGGCTCTGTCGAGCCCTGTCAGGTTTGCTCGAACCCTGTCGGGTTTGCTCGGGCCCTGTCGGGTTTGCTCGGGCCCTGTCGGGCTCCTTCATGCCCTGTCAGGTTTGCTCGGGCCCTGTTGGGTTTGCTCGGGCCCTGTCAGGCTCCGTCGAGCCCTGTCAGGTGTGCTCGGGCCCTGTCGGGTTTGCTCGGGCCCTGTCAGGCTCCGTCGAGCCCTGTCGGGTTTGCTCGGGCCCTGTCAGGCTCCGTCAGGCCCTGTCTGGTTTGCTCGTACCGTGTCCGGCTCCATCGGGCCCTGTCAGGTTTGCTTGGGCACTGTCGGGCTCCGTCGGGCCCTGTCAGGCTTTGTCGAACCCTGTCGGGTTTGCTCAGGCCCTGTCGGGTTTGCTCGGGCCCTGTCAGGCTCCGTCGAGCCCTGTCAGGTTTGCTCGGGCCCTGTCGGGTTTGCTCGGGCCCTGTCAGGCTCCGTCGAGCCCTGTCGGGTTTGCTCGGGCCCTGTCGGGCTCCTTCGTGCCCTGTCAGGTTTGCTCGGGCCCTGTCGGGTTTGCTCGGGCCCTGTCAGGCTCCGTCGGGCCCTGTCGGGTTTGCTCAGGCCCTGTCGGGTTTGCTAGGGCCCTGTCGGGCTCCGTCGGGCCCTGTCTGGTTTCCTCAGGCCCTGTCGGGCTCCGTCGAGCCCTGTCGGGTTTGCTCGGGCCCTGTCAAGCTCTGTCGGGCCCTGTCGGATTTCCTCGGGCCCTCTCGGGTTCCGTCGGGCCCTATCGGGTTCCGTCCGGCCCTGTCGGGTTTCCTCGGGCCCTGTCGGACTCTATCGAGCCTTGTCAGGCTCCGTCGGGCTCTTTCGGGTTTGCTCAGGCCCTGTCGGGCTCCGTCAGGCCCTGTCAGGCTTTGTCAGGTCCTGTCAGGTTTGCTCGGGCCCTGTCGGGCCTTGTCGGGCCCTGTCGGGTTTGCTCAGGCTCTGTCGGGCTCCAGCATTCCCTGTCGGGTTTGCCCGGGCCCTGTCAGGCTCCATCAGGCCCTGTCGGGTTTGCTCGGGCCCTATCGGGCTCCTTCGAGCCCTGTCGGGTTTCCTCGGGCCCTGTCGGGCTCCATCGAGCCCTGTCAGGCTCCGTCGGGCCTTTTCGGGTTTTCTCGGGCCCTGTCAGGCTCCGTCGGGCCCTGTCGGGTTTGCTCGGGCCCTGTCGGGTTTGCTCGGGCCCTGTCAGGCTTTGTCAAGCCCTGTCGGGTTTGCTAGGGCCCTGTCGGGCTCCGTCGGGCCCTGTCTGGTTTCCTCAGGCCCTGTCGGGCTCCGTCGGGCCCTGTCAGGTTTGCTCAGGCCCTGTCGGGTTTGCTAGGGCCCTGTCGGGCTCCGTCGGGCCCTGTCTGGTTTCCTCAGGCCCTGTCGGGCTCCGTCGAGCCCTGTCGGGTTTGCTCGGGCCCTGTCAGGCTCCGTCGCGCCCTGTCGGGTTTCCTCGGGCCCTGTCGGGCTCCATCGAGCCCTGTCGGGTTTGCTCGGGCCCTGTCGGGCTCCATCGGACCCCTTCAGGCTTTGTCGGGTCCTGTCGGGTTTGCTCAGGCCCTGTCGGGCCTTGTCAGGCCCTGTCGGGTTTGCTCGGGCCCTGTCGGGTTTGCCCGCGTCCTGTGGGGCTCCGTCGGGCCCTGTCAGATTCGCTCGGGCCCTGTCGGGTTTGCTCGGGCCTTGTCAGGCTCCGTCAGGCCCTGTCAGGTTTGCTCGGGCCCTGTCAGGCTCCGTCGGGCCCTGTCAGGTTTGCTCAGGCCCTGTCGGGATCCGTTGGGCCCTGTCGGGTTTGCTCGGGCCCTGTCGGGCTCCTTCGTGCCCTGTCAGGTTTGCTCGGGCCCTGTCGGGTTTGCTCGGGCCCTGTCAGGCTCCGTCGAGCCCTGTCAGGTTTGCTCGGGCCCTGTCGGGTTTGCTCGGGCCCTGTCAGGCTCCGTCGAGCCCTGTCGGGTTTGCTCGGGCCCTGTCAGGCTCCGTCAGGCCCTGTCTGGTTTGCTCGTACCGTGTCGGGCTCCATCGGGCCCTGTCAGGTTTGCTTGGGAACTGTCGGGCTCCGTCGGGCCCTGTCAGGCTTTGTCGAACCCTGTCGGGTTTGCTCAGGCCCTGTCGGGTTTGCTCGGGCCCTGTCGGGCTCCTTCGTGCCCTGTCAGGTTTGCTCGGGCCCTGTCGGGTTTGCTCGGGCCTTGTCAGGCTCCGTCAGGCCCTGTCAGGTTTGCTCGGGCCCTGTCAGGCTCCGTCGGGCCCTGTTAGGTTTGCTCAGGCCCTGTCGGGATCCGTTGGGCCCTGTCGGGTTTGCTCGGGCTCTGTCGGGTTCCAGCGTGCCCTGTCGGGTTTGCCCGGGCCCTGTCAGGCTCCCTCAGGCCCTGTCGGGTTTGCTCGGGCCCTATCGGGCTCCGTGGGCCCTGTCGGGTTTCCTCGGGCCCTGTCGGGCTCCATCGAGCCCTGTCGGGCTCCATCGGGCCCTGTCGGGTTTACGCGGGCCCTATCGGGCTTAGTCGGGCCCTGTCGGGTTTCCTCGGGCCCTGTCGGGCTCCATCGAGCCCTTTCGGGTTTACGAGGGCCCTATCGGGCTCTGTCAGGCCCTGTCGGGTTTGCTCGGGCCCTGTCGGGCTCTGTCGGGCCCTGTCGAGTTTCCTCGGGCCCTGTCGGGCTCCATCGAGCCTTGTCATGCTTTGTCGAACCCTGTCGAGTGTGCTCGGGCCCTGTCGGTCTCTGTCGGGACCTTTCTGGTTTCCTCGGGCCCTGTCGGGCTCCGTCGGGCCCGGTCGGGTTTCCTCGGGCCCTGTCGGGTTTGCTCAGGCCCTGTCGAGGTCCGTCGGGCCCTGTCGGGTTTCCTCGGGCCCTGTCGGACTCCATTGAGCCCTGCAAAGCTCCGTCGGGCTCTTTCGGGTTTGCTCGGTCCCTGGCGGGCTCCGTCGAACCCTGTCAGGCTTTGTCAGGTACTGTCAGGTTTCCTCGGGCCCTGTCGAGCCTTGTCGGGCCCTGTCGGGTTTGTTCGGGCTCTGTCGGGCTCCAGCGTGCCCTGTCGGGTTTGCCCGGGCCCTGTCAGGCTCCGTCAGGCCCTGTCGGGTTTGCTCGGGCACTATCGGGCTCTATCGAGCCCTGTCGGGTTTCCTCGGGCACTGTCGGACTCCATCAAGCCCTGTCAGGCTCCGTCGGGCCCTTTCGGGTTTGCTCGGGCCCCGTCGGGCTCCGTCAGGCCCTGTCGGGTTTGCTCGGGCCCTGTCAGGCTCCGTCGGGCCCTGTCAAGTTTGCTCAGGCCCTGTCGGGATCCGTTGGGCCCTGTCAGGTTTGCTCGGGCTCTGTCGGGTTTGCTCGGGCCCTGTCAGGCTCCGTCGGGCCCTGTCGGGTTTCCACGGGCCCTGTCAGGCTCCATCGAGCCCTGTCAGGCTTTGTCAGGTCCTGTCAGGTTTGCTCGGGCCCTGTCGGGCCTTGTCGGGCATAGTCAGGTTTGCTCGGGCTCTGTCGGGCTCCAGCGTGCCCTGTCGGGTTTGCCCGGGCCCTGTCAGGCTCCATCAGGCCCTGTCGGGTTTGCTCGGGCCCTATCGGGCTCCGTGGGGCCCTGTCGGGTTTCCTCGGGCCCTGTCGGGCTCCATCGAGCCCTGTCGGGCTCCATCGGGCCCTTTCGGGTTTACGCGGGCCCTATCGGGCGAGGTCGGGCCCTGTCGGGTTTCCTCGGGCCCTGTCGGGCTCCATCGAGCCCTGTCGGGCTCCATCGGGCCCTGTCAGGTTTACGAGGGCCCTATCGGGCTCCGTCAGGCCCTGTCGGGTTTGCTCGGGCCCTGTCGGGCTCCGTCGGGCCCTGTCGGGTTTCCTCGGGCCCTGTCGGGCTCCATCGAGCCCTGTCATGCTTTGTCGAACCCTGTCGGGTTTGCTCGGGCCCTGTCGGTCTCTGTCGGGACCTTTCTGGTTTCCTCGGGCCCTGTCGGGCTCCGTCGGGCCCGGTCGGGTTTGCTCGGGCCCTGTCGGGTTTGCTAAAGCCCTGTCAGGCTTCATCGGACCCTGTCGAGTGTGCTCGGGCCCTGTCGGGCTCCGTCGAGCCCTGTCAGGTTTGCTCGGGCGTTGTCAGGCTCCGTCGGGCCCTGTCGGATTTCCTCGGGCCCTGTCGGGTTTGCTCAGGCCCTGTCGAGGTCCGTCGGGCCCTGTCGGGATTCCTCGGGCCCTGTCGGACTCCATTGAGCCCTGCAAAGCTCCGTCGGGCTCTTTCGGGTTTTCTCGGGCCCTGGCGGGTTCCGTCGGGCCCTGTCAGGCTTTGTCAGGTACTGTCAGGTTTCCTCGGGCCCTGTCGAGCCTTGTCGGGCCCTGTCGGGTTTGTTCGGGCTCTGTCGGGCTCCAGCGTGCCCTGTCGGGTTTGCCCGGGCCCTCTCAGGCTCCGTCAGGCCCTGTCGGGTTTGCTCGGGCCCTATCGGGCTCCATCGAGCCCTGTCGGGTTTCCTCGGGCCCTGTCGGACTCCATCGAGCCCTGTCAGGCACCGTTCGGCCCTTTCGGGTTTGCTCGGGCCCCGTCGGGCTCCGTCAGGCCCTGTCGGGTTTGCTCGGGCCCTGTCAGGCTCCGTCGGGCCCTGTCAGGTTTGCTCAGGCCCTGTCGGGATCCGTTGGGCTCTGTCGGGTTTGCTCGGGCCCTGTCGGACTCCTTCGTGCCCTGTCAGGTTTGCTCGGGCCCTGTCGGGTTTGCTCGGGCCCTGTCAGGCTCCGTCGAGCCCTGTCAGGTTTGCTCGGGCCCTGTCGGGTTTGCTCGGGCCCTGTCAGGCTCCGTCGGGCCCTGTCGGGTTTCCACGGGCCGTGTCAGGCTCCATCGAGCCCTGTCAGGCTTTGTCGAACCCTGTCGGCTTTGCTCGGGCCCTGTTGGGTTTGCTCGGCTCCTGTCGGGCTCTGTCGGGCACTGTCGGGTTTGCTCGGGCCCTGTCAGGCTCCGTCGGGCCCTGTCGGATTTCCTCGGGCCCTCTCGGGTTCCGTCGGGCCCTCTCGGGTTCCATTGGGCCCTGTCGGGTTTCCTCGGGCCCTGTCGGACTCTATCGAGCCCTGTCAGGCTCCGTCGGGCTCTTTCGGGTTTGCTCGGTCCCTGGCGGGCTCCGTCGGGCCCTGTCAGGCTTTGTCAGGTACTGTCAGGTTTCCTCGGGCCCTGTCGAGCCTTGTCGGGCCCTGTCGGGTTTGTTCGGGCTCTGTCGGGCTCCAGCGTGCCCTGTCGGGTTTGCCCGGGCCCTGTCAGGCTCCGTCAGGCCCTGTCGGGTTTGCTCGGGCCCTATCGGGCTCTATCGAGCCCTGTCGGGTTTCCTCGGGCCCTGTTGGACTCCATCAAGCCCTGTCAGGCTCCGTCGGGCCCTTTCGGGTTTGCTCGGGCCCCGTCGGGCTCCGTCAGGCCCTGTCGGGTTTGCTCGGGCCCTGTCAGGCTCCGTCGGGCCCTGTCAAGTTTGCTCAGGCCCTGTCGGGATCCGTTGGGCCCTGTCAGGTTTGCTCGGGCTCTGTCGGGTTTGCTCGGGCCCTGTCAGGCTCCGTCGGGCCCTGTCGGGTTTCCACAGGCCCTGTCAGGCTCCATCGAGCCCTGTCAGGCTTTGTCAGGTCCTGTCAGGTTTGCTCGGGCCCTGTCGGGCCTTGTCGGGCATAGTCAGGTTTGCTCGGGCTCTGTCGGGCTCCAGCGTGCCCTGTCGGGTTTGCCCGGGCCCTGTCAGGCTCCATCAGGCCCTGTCGGGTTTGCTCGGGCCCTATCGGGCTCCGTGGGGCCCTGTCGGGTTTCCTCGGGCCCTGTCGGGCTCCATCGAGCCCTGTCGGGCTCCATCGGGCCCTCTCGGGTTTACGCGGGCCCTATCGGGCGAGGTCGGGCCCTGTCGGGTTTCCTCGGGCCCTGTCGGGCTCCATCGAGCCCTGTCGGGCTCCATCGGGCCCTGTCAGGTTTACGAGGGCCCAATCGGGCTCCGTCAGGCCCTGTCGGGTTTGCTCGGGCCCTGTCGGGCTCCGTCGGGCCCTGTCGGGTTTCCTCGGGCCCTGTCGGGCTCCATCGAGCCCTGTCATGCTTTGTCGAACCCTGTCGGGTTTGCTCGGGCCCTGTCGGTCTCTGTCGGGACCTTTCTGGTTTCCTCGGGCCCTGTCGGGCTCCGTCGGGCCCGGTCGGGTTTGCTCGGGCCCTGTCGGTTTTGCTAAAGCCCTGTCAGGCTTCATCGGACCCTGTCGAGTGTGCTCGGGCCCTGTCGGGCTCCGTCGAGCCCTGTCAGGTTTGCTCGGGCGTTGTCAGGCTCCGTCGGGCCCTGTCGGATTTCCTCGGGCCCTGTCGGGTTTGCTCAGGCCCTGTCGAGGTCCGTCGGGCCCTGTCGGGATTCCTCGGGCCCTGTCGGACTCCATTGAGCCCTGCAAAGCTCCGTCGGGCTCTTTCGGGTTTTCTCGGGCCCTGGCGGGTTCCGTCGGGCCCTGTCAGGCTTTGTCAGGTACTGTCAGGTTTCCTCGGGCCCTGTCGAGCCTTGTCGGGCCCTGTCGGGTTTGTTCGGGCTCTGTCGGGCTCCAGCGTGCCCTGTCGGGTTTGCCCGGGCCCTCTCAGGCTCCGTCAGGCCCTGTCGGGTTTGCTCGGGCCCTATCGGGCTCCATCGAGCCCTGTCGGGTTTCCTCGGGCCCTGTCGGACTCCATCGAGCCCTGTCAGGCACCGTTCGGCCCTTTCGGGTTTGCTCGGGCCCCGTCGGGCTCCGTCAGGCCCTGTCGGGTTTGCTCGGGCCCTGTCAGACTCCGTCGGGCCCTGTCAGGTTTGCTCAGGCCCTGTCGGGATCCGTTGGGCTCTGTCGGGTTTGCTCGGGCCCTGTCGGACTCCTTCATGCCCTGTCAGGTTTGCTCGGGCCCTGTCGGGTTTGCTCGGGCCCTGTCAGGCTCCGTCGAGCCCTGTCAGGTTTGCTCGGGCCCTGTCGGGTTTGCTCGGGCCCTGTCAGGCTCCGTCGGGCCCTGTCGGGTTTCCACGGGCCGTGTCAGGCTCCATCGAGCCCTGTCAGGCTTTGTCGAACCCTGTCGGCTTTGCTCGGGCCCTGTTGGGTTTGCTCGGCTCCTGTCGGGCTCTGTCGGGCACTGTCGGGTTTGCTCGGGCCCTGTCAGGCTCCGTCGGGCCCTGTCGGATTTCCTCGGGCCCTCTCGGGTTCCGTCGGGCCCTCTCGGGTTCCATTGGGCCCTGTCGGGTTTCCTCGGGCCCTGTCGGACTCTATCGAGCCCTGTCAGGCTCCGTCGGGCTCTTTCGGGTTTGCTCAGGCCCTGTCGGGCTCCGTCGGGCCCTGTCAGGCTTTGTCAGGTCCTGTCAGGTTTTCTCGGGCCCTGTGGGGCCTTGTCGGGCATAGTCAGGTTTGCTCGGGCTCTGTCGGGCTCCAGCGTGCCCTGTCGGGTTTGCCCGGGCCCTGTCAGGCTCCATAAGGCCCTGTCGGGTTTGCTCGGGCCCTGTCGGGTTTGCTCGGGCCCTGTCAGGCTCCGTCGAGCCCTGTCGGGTTTGCTCGGGCCCTGTCAGGCTCCGTCAGGCCCTGTCTGGTTTGCTCGTACCGTGTCGGGCTCCATCGGGCCCTGTCAGGTTTGCTTGGGCACTGTCGGGCTCCGTCGGGCCCTGTCAGGCTTTGTCGAACCCTGTCGGGTTTGCTCAGGCCCTGTCGGGTTTGCTCGGGCCCTGTCAGGCTCTGTCGAGCCCTGTCAGGTTTGCTCGAACCCTGTCGGGTTTGCTCGTGCCCTGTCGGGTTTGCTCGGGCCCTGTCGGGCTCCTTCATGCCCTGTCAGGTTTGCTCGGGCCCTGTCGGGTTTGCTCGGGCCCTGTCAGGCTCCGTCGAGCCCTGTCAGGTGTGCTCGGGCCCTGTCGGGTTTGCTCGGGCCCTGTCAGGCTCCGTCGAGCCCTGTCGGGTTTGCTCGGGCCCTGTCAGGCTCCGTCAGGCCCTGTCTGGTTTGCTCGTACCGTGTCAGGCTCCATCGGGCCCTGTCAGGTTTGCTTGGGCACTGTCGGGCTCCGTCGGGCCCTGTCAGGCTTTGTCGAACCCTGTCGGGTTTGCTCAGGCCCTGTCGGGTTTGCTCGGGCCCTGTCAGGCTCCGTCGAGCCCTGTCAGGTTTGCTCGGGCCCTGTCGGGTTTGCTCGGGCCCTGTCAGGCTCCGTCGAGCCCTGTCGGGTTTGCTCGGGCCCTGTCGGGCTCCTTCGTGCCCTGTCAGGTTTGCTCGGGCCCTGTCGGGTTTGCTCGGGCCCTGTCAGGCTCCGTCGGGCCCTGTCGGGTTTGCTCAGGCCCTGTCGGGTTTGCTAGGGCCCTGTCGGGCTCCGTCGGGCCCTGTCTGGTTTCCTCAGGCCTTGTCGGGCTCCGTCGAGCCCTGTCGGGTTTGCTCGGGCCCTGTCAAGCTCTGTCGGGCCCTGTCGGATTTCCTCGGGCCCTCTCGGGTTCCGTCGGGCCCTATCGGGTTCCGTCCGGCCCTGTCGGGTTTCCTCGGGCCCTGTCGGACTCTATCGAGCCTTGTCAGGCTCCGTCGGGCCCTTTCGGGTTTGCTCGGGCCCCGTCGGGCTCCGTCAGGCCCTGTCGGGTTTGCTCGGGCCCTGTCAGGCTCCGTCGGGCCCTGTCAGGTTTGCTTAGGCCCTGTCGGGATCCGTTGGGCCCTGCCGGGTTTGCTCGGGCCCTGTCGGACTCCTTCGTGCCCTGTCAGGTTTGCTCGGGCCCTGTCGGGTTTGCTCGGGCCCTGTCAGGCTCCGTCGAGCCCTGTCAGGTTTGCTCGGGTCCTGTCGGGTTTGCTCGGGCCCTGTCAGGCTCCGTCGGGCCCTGTCGGGTTTCCACGGGCCCTGTCAGTCTCCATCGAGCCCTGTCAGGGTTTGTCGAACCCTGTCGGGTTTGCTCGGGCCCTGTTGGGTTTGCTCGGGTCCTGTCGGGCTGTGTCGGGCACTGTCAGGTTTGCTCGTGCCCTGTCAGGCTCCGTCGGGCCCTGTCGGATTTCCTCGGGCCCTCTCGGGTTCCGTCGGGCCCTCTCGGGTTCCATTGGGCCCTGTCGGGTTTCCTCGGGCCCTGTCGGACTCTATCGAGCCCTGTCGGACTCTTTCGAGCCCTGTCAGGCTCCGTCGGGCTCTTTCGGGTTTGCTCAGGCCCTGTCGGGCTCCGTCGGGCCCTGTCAGGCTTTGTCAGGTCCTGTCAGGTTTGCTCGGGCCCTGTCGGGCCTTGTCGGGCATAGTCAGGTTTGCTCGGGCTCTGTCGGGTTCCAGCGTGCCCTGTCGGGTTTGCCCGGGCCCTGTCAGGCTCCCTCAGGCCCTGTCGGGTTTGCTCGGGCCCTATCGGGCTCCGTGGGCCCTGTCGGGTTTCCTCGGGCCCTGTCGGGCTCCATCGAGCCCTGTCGGGCTCCATCGGGCCCTGTCGGGTTTACGCGGGCCCTATCGGGCTTAGTCGGGCCCTGTCGGGTTTCCTCGGGCCCTGTCGGGCTCCATCGAGCCCTTTCGGGTTTACGAGGGCCCTATCGGGCTCTGTCAGGCCCTGTCGGGTTTGCTCGGGCCCTGTCGGGCTCTGTCGGGCCCTGTCGAGTTTCCTCGGGCCCTGTCGGGCTCCATCGAGCCCTGTCATGCTTTGTCGAACCCTGTCGAGTGTGCTCGGGCCCTGTCGGTCTCTGTCGGGACCTTTCTGGTTTCCTCGGGCCCTGTCGGGCTCCGTCGGGCCCGGTCGGGTTTCCTCGGGCCCTGTCGGGTTTGCTCAGGCCCTGTCGAGGTCCGTCGGGCCCTGTCGGGTTTCCTCGGGCCCTGTCGGACTCCATTGAGCCCTGCAAAGCTCCGTCGGGCTCTTTCGGGTTTGCTCGGTCCCTGGCGGGCTCCGTCGAACCCTGTCAGGCTTTGTCAGGTACTGTCAGGTTTCCTCGGGCCCTGTCGAGCCTTGTCGGGCCCTGTCGGGTTTGTTCGGGCTCTGTCGGGCTCCAGCGTGCCCTGTCGGGTTTGCCCGGGCCCTGTCAGGCTCCGTCAGGCCCTGTCGGGTTTGCTCGGGCACTATCGGGCTCTATCGAGCCCTGTCGGGTTTCCTCGGGCACTGTCGGACTCCATCAAGCCCTGTCAGGCTCCGTCGGGCCCTTTCGGGTTTGCTCGGGCCCCGTCGGGCTCCGTCAGGCCCTGTCGGGTTTGCTCGGGCCCTGTCAGGCTCCGTCGGGCCCTGTCAAGTTTGCTCAGGCCCTGTCGGGATCCGTTGGGCCCTGTCAGGTTTGCTCGGGCTCTGTCGGGTTTGCTCGGGCCCTGTCAGGCTCCGTCGGGCCCTGTCGGGTTTCCACGGGCCCTGTCAGGCTCCATCGAGCCCTGTCAGGCTTTGTCAGGTCCTGTCAGGTTTGCTCGGGCCCTGTCGGGCCTTGTCGGGCATAGTCAGGTTTGCTCGGGCTCTGTCGGGCTCCAGCGTGCCCTGTCGGGTTTGCCCGGGCCCTGTCAGGCTCCATCAGGCCCTGTCGGGTTTGCTCGGGCCCTATCGGGCTCCGTGGGGCCCTGTCGGGTTTCCTCGGGCCCTGTCGGGCTCCATCGAGCCCTGTCGGGCTCCATCGGGCCCTTTCGGGTTTACGCGGGCCCTATCGGGCGAGGTCGGGCCCTGTCGGGTTTCCTCGGGCCCTGTCGGGCTCCATCGAGCCCTGTCGGGCTCCATCGGGCCCTGTCAGGTTTACGAGGGCCCTATCGGGCTCCGTCAGGCCCTGTCGGGTTTGCTCGGGCCCTGTCGGGCTCCGTCGGGCCCTGTCGGGTTTCCTCGGGCCCTGTCGGGCTCCATCGAGCCCTGTCATGCTTTGTCGAACCCTGTCGGGTTTGCTCGGGCCCTGTCGGTCTCTGTCGGGACCTTTCTGGTTTCCTCGGGCCCTGTCGGGCTCCGTCGGGCCCGGTCGGGTTTGCTCGGGCCCTGTCGGGTTTGCTAAAGCCCTGTCAGGCTTCATCGGACCCTGTCGAGTGTGCTCGGGCCCTGTCGGGCTCCGTCGAGCCCTGTCAGGTTTGCTCGGGCGTTGTCAGGCTCCGTCGGGCCCTGTCGGATTTCCTCGGGCCCTGTCGGGTTTGCTCAGGCCCTGTCGAGGTCCGTCGGGCCCTGTCGGGATTCCTCGGGCCCTGTCGGACTCCATTGAGCCCTGCAAAGCTCCGTCGGGCTCTTTCGGGTTTTCTCGGGCCCTGGCGGGTTCCGTCGGGCCCTGTCAGGCTTTGTCAGGTACTGTCAGGTTTCCTCGGGCCCTGTCGAGCCTTGTCGGGCCCTGTCGGGTTTGTTCGGGCTCTGTCGGGCTCCAGCGTGCCCTGTCGGGTTTGCCCGGGCCCTCTCAGGCTCCGTCAGGCCCTGTCGGGTTTGCTCGGGCCCTATCGGGCTCCATCGAGCCCTGTCGGGTTTCCTCGGGCCCTGTCGGACTCCATCGAGCCCTGTCAGGCACCGTTCGGCCCTTTCGGGTTTGCTCGGGCCCCGTCGGGCTCCGTCAGGCCCTGTCGGGTTTGCTCGGGCCCTGTCAGGCTCCGTCGGGCCCTGTCAGGTTTGCTCAGGCCCTGTCGGGATCCGTTGGGCTCTGTCGGGTTTGCTCGGGCCCTGTCGGACTCCTTCGTGCCCTGTCAGGTTTGCTCGGGCCCTGTCGGGTTTGCTCGGGCCCTGTCAGGCTCCGTCGAGCCCTGTCAGGTTTGCTCGGGCCCTGTCGGGTTTGCTCGGGCCCTGTCAGGCTCCGTCGGGCCCTGTCGGGTTTCCACGGGCCGTGTCAGGCTCCATCGAGCCCTGTCAGGCTTTGTCGAACCCTGTCGGCTTTGCTCGGGCCCTGTTGGGTTTGCTCGGCTCCTGTCGGGCTCTGTCGGGCACTGTCGGGTTTGCTCGGGCCCTGTCAGGCTCCGTCGGGCCCTGTCGGATTTCCTCGGGCCCTCTCGGGTTCCGTCGGGCCCTCTCGGGTTCCATTGGGCCCTGTCGGGTTTCCTCGGGCCCTGTCGGACTCTATCGAGCCCTGTCAGGCTCCGTCGGGCTCTTTCGGGTTTGCTCAGGCCCTGTCGGGCTCCGTCGGGCCCTGTCAGGCTTTGTCAGGTCCTGTCAGGTTTTCTCGGGCCCTGTGGGGCCTTGTCGGGCATAGTCAGGTTTGCTCGGGCTCTGTCGGGCTCCAGCGTGCCCTGTCGGGTTTGCCCGGGCCCTGTCAGGCTCCATAAGGCCCTGTCGGGTTTGCTCGGGCCCTGTCGGGTTTGCTCGGGCCCTGTCAGGCTCCGTCGAGCCCTGTCGGGTTTGCTCGGGCCCTGTCAGGCTCCGTCAGGCCCTGTCTGGTTTGCTCGTACCGTGTCGGGCTCCATCGGGCCCTGTCAGGTTTGCTTGGGCACTGTCGGGCTCCGTCGGGCCCTGTCAGGCTTTGTCGAACCCTGTCGGGTTTGCTCAGGCCCTGTCGGGTTTGCTCGGGCCCTGTCAGGCTCTGTCGAGCCCTGTCAGGTTTGCTCGAACCCTGTCGGGTTTGCTCGGGCCCTGTCGGGTTTGCTCGGGCCCTGTCGGGCTCCTTCATGCCCTGTCAGGTTTGCTCGGGCCCTGTTGGGTTTGCTCGGGCCCTGTCAGGCTCCGTCGAGCCCTGTCAGGTGTGCTCGGGCCCTGTCGGGTTTGCTCGGGCCCTGTCAGGCTCCGTCGAGCCCTGTCGGGTTTGCTCGGGCCCTGTCAGGCTCCGTCAGGCCCTGTCTGGTTTGCTCGTACCGTGTCCGGCTCCATCGGGCCCTGTCAGGTTTGCTTGGGCACTGTCGGGCTCCGTCGGGCCCTGTCAGGCTTTGTCGAACCCTGTCGGGTTTGCTCAGGCCCTGTCGGGTTTGCTCGGGCCCTGTCAGGCTCCGTCGAGCCCTGTCAGGTTTGCTCGGGCCCTGTCGGGTTTGCTCGGGCCCTGTCAGGCTCCGTCGAGCCCTGTCGGGTTTGCTCGGGCCCTGTCGGGCTCCTTCGTGCCCTGTCAGGTTTGCTCGGGCCCTGTCGGGTTTGCTCGGGCCCTGTCAGGCTCCGTCGGGCCCTGTCGGGTTTGCTCAGGCCCTGTCGGGTTTGCTAGGGCCCTGTCGGGCTCCGTCGGGCCCTGTCTGGTTTCCTCAGGCCCTGTCGGGCTCCGTCGAGCCCTGTCGGGTTTGCTCGGGCCCTGTCAAGCTCTGTCGGGCCCTGTCGGATTTCCTCGGGCCCTCTCGGGTTCCGTCGGGCCCTATCGGGTTCCGTCCGGCCCTGTCGGGTTTCCTCGGGCCCTGTCGGACTCTATCGAGCCTTGTCAGGCTCCGTCGGGCTCTTTCGGGTTTGCTCAGGCCCTGTCGGGCTCCGTCAGGCCCTGTCAGGCTTTGTCAGGTCCTGTCAGGTTTGCTCGGGCCCTGTCGGGCCTTGTCGGGCCCTGTCGGGTTTGCTCAGGCTCTGTCGGGCTCCAGCATTCCCTGTCGGGTTTGCCCGGGCCCTGTCAGGCTCCATCAGGCCCTGTCGGGTTTGCTCGGGCCCTATCGGGCTCCTTCGAGCCCTGTCGGGTTTCCTCGGGCCCTGTCGGGCTCCATCGAGCCCTGTCAGGCTCCGTCGGGCCTTTTCGGGTTTTCTCGGGCCCTGTCAGGCTCCGTCGGGCCCTGTCGGGTTTGCTCGGGCCCTGTCGGGTTTGCTCGGGCCCTGTCAGGCTTTGTCAAGCCCTGTCGGGTTTGCTAGGGCCCTGTCGGGCTCCGTCGGGCCCTGTCTGGTTTCCTCAGGCCCTGTCGGGCTCCGTCGGGCCCTGTCAGGTTTGCTCAGGCCCTGTCGGGTTTGCTAGGGCCCTGTCGGGCTCCGTCGGGCCCTGTCTGGTTTCCTCAGGCCCTGTCGGGCTCCGTCGAGCCCTGTCGGGTTTGCTCGGGCCCTGTCAGGCTCCGTCGCGCCCTGTCGGGTTTCCTCGGGCCCTGTCGGGCTCCATCGAGCCCTGTCGGGTTTGCTCGGGCCCTGTCGGGCTCCATCGGACCCCTTCAGGCTTTGTCGGGTCCTGTCGGGTTTGCTCAGGCCCTGTCGGGCCTTGTCAGGCCCTGTCGGGTTTGCTCGGGCCCTGTCGGGTTTGCCCGCGTCCTGTGGGGCTCCGTCGGGCCCTGTCAGATTCGCTCGGGCCCTGTCGGGTTTGCTCGGGCCTTGTCAGGCTCCGTCAGGCCCTGTCAGGTTTGCTCGGGCCCTGTCAGGCTCCGTCGGGCCCTGTCAGGTTTGCTCAGGCCCTGTCGGGATCCGTTGGGCCCTGTCGGGTTTGCTCGGGCCCTGTCGGGCTCCTTCGTGCCCTGTCAGGTTTGCTCGGGCCCTGTCGGGTTTGCTCGGGCCCTGTCAGGCTCCGTCGAGCCCTGTCAGGTTTGCTCGGGCCCTGTCGGGTTTGCTCGGGCCCTGTCAGGCTCCGTCGAGCCCTGTCGGGTTTGCTCGGGCCCTGTCAGGCTCCGTCAGGCCCTGTCTGGTTTGCTCGTACCGTGTCGGGCTCCATCGGGCCCTGTCAGGTTTGCTTGGGAACTGTCGGGCTCCGTCGGGCCCTGTCAGGCTTTGTCGAACCCTGTCGGGTTTGCTCAGGCCCTGTCGGGTTTGCTCGGGCCCTGTCGGGCTCCTTCGTGCCCTGTCAGGTTTGCTCGGGCCCTGTCGGGTTTGCTCGGGCCCTGTCAGGCTCCGTCGAGCCCTGTCAGGTTTGCTCGGGCCCTGTCGGGTTTGCTCGGGCCCTATCGGGCTCCGTCGAGCCCTGTCGGGTTTGCTCGGGCCCTGTCAGGCTCCGTCAGGCCCTGTCTGGTTTGCTCGTACCGTGTCGGGCTCCATCGGGCCCTGTCAGGTTTGCTTGGGCACTGTCGGGCTCCATCGGGCCCTGTCAGGTTTGCTCGGGCCCTGTCGGGTTTGCTCGGGCCCTATCGGGCTCCGTCGAGCCCTGTCGGGTTTGCTCGGGCACTGTCAGGCTCCGTCAGGCCCTGTCTGGTTTGCTCGTACCGTGTCGGGCTCCATCGGGCCCTCTCGGGTTTACGCGGGCCCTATCGGGCTTAGTCGGGCCCTGTCGGGTTTCCTCGGGCCCTGTCGGGCTCCATCGAGCCCTGTCGGGCTCCATCGGGCCCTGTCAGGTTTACGAGGGCCCTATCGGGCTCCGTCAGGCCCTGTCGGGTTTGCTCGGGCCCTGTCGGGCTCCGTCGGGCCCTGTCGGGTTTCCTCGGGCCCTGTCGGGCTCCATCGAGCCCTGTCATGCTTTGTCGAACCCTGTCGGGTTTGCTCGGGCCCTGTCGGTCTCTGTCGGGACCTTTCTGGTTTCCTCGGGCCCTGTCGGGCTCCGTCGGGCCCAGTCGGGTTTGCTCGGGCCCTGTCGGGTTTGCTAAAGCCCTGTCAGGCTTCATCGGACCCTGTCGAGTGTGCTCGGGCCCTGTCGGGCTCCGTCAAGCCCTGTCAGGTTTGCTCGGGCGTTGTCAGGCTCCGTCGGGCCCTATCGGATTTCCTCGGGCCCTGTCGGGTTTGCTCAGGCCCTGTCGAGGTCCGTCGGGCCCTGTCGGGTTTCCTCGGGCCCTGTCGGACTCCATTGAGCCCTGCAAAGCTCCGTCGGGCTCTTTCGGGTTTTCTCGGGCCCTGGCGGGTTCCGTCGGGCCCTGTCAGGCTTTGTCAGGTACTGTCAGGTTTCCTCGGGCCCTGTCGAGCCTTGTCGGGCCCTGTCGGGTTTGTTCGGGCTCTGTCGGGCTCCAGCGTGCCCTGTCGGGTTTGCCCGGGCCCTGTCAGGCTCCGTCAGGCCCTGTCGGGTTTGCTCGGGCCCTATCGGGCTCCATCGAGCCCTGTCGGGTTTCCTCGGGCCCTGTCGGACTCCATCGAGCCCTGTCAGGCACCGTTCGGCCCTTTCGGGTTTGCTCGGGCCCCGTCGGGCTCCGTCAGGCCCTGTCGGGTTTGCTCGGGCCCTGTCAGGCTCCGTCGGGCCCTGTCAGGTTTGCTCAGGCCCTGTCGGGATCCGTTGGGCTCTGTCGGGTTTGCTCGGGCCCTGTCGGACTCCTTCGTGCCCTGTCAGGTTTGCTCGGGCCCTGTCGGGTTTGCTCGGGCCCTGTCAGGCTCCGTCGAGCCCTGTCAGGTTTGCTCGGGCCCTGTCGGGTTTGCTCGGGCCCTGTCAGGCTCCGTCGGGCCCTGTCGGGTTTCCACGGGCCGTGTCAGGCTCCATCGAGCCCTGTCAGGCTTTGTCGAACCCTGTCGGCTTTGCTCGGGCCCTGTTGGGTTTGCTCGGCTCCTGTCGGGCTCTGTCGGGCACTGTCGGGTTTGCTCGGGCCCTGTCAGGCTCCGTCGGGCCCTGTCGGATTTCCTCGGGCCCTCTCGGGTTCCGTCGGGCCCTCTCGGGTTCCATTGGGCCCTGTCGGGTTTCCTCGGGCCCTGTCGGACTCTATCGAGCCCTGTCAGGCTCCGTCGGGCTCTTTCGGGTTTGCTCAGGCCCTGTCGGGCTCCGTCGGGCCCTGTCAGGCTTTGTCAGGTCCTGTCAGGTTTTCTCGGGCCCTGTCGGGTTTGCTCGGGCTCTGTCGGGCTCCAGCATGCCCTGTCGGGTTTGCCCGGGCCCTGTCAGGCTCCATCAGGCCCTGTCGGGTTTGCTCGGGCCCTATCGGGCTCCGTCGAGCCCTGTCGGGTTTCCTCGGGCCCTGTCGGGCTCCATCGAGCCCTGTCGGGCTCCGTCGGGCCCTGTCGGGTTTGCTCGGGCCCTGTCGGGTTTGCTCGGGCCCTGTCAGGCTTTGTCAAGCCCTGTCGGGTTTGCTGGGGCCCTGTCGGGCTCCGTCGGGCCCTGTCTGGTTTCCTCAGGCCCTGTCGGGCTCCGTCGGGCCCTGTCGGGTTTGCTCAGGCCCTGTCGGGTTTGCTAGGGCCCTGTCGGGCTCCGTCGGGCCCTGTCTGGTTTCCTCAGGCCCTGTCGGGCTCCGTCGAGCCCTGTCGGGTTTGCTCGGGCCCTGTCAGGCTCCGTCGCGCCCTGTCGGGTTTCCTCGGGCCCTGTCGGGCTCCATCGAGCCCTGTCGGGTTTGCTCGGGCCCTGTCGGGCTCCATCGGACCCCTTCAGGCTTTGTCGGGTCCTGTCGGGTTTGCTCAGGCCCTGTCGGGCCTTGTCAGGCCCTGTCGGGTTTGCTCGGGCCCTGTCGGGTTTGCCCGCGTCCTGTGGGGCTCCGTCGGGCCCTGTCAGATTCGCTCGGGCCCTGTCGGGTTTGCTCGGGCCCTGTCAGGCTCCGTCAGGCCCTGTCGGGTTTGCTCGGGCCCTGTCAGGCTCCGTCGGGCCCTGTCAGGTTTGCTCAGGCCCTGTCGGGATCCGTTGGGCCCTGTCGGGTTTGCTCGGGCCCTGTCGGGCTCCTTCGTGCCCTGTCAGGTTTTCTCGGGCCCTGTCGGGTTTGCTCGGGCCCTGTCAGGCTCCGTCGAGCCCTGTCAGGTTTGCTCGGGCCCTGTCGGGTTTGCTCGGGCCCTGTCAGGCTCCGTTGAGCCCTGTCGGGTTTGCTCGGGCCCTGTCAGGCTCCGTCAGGCCCTGTCTGGTTTGCTCGTACCGTGTCGGGCTCCATCGGGCCCTGTCAGGTTTGCTTGGGCACTGTCGGGCTCCGTCGGGCCCTGTCAGGCTTTGTCGAACCCTGTCGGGTTTGCTCAGGCCCTGTCGGGTTTGCTCGGGCCCTGTCGGGCTCCTTCGTGCCTTGTCAGGTTTGCTCGGGCCCTGTCGGGTTTGCTCGGGCCCTGTCAGGCTCCGTCGAGCCCTGTCAGGTTTGCTCGGGCCCTGTCGGGTTTGCTCGGGCCCTATCGGGCTCCGTCGAGCCCTGTCGGGTTTGCTCGGGCCCTGTCAGGCTCCGTCAGGCCCTGTCTGGTTTGCTCGTACCGTGTCGGGCTCCATCGGGCCCTGTCAGGTTTGCTTGGGCACTGTCGGGCTCCGTCGGGCCCTGTCAGGCTTTGTCGAACCCTGTCGGGTTTGCTCAGGCCCTGTCGGGTTTGCTCGGGCCCTGTCGGGTTTGCTGAAGCCCTGTCAGGCTTCGTCGGACCCTGTCGGGTTTGCTCGGGCCCTGTCGGGCTCCGTCGAACCCTGTCGGGTTTGCTCGGGCCCTGTCAGGCTCCGTCAGGCCCTATCGGGTTTCCTCGGGCCCTGTCGGGCTCCATCGAGCCCTGTCAGGTTTGCTCGGGCCCTGTCGGGACTTGTCAGGCCCTGTCGGGTTTGCTCGGGACCTGTCGGGTTTGCTCGGGCCCTCTCACGCTCCGTCGGGCCCTGTCAGATTCGCTCGGGCCCTTTCGGGTTTGCTCGGGCCCTGTCAGGCTCCGTCAGGCCCTGTCGGGTTTGCTCGTGCCCTGTCGTGCTCCGTCGGGCCCTGTCAGGTTTGCTCAGGCCCTGTCGGGATCCGTTGGGCCCTGTCGGGTTTGCTCGGGCCCTGTCGGGCTCCTTCGTGCCCTGTCAGGTTTGCTCGGGCCCTGT
The DNA here is from genome assembly GCF_037038585.1 of Patagioenas fasciata. Lineage (NCBI taxonomy): Eukaryota > Metazoa > Chordata > Aves > Columbiformes > Columbidae > Patagioenas > Patagioenas fasciata. The sequence goes on from NW_027288506.1 coordinate 2,086,846, forward strand.
CGGGTTTGCTCGGGCCCTGTCAGGCTCCGTCGAGCCCTGTCAGGTTTGCTCGGGCCCTGTCAGGCTCCGTCGGGCCCTGTCGGGTTTCCTCGGGCCCTGTCGGGCTCCATCGAGCTTTGTCAGGCTTTGTCGAACCCTGTCGGGTTTGCTCGGGCCCTGTCGGGTTTGCTCGGGTCCTGTCGGGTTTGCTCGGGCCCTGTCGGGTTTCCTCGGGCCCTGTCGGACTCTACCGAGCCCTGTCAGGCTCCGTCGGGCTCTTTCGGGTTTGCTCAGGCCCTGTCGGGCTCCGTCGGGCCCTGTCAGGCTTTGTCAGGTCCTGTCAGGTTTGCTCGGGCCCTGTCGGGCCTTGTCGGGCCCTGTCGGGTTTGCTCGGGCTCTGTCGGGTTTGCTCGGGCCCTGTCGGTCTCTGTCGGGACCTTTCTGGTTTCCTCGGGCCCTGTCGGGCTCCGTCGGGCCCTGTCGGGTTTGCTCGGGCCCTGTCGGGTTTGCTAAAGCCCTGTCAGGCTTCGTCGGACCCTGTCGAGTGTGCTCGGGCCCTGTCGGGCTCCGTCGAGCCCTGTCAGGTTTGCCCGGGCCCTGTCAGGCTCCATCAGGCCCTGTCGGGTTTGCTCGGGCCCTATCGGGCTCCGTGGGGCCCTGTCGGGTTTCCTCGGGCCCTGTCGGGCTCCATCGAGCCCTGTCGGGCTTCGTCGGGCCCTGTCGGGTTTCCTCGGGCCCTGTCGGGCTCCATCGAGCCCTGTCGGGTTTACGCAGGCCCTATCGGGCTCCGTCAGGCCCTGTCGGGTTTGCTCGGGCCCTGTCGGGCTCCGTCGGGCCCTGTCGGGTTTCCTCGGGCCCTGTCGGGCTCCATCGAGCCCTGTCAGGCTTTGTCGAACCCTGTCGGGTTTGCTCGGGCCCTGTCGGGTTTGCTCGGGCCCTGTCGGTCTCTGTCGGGACCTTTCTGGTTTCCTCGGGCCCTGTCGGACTCCGTCGGGCCCTGTCGGGTTTGCTCGGGCCCTGTCGGGTTTGCTGAAGCCCTGTCAGGCTTCGTCGGACCCTGTCGAGTGTGCTCGGGCCCTGTCGGGCTCCGTCGAGCCCTGTCAGTTTTGCTCGGGCCTTGTCAGGCTTTGTCGGGCCCTGTCGGATTTCCTCGGGCCCTGTCGGGTTTGCTCAGGCCCTGTCGAGGTCCGTCGGGCCCTGTCGGGTTTCCTTGGGCCCTGTCGGACTCCATTGAGCCCTGTCAGGCTCCGTCAGGCCCTGTCTGGTTTGCTCGTACCGTGTCGGGCTCCATCGGGCCCTCTCGGGTTTACGCGGGCCCTATCGGGCTTAGTCGGGCCCTGTCGGGTTTCCTCGGGCCCTGTCGGGCTCCATCGAGCCCTGTCGGGCTCCATCGGGCCCTGTCAGGTTTACGAGGGCCCTATCGGGCTCCGTCAGGCCCTGTCGGGTTTGCTCGGGCCCTGTCGGGCTCCGTCGGGCCCTGTCGGGTTTCCTCGGGCCCTGTCGGGCTCCATCGAGCCCTGTCATGCTTTGTCGAACCCTGTCGGGTTTGCTCGGGCCCTGTCGGTCTCTGTCGGGACCTTTCTGGTTTCCTCGGGCCCTGTCGGGCTCCGTCGGGCCCAGTCGGGTTTGCTCGGGCCCTGTCGGGTTTGCTAAAGCCCTGTCAGGCTTCATCGGACCCTGTCGAGTGTGCTCGGGCCCTGTCGGGCTCCGTCAAGCCCTGTCAGGTTTGCTCGGGCGTTGTCAGGCTCCGTCGGGCCCTATCGGATTTCCTCAGGCCCTGTCGGGTTTGCTCAGGCCCTGTCGAGGTCCGTCGGGCCCTGTCGGGTTTCCTCGGGCCCTGTCGGACTCCATTGAGCCCTGCAAAGCTCCGTCGGGCTCTTTCGGGTTTTCTCGGGCCCTGGCGGGTTCCGTCGGGCCCTGTCAGGCTTTGTCAGGTACTGTCAGGTTTCCTCGGGCCCTGTCGAGCCTTGTCGGGCCCTGTCGGGTTTGTTCGGGCTCTGTCGGGCTCCAGCGTGCCCTGTCGGGTTTGCCCGGGCCCTCTCAGGCTCCGTCAGGCCCTGTCGGGTTTGCTCGGGCCCTATCGGGCTCCATCGAGCCCTGTCGGGTTTCCTCGGGCCCTGTCGGACTCCATCGAGCCCTGTCAGGCACCGTTCGGCCCTTTCGGGTTTGCTCGGGCCCCGTCGGGCTCCGTCAGGCCCTGTCGGGTTTGCTCGGGCCCTGTCAGGCTCCGTCGGGCCCTGTCAGGTTTGCTCAGGCCCTGTCGGGATCCGTTGGGCTCTGTCGGGTTTGCTCGGGCCCTGTCGGACTCCTTCGTGCCCTGTCAGGTTTGCTCGGGCCCTGTCGGGTTTGCTCGGGCCCTGTCAGGCTCCGTCGAGCCCTGTCAGGTTTGCTCGGGCCCTGTCGGGTTTGCTCGGGCCCTGTCAGGCTCCGTCGGGCCCTGTCGGGTTTCCACGGGCCGTGTCAGGCTCCATCGAGCCCTGTCAGGCTTTGTCGAACCCTGTCGGCTTTGCTCGAGCCCTGTTGGGTTTGCTCGGGTCCTGTCGGGCTCTGTCGGGCACTGTCGGGTTTGCTCGGGCCCTGTCAGGCTCCGTCGGGCCCTGTCGGATTTCCTCGGGCCCTCTCGGGTTCCGTCGGGCCCTCTCGGGTTCCATTGGGCCCTGTCGGGTTTCCTCGGGCATTGTCGGACTCTATCGAGCCCTGTCAGGCTCCGTCGGGCTCTTTCGGGTTTGCTCAGGCCCTGTCGGGCTCCGTCGGGCCCTGTCAGGCTTTGTCAGGTCCTGTCAGGTTTTCTCGGGCCCTGTGGGGCCTTGTCGGGCATAGTCAGGTTTGCTCGGGCTCTGTCGGGCTCCAGCGTGCCCTGTCGGGTTTGCCCGGGCCCTGTCAGGCTCCATAAGGCCCTGTCGGGTTTGCTCGGGCCCTGTCGGGTTTGCTCGGGCCCTGTCAGGCTCCGTCGAGCCCTGTCGGGTTTGCTCGGGCCCTGTCAGGCTCCGTCAGGCCCTGTCTGGTTTGCTCGTACCGTGTCGGGCTCCATCGGGCCCTGTCAGGTTTGCTTGGGCACTGTCGGGCTCCGTCGGGCCCTGTCAGGCTTTGTCGAACCCTGTCGGGTTTGCTCAGGCCCTGTCGGGTTTGCTCGGGCCCTGTCAGGCTCTGTCGAGCCCTGTCAGGTTTGCTCGAACCCTGTCGCGTTTGCTTGGGCCCTGTCGGGTTTGCTCGGGCCCTGTCGGGCTCCTTCGTGCCCTGTCAGGTTTGCTCGGGCCCTGTCGGGTTTGCTCGGGCCCTGTCAGGCTCCGTCGAGCCCTGTCAGGTGTGCTCGGGCCCTGTCGGGTTTGCTCGGGCCCTGTCAGGCTCCGTCGAGCCCTGTCGGGTTTGCTCGGGCCCTGTCAGGCTCCGTCAGGCCCTGTCTGGTTTGCTCGTACCGTGTCAGGCTCCATCGGGCCCTGTCAGGTTTGCTTGGGCACTGTCGGGCTCCGTCGGGCCCTGTCAGGCTTTGTCGAACCCTGTCGGGTTTGCTCAGGCCCTGTCGGGTTTGCTCGGGCCCTGTCAGGCTCCGTCGAGCCCTGTCAGGTTTGCTCGGGCCCTGTCGGGTTTGCTCGTGCCCTGTCAGGCTCCGTCGAGCCCTGTCGGGTTTGCTCGGGCCCTGTCGGGCTCCTTCGTGCCCTGTCAGGTTAGCTCGGGCCCTGTCGGGTTTGCTCGGGCCCTGTCAGGCTCCGTCGGGCCCTGTCGGGTTTGCTCAGGCCCTGTCGGGTTTGCTAGGGCCCTGTCGGGCTCCGTCGGGCCCTGTCTGGTTTCCTCAGGCCCTGTCGGGCTCCGTCGAGCCCTGTCGGGTTTGCTCGGGCCCTGTCAAGCTCTGTCGGGCCCTGTCGGATTTCCTCGGGCCCTCTCGGGTTCCATCGGGCCCTCTCGGGTTCCGTCCGGCCCTGTCGGGTTTCCTCGGGCCCTGTCGGACTCTATCGAGCCTTGTCAGGCTCCGTCGGGCTCTTTCGGGTTTGCTCAGGCCCTGTCGGGCTCCGTCGGGCCCTGTCAGGCTTTGTCAGGTCCTGTCAGGTTTGCTCGGGCCCTGTCGGGCCTTGTCGGGCCCTGTCGGGTTTGCTCGGGCTCTGTCGGGCTCCAGCATGCCCTGTCGGGTTTGCCCGGGCCCTGTCAGGCTCCATCAGGCCCTGTCGGGTTTGCTCGGGCCCTATCGGGCTCCGTCGAGCCCTGTCGGGTTTCCTCGGGCCCTGTCGGGCTCCATCGAGCCCTGTCGGGCTCCGTCGGGCCCTGTCGGGTTTGCTCGGGCCCTGTCGGGTTTGCTCGGGCCCTGTCAGGCTTTGTCAAGCCCTGTCGGGTTTGCTGGGGCCCTGTCGGGCTCCGTCGGGCCCTGTCTGGTTTCCTCAGGCCCTGTCGGGCTCCGTCGGGCCCTGTCGGGTTTGCTCAGGCCCTGTCGGGTTTGCTAGGGCCCTGTCGGGCTCCGTCGGGCCCTGTCTGGTTTCCTCAGGCCCTGTCGGGCTCCGTCGAGCCCTGTCGGGTTTGCTCGGGCCCTGTCAGGCTCCGTCGCGCCCTGTCGGGTTTCCTCGGGCCCTGTCGGGCTCCATCGAGCCCTGTCGGGTTTGCTCGGGCCCTGTCGGGCTCCATCGGACCCCTTCAGGCTTTGTCGGGTCCTGTCGGGTTTGCTCAGGCCCTGTCGGGCCTTGTCAGGCCCTGTCGGGTTTGCTCGGGCCCTGTCGGGTTTGCCCGCGTCCTGTGGGGCTCCGTCGGGCCCTGTCAGATTCGCTCGGGCCCTGTCGGGTTTGCTCGGGCCCTGTCAGGCTCCGTCGGGCCCTGTCAGGTTTGCTCAGGCCCTGTCGGGATCCGTTGGGCCCTGTCGGGTTTGCTCGGGCCCTGTCGGGCTCCTTCGTGCCCTGTCAGGTTTTCTCGGGCCCTGTCGGGTTTGCTCGGGCCCTGTCAGGCTCCGTCGAGCCCTGTCAGGTTTGCTCGGGCCCTGTCGGGTTTGCTCGGGCCCTGTCAGGCTCCGTCGAGCCCTGTCGGGTTTGCTCGGGCCCTGTCAGGCTCCGTCAGGCCCTGTCTGGTTTGCTCGTACCGTGTCGGGCTCCATCGGGCCCTGTCAGGTTTGCTTGGGCACTGTCGGGCTCCGTCGGGCCCTGTCAGGCTTTGTCGAACCCTGTCGGGTTTGCTCAGGCCCTGTCGGGTTTGCTCGGGCCCTGTCGGGCTCCTTCGTGCCTTGTCAGGTTTGCTCGGGCCCTGTCGGGTTTGCTCGGGCCCTGTCAGGCTCCGTCGAGCCCTGTCAGGTTTGCTCGGGCCCTGTCGGGTTTGCTCGGGCCCTATCGGGCTCCGTCGAGCCCTGTCGGGTTTGCTCGGGCCCTGTCAGGCTCCGTCAGGCCCTGTCTGGTTTGCTCGTACCGTGTCGGGCTCCATCGGGCCCTGTCAGGTTTGCTTGGGCACTGTCGGGCTCCGTCGGGCCCTGTCAGGCTTTGTCGAACCCTGTCGGGTTTGCTCAGGCCCTGTCGGGTTTGCTCGGGCCCTGTCGTGCTCTGTCGGGCCCTGTCTGGTTTCCTCAGGCCCTGTCGGGCTCCGTCGGGCCTTGTCGGGTTTGCTCAGGCCCTGTCGGGTTTGCTGAAGCCCTGTCAGGCTTCGTCGGACCCTGTCGGGTTTGCTCGGGCCCTGTCGGGCTCCGTCGAACCCTGTCGGGTTTGCTCGGGCCCTGTCAGGCTCCGTCAGGCCCTATCGGGTTTCCTCGGGCCCTGTCGGGCTCCATCGAGCCCTGTCAGGTTTGCTCGGGCCCTGTCGGGACTTGTCAGGCCCTGTCGGGTTTGCTCGTGACCTGTCGGGTTTGCTCGGGCCCTCTCACGCTCCGTCGGGCCCTGTCAGATTCGCTCGGGCCCTTTCGGGTTTGCTCGGGCCCTGTCAGGCTCCGTCAGGCCCTGTCGGGTTTGCTCGTGCCCTGTCGTGCTCCGTCGGGCCCTGTCAGGTTTGCTCAGGCCCAGTCGGGATCCGTTGGGCCCTGTCGGGTTTGCTCGGGCCCTGTCGGGCTCCGTCAGGCCCTGTCTGGTTTGCTCGTACCGTGTCGGGCTCCATCGGGCCCTGTCAGGTTTGCTTGGGCACTGTCGGGCTCCGTCGGGCCCTGTCAGGCTTTGTCGAACCCTGTCGGGTTTGCTCAGGCCCTGTCGGGTTTGCTCGGGCCCTGTCGGGCTCCTTCGTGCCTTGTCAGGTTTGCTCGGGCCCTGTCGGGTTTGCTCGGGCCCTGTCAGGCTCCGTCGAGCCCTGTCAGGTTTGCTCGGGCCCTGTCGGGTTTGCTCGGGCCCTATCGGGCTCCGTCGAGCCCTGTCGGGTTTGCTCGGGCCCTGTCAGGCTCCGTCAGGCCCTGTCTGGTTTGCTCGTACCGTGTCGGGCTCCATCGGGCCCTGTCAGGTTTGCTTGGGCACTGTCGGGCTCCGTCGGGCCCTGTCAGGCTTTGTCGAACCCTGTCGGGTTTGCTCAGGCCCTGTCGGGTTTGCTCGGGCCCTGTCGTGCTCTGTCGGGCCCTGTCTGGTTTCCTCAGGCCCTGTCGGGCTCCGTCGGGCCTTGTCGGGTTTGCTCAGGCCCTGTCGGGTTTGCTGAAGCCCTGTCAGGCTTCGTCGGACCCTGTCGGGTTTGCTCGGGCCCTGTCGGGCTCCGTCGAACCCTGTCGGGTTTGCTCGGGCCCTGTCAGGCTCCGTCAGGCCCTATCGGGTTTCCTCGGGCCCTGTCGGGCTCCATCGAGCCCTGTCAGGTTTGCTCGGGCCCTGTCGGGACTTGTCAGGCCCTGTCGGGTTTGCTCGGGACCTGTCGGGTTTGCTCGGGCCCTCTCACGCTCCGTCGGGCCCTGTCAGATTCGCTCGGGCCCTTTCGGGTTTGCTCGGGCCCTGTCAGGCTCCGTCAGGCCCTGTCGGGTTTGCTCGTGCCCTGTCGTGCTCCGTCGGGCCCTGTCAGGTTTGCTCAGGCCCTGTCGGGATCCGTTGGGCCCTGTCGGGTTTGCTCGGGCCCTGTCGGGCTCCTTCGTGCCCTGTCAGGTTTGCTCGGGCCCTGTCGGGTTTGCTCGGGCCCTGTCAGGCTCCGTCGAGCCCTGTCAGGTTTGCTCGGGCCCTGTCAGGCTCCGTCGGGCCCTGTCGGGTTTCCTCGGGCCCTGTCGGGCTCCATCGAGCTTTGTCAGGCTTTGTCGAACCCTGTCGGGTTTGCTCGGGCCCTGTCGGGTTTGCTCGGGTCCTGTCGGGTTTGCTCGGGCCCTGTCGGGTTTCCTCGGGCCCTGTCGGACTCTACCGAGCCCTGTCAGGCTCCGTCGGGCTCTTTCGGGTTTGCTCAGGCCCTGTCGGGCTCCGTCGGGCCCTGTCAGGCTTTGTCAGGTCCTGTCAGGTTTGCTCGGGCCCTGTCGGGCCTTGTCGGGCCCTGTCGGGTTTGCTCGGGCTCTGTCGGGTTTGCTCGGGCCCTGTCAGGCTCCGTCAGGCCCTGTCTGGTTTGCTCGTACCGTGTCGGGCTCCATCGGGCCCTGTCAGGTTTGCTTGGGCACTGTCGGGCTCCGTCGGGCCCTGTCAGGCTTTGTCGAACCCTGTCGGGTTTGCTCAGGCCCTGTCGGGTTTGCTCGGGCCCTGTCGGGCTCCTTCGTGCCTTGTCAGGTTTGCTCGGGCCCTGTCGGGTTTGCTCGGGCCCTGTCAGGCTCCGTCGAGCCCTGTCAGGTTTGCTCGGGCCCTGTCGGGTTTGCTCGGGCCCTATCGGGCTCCGTCGAGCCCTGTCGGGTTTGCTCGGGCCCTGTCAGGCTCCGTCAGGCCCTGTCTGGTTTGCTCGTACCGTGTCGGGCTCCATCGGGCCCTGTCAGGTTTGCTTGGGCACTGTCGGGCTCCGTCGGGCCCTGTCAGGCTTTGTCGAACCCTGTCGGGTTTGCTCAGGCCCTGTCGGGTTTGCTCGGGCCCTGTCGTGCTCTGTCGGGCCCTGTCTGGTTTCCTCAGGCCCTGTCGGGCTCCGTCGGGCCTTGTCGGGTTTGCTCAGGCCCTGTCGGGTTTGCTGAAGCCCTGTCAGGCTTCGTCGGACCCTGTCGGGTTTGCTCGGGCCCTGTCGGGCTCCGTCGAACCCTGTCGGGTTTGCTCGGGCCCTGTCAGGCTCCGTCAGGCCCTATCGGGTTTCCTCGGGCCCTGTCGGGCTCCATCGAGCCCTGTCAGGTTTGCTCGGGCTTTGTCGGGACTTGTCAGGCCCTGTCGGGTTTGCTCGGGACCTGTCGGGTTTGCTCGGGCCCTCTCACGCTCCGTCGGGCCCTGTCAGATTCGCTCGGGCCCTTTCGGGTTTGCTCGGGCCCTGTCAGGCTCCGTCAGGCCCTGTCGGGTTTGCTCGTGCCCTGTCGTGCTCCGTCGGGCCCTGTCAGGTTTGCTCAGGCCCAGTCGGGATCCGTTGGGCCCTGTCGGGTTTGCTCGGGCCCTGTCGGGCTCCGTCAGGCCCTGTCTGGTTTGCTCGTACCGTGTCGGGCTCCATCGGGCCCTGTCAGGTTTGCTTGGGCACTGTCGGGCTCCGTCGGGCCCTGTCAGGCTTTGTCGAACCCTGTCGGGTTTGCTCAGGCCCTGTCGGGTTTGCTCGGGCCCTGTCGGGCTCCTTCGTGCCTTGTCAGGTTTGCTCGGGCCCTGTCGGGTTTGCTCGGGCCCTGTCAGGCTCCGTCGAGCCCTGTCAGGTTTGCTCGGGCCCTGTCGGGTTTGCTCGGGCCCTATCGGGCTCCGTCGAGCCCTGTCGGGTTTGCTCGGGCCCTGTCAGGCTCCGTCAGGCCCTGTCTGGTTTGCTCGTACCGTGTCGGGCTCCATCGGGCCCTGTCAGGTTTGCTTGGGCACTGTCGGGCTCCGTCGGGCCCTGTCAGGCTTTGTCGAACCCTGTCGGGTTTGCTCAGGCCCTGTCGGGTTTGCTCGGGCCCTGTCGTGCTCTGTCGGGCCCTGTCTGGTTTCCTCAGGCCCTGTCGGGCTCCGTCGGGCCTTGTCGGGTTTGCTCAGGCCCTGTCGGGTTTGCTGAAGCCCTGTCAGGCTTCGTCGGACCCTGTCGGGTTTGCTCGGGCCCTGTCGGGCTCCGTCGAACCCTGTCGGGTTTGCTCGGGCCCTGTCAGGCTCCGTCAGGCCCTATCGGGTTTCCTCGGGCCCTGTCGGGCTCCATCGAGCCCTGTCAGGTTTGCTCGGGCCCTGTCGGGACTTGTCAGGCCCTGTCGGGTTTGCTCGGGACCTGTCGGGTTTGCTCGGGCCCTCTCACGCTCCGTCGGGCCCTGTCAGATTCGCTCGGGCCCTTTCGGGTTTGCTCGGGCCCTGTCAGGCTCCGTCAGGCCCTGTCGGGTTTGCTCGTGCCCTGTCGTGCTCCGTCGGGCCCTGTCAGGTTTGCTCAGGCCCAGTCGGGATCCGTTGGGCCCTGTCGGGTTTGCTCGGGCCCTGTCGGGCTCCGTCAGGCCCTGTCTGGTTTGCTCGTACCGTGTCGGGCTCCATCGGGCCCTGTCAGGTTTGCTTGGGCACTGTCGGGCTCCGTCGGGCCCTGTCAGGCTTTGTCGAACCCTGTCGGGTTTGCTCAGGCCCTGTCGGGTTTGCTCGGGCCCTGTCGGGCTCCTTCGTGCCTTGTCAGGTTTGCTCGGGCCCTGTCGGGTTTGCTCGGGCCCTGTCAGGCTCCGTCGAGCCCTGTCAGGTTTGCTCGGGCCCTGTCGGGTTTGCTCGGGCCCTATCGGGCTCCGTCGAGCCCTGTCGGGTTTGCTCGGGCCCTGTCAGGCTCCGTCAGGCCCTGTCTGGTTTGCTCGTACCGTGTCGGGCTCCATCGGGCCCTGTCAGGTTTGCTTGGGCACTGTCGGGCTCCGTCGGGCCCTGTCAGGCTTTGTCGAACCCTGTCGGGTTTGCTCAGGCCCTGTCGGGTTTGCTCGGGCCCTGTCGTGCTCTGTCGGGCCCTGTCTGGTTTCCTCAGGCCCTGTCGGGCTCCGTCGGGCCTTGTCGGGTTTGCTCAGGCCCTGTCGGGTTTGCTGAAGCCCTGTCAGGCTTCGTCGGACCCTGTCGGGTTTGCTCGGGCCCTGTCGGGCTCCGTCGAACCCTGTCGGGTTTGCTCGGGCCCTGTCAGGCTCCGTCAGGCCCTATCGGGTTTCCTCGGGCCCTGTCGGGCTCCATCGAGCCCTGTCAGGTTTGCTCGGGCCCTGTCGGGACTTGTCAGGCCCTGTCGGGTTTGCTCGGGACCTGTCGGGTTTGCTCGGGCCCTCTCACGCTCCGTCGGGCCCTGTCAGATTCGCTCGGGCCCTTTCGGGTTTGCTCGGGCCCTGTCAGGCTCCGTCAGGCCCTGTCGGGTTTGCTCGTGCCCTGTCGTGCTCCGTCGGGCCCTGTCAGGTTTGCTCAGGCCCTGTCGGGATCCGTTGGGCCCTGTCGGGTTTGCTCGGGCCCTGTCGGGCTCCTTCGTGCCCTGTCAGGTTTGCTCGGGCCCTGTCGGGTTTGCTCGGGCCCTGTCAGGCTCCGTCGAGCCCTGTCAGGTTTGCTCGGGCCCTGTCAGGCTCCGTCGGGCCCTGTCGGGTTTCCTCGGGCCCTGTCGGGCTCCATCGAGCTTTGTCAGGCTTTGTCGAACCCTGTCGGGTTTGCTCGGGCCCTGTCGGCTTTGCTCGGGTCCTGTCGGGTTTGCTCGGGCCCTGTCGGGTTTCCTCGGGCCCTGTCGGACTCTACCGAGCCCTGTCAGGCTCCGTCGGGCTCTTTCGGGTTTGCTCAGGCCCTGTCGGGCTCCGTCGGGCCCTGTCAGGCTTTGTCAGGTCCTGTCAGGTTTGCTCGGGCCCTGTCGGGCCTTGTCGGGCCCTGTCGGGTTTGCTCGGGCTCTGTCGGGTTTGCTCGGGCCCTGTCGGTCTCTGTCGGGACCTTTCTGGTTTCCTCGGGCCCTGTCGGGCTCCGTCGGGCCCTGTCGGGTTTGCTCGGGCCCTGTCGGGTTTGCTAAAGCCCTGTCAGGCTTCGTCGGACCCTGATCGAGTGTGCTCGGGCCCTGTCGGGCTCCGTCGAGCCCTGTCAGGTTTGCCCGGGCCCTGTCAGGCTCCATCAGGCCCTGTCGGGTTTGCTCGGGCCCTATCGGGCTCCGTGGGGCCCTGTCGGGTTTCCTCGGGCCCTGTCGGGCTCCATCGAGCCCTGTCGGGCTCCGTCGGGCCCTGTCGGGTTTCCTCGGGCCCTGTCGGGCTCCATCGAGCCCTGTCGGGTTTACGCAGGCCCTATCGGGCTCCGTCAGGCCCTGTCGGGTTTGCTCGGGCCCTGTCGGGCTCCGTCGGGCCCTGTCGGGTTTCCTCGGGCCCTGTCGGGCTCCATCGAGCCCTGTCAGGCTTTGTCGAACCCTGTCGGGTTTGCTCGGGCCCTGTCGGGTTTGCTCGGGCCCTGTCGGTCTCTGTCGGGACCTTTCTGGTTTCCTCGGGCCCTGTCGGACTCCGTCGGGCCCTGTCGGGTTTGCTCGGGCCCTGTCGGGTTTGCTGAAGCCCTGTCAGGCTTCGTCGGACCCTGTCGAGTGTGCTCGGGCCCTGTCGGGCTCCGTCGAGCCCTGTCAGTTTTGCTCGGGCCTTGTCAGGCTTTGTCGGGCCCTGTCGGATTTCCTCGGGCCCTGTCGGGTTTGCTCAGGCCCTGTCGAGGTCCGTCGGGCCCTGTCGGGTTTCCTTGGGCCCTGTCGGACTCCATTGAGCCCTGCAAGGCTCCGACAGGGCCCGACGGAGCCCGACAGGGCCTGAGCAAACCCGAAAGAGCCCGATGGAGCCTGACAGGGCTCAGTGGAGTCCGACAGGGCCCGAGGAAACCCGACAGGGCTGGACGGAACCCGAGAGGGCCCGACGGAACCCGAGAGGGCCCGAGGAAATCCTTCAGGGCCCGACGGAGCCTGACAGGGCCCGAGCAAACCCGACAGGGCCCGACAGAGCCCGACAGGACCCGAGCAAACCCGACAGGGCCCGAGCAAACCCGACAGGGTTCGACAAAGCCTGACAGGGCTCGATGGAGCCCGACAGGGCCCGAGGAAACCCGACAGAGCCTGACGGAGCCTGACAGGGCCCGAGCAAACCCGACAGGGCCCGAGCAAACCTGACAGGGCACGAAGGAGCCCGACAGGGCCCGAGCAAACCCGACAAGGCCCAACGAATCCCGACAGGGCCTGAGCAAACCTGACAGGGCTCGACGGAGCCCGACAGGGAACGAGCAAACCCGACAGGGCCTGACGGAGCCTGACAGGGCCCGAGCAAACCCGACAGGGCCCGAGCGAATCTGACAGGGCCCGACGGAGCCCGACAGGACGCGGGCAAACCCGACAGGTCCCGAGCAAACCCGACAGAGCCTGACAAGGACCGACAGGGCCCGAGCAAACCTGACAGGGCCTGACGGAGCCCGACAGGGCTCGAGCAAACCCGATAGGGCCTGACGGAGCCTGACAGGGCCCGAGCAAACCTGACAGGGCCCGAGAGAACCTGACAGGGCCCGACGGAGCCCGACAGGGCGCGAGCAAACCTGACAGAGGCTGACAAGGCCCGACAGGGCCTGAGCAAACCCGACAGGACCCGCCAAAGCCTGATAGGGTCCGATGGAGCCCTACAGGGCCCGAGCAAACCCGACAGGGCCCGAGCAAACCTGACAGGTCTCGATGGAGCCCGACAGGGCCCGAAGAAAGCCGACAGGGCCCGACGGACCCTGACAGAGCCCGAGCAAACCCGAAAGGGCCCAACAAAGCCTGACAGGGCTCGATGGAGCCCGACAGGGCCCGAGGAAACCCGACAGGGCCTGACGGAGCCCGACAGGGCCCGAGCAAACCCGAAAGGGCCCGACGAAGCCTGACAGGGCTCAATGGAGCCCGACAGGGCCCGAGGAAACCCGACAGGGCCCGAAGGAGCCCGATAGGGCCCGAGCAAACCCGACAGGGCCCGATGGAGCCCGACAGGGCTCGAGCAAACCCGACAGGGTCCGACGAAGCCTGACAGGGCTTCAGCAAACCCGACATGGCCCGAGCAAACCCGACAGGCCCCGACGAAGCCCAACAGAGCCCGAGGAAACCAGACAGGGCCGACGGAGACCGACAGGGCCCGAGCAAACCCGACAGGGCCCGAGCAAACCCGACAGGGTTCGACAAAGCCTGACAGGGCTTGATGGAGCCCGACAGAGCCTGAGGAAACCCAACAGGGCCCGACGGAGCCTGACAGAGCCCGAGCAAACCCGACAAGGCTCGACGGAGCCCGATAGGGCCCGAGCAAACCCGACAGGGCCTGACGGAGCCCGACAGGGCCCGAGCAAACCCGAAAGGTCCCGATGAAGCCTGACAGGGCTCGATGGAGCCCGACAGGGCCCGAGGAAACCCGACAGGGCCCAACGGAGCCCGATAGGGCCCGAGCAAACCCGACAGGCCCCGATTGAGCTTGACAGGGCTTGAGCAAACCCAACAGGGTCCGACGAAGCCCGACAGAGCCCGAGGAAACCAGACAGGGCCCGACGGAGCCCGACAGGGCCCGAGCAAACCCGACAGGGCCCGACGGAGCCCGACAGGGCCCGAGCAAACCCGAAAGGGCCTGACGGAGCCTGACAGGGCTCGATGGAGCCAGACAGGGCCCGAGGAAACCCGACAGGGCCTGATTGAGCCCGATAGGGGCCGAGCAAACCCGACAGGGCCTGACGGAGCCTGACAGGGCCCGGGCAAACCCGACAGGGCACGCTGGAGCCCGACAGAGCCCGAGCAAACCCGACAGGGCCCGACAAGGCCCGACAGGGCCCGAGCAAACCTGACACGTCCTGACAAAGCCTGACAGGGCCCGACGGAGCCCGCCAGGGCCCGAGCAAACCCGAAAGAGCCCGACGGAGCCTGACATGGCTCAGTGGAGTCCGACAGGGCCCGAGGAAACCCGACAGGGCCCTACGGAACCCGACAGGGCCTGAGCAAACCCGACAGGGCTCGACAGAGCCCGACAGGACCCGAGCAAACCCGACAGGGCCCGAGCAAACCCGACAGGGTTCGACAAAGCCTGACAGGGCTCGATGGAGCCCGACAGGGCCCGAGGAAACCCGACAGAGCCCGACGGAGCCTGACAGGGCCCGAGCAAACCCGACAGGGCCCGAGCAAACCTGACAGGGCACGACGGAGCCCGACATGGCCCGAGCAAACCCGACAAGGCCCAACGGATCCCGACAGGGCCTGAGCAAACCTGACAGGGCCCGACGGAGCCCGACAGGGCACGAGCAAACCCGACAGGGCCTGACGGAGCCTGACAGGGCCCGAGCAAACCCGACAGGGCCCGAGCGAATCTGACAAGGCCCGACGGAGCCCGACAGGACGCGGGCAAACCCGACAGGTCCTGAGCAAACCCGACAGGGCCTGACAAGGGCCGACAGGGCCCGAGCAAACCTGACAGGGCCTGACGGAGCCCGACAAGGCTCAAGCAAACCCGACAGGGCCCTACGGAACCCGACAGGGCCTGACAAGGGCCGACAGGGCCCGAGCAAACCTGACAGGACCCGATGGAGCCCGACACGGCTCGAGCAAACCCGACAGGGCCTGAGCAAATCCGACAGGTCCCGACAAAGCCCGACAGGGCCCGAGCAAACCCGAAAGGGCCCGACGGAGCCTGACAGGGCACGCTGGAGCCCGACAGAGCCCGAGCAAACCCGACAGGGCCCGACAAGGCCCGACAGGTCCTGAGCAAACCTGACAGGACCTGACAAAGCCTGACAGGGCCCGACGGAGCCCGACAGGGCCTGAGCAAACGCGAAAGAGCCCGACGGAGCCTGACAGGGCTCGATAGAGTCCGACAGGGCCCGAGGAAACCTGACAGGGCTCGACGGAGCCCGACAGGGCCCGAGCAAACCCGACAGGGCCCGATGGAGCCCGACAGGGCTCGAGCAAACCCGACAGGGTCCGATGAAGCCTGACAGGGCTTCAGCAAACCCGACATGGCCCGAGCAAACCCGACAGGGCCCGACAGAGCCCAACAGAGCCCGAGGAAACCAGACAGGGCCCGACGGAGCCCGACAGGGCCCGAGCAAACCCGACAGGGCCCGACGGAGCCCGACAGGGCCCGAGCAAACCCGAAAGGGCCCGACGGAGCCTGACAGGGCTCGATGGAGCCCGACAGAGCCCGAGGAAACCCGACAGGGCCTGATTGAGCCCGATAGGGCCCGAGCAAACCCGACAGGGCCTGACGGAGCCTGACAGGGCCCGGGCAAACCCGACAGGGCACGCTGGAGCCCGACAGAGCCCGAGCAAACCCGACAGGGCCCGACAAGGCCCGACAGGGCCCGAGCAATCCTGAGACGTCCTGACAAAGCCTGACAGGGCCCGACGGAGCCCGCCAGGGCCCGAGCAAACCCGAAAGTGCCCGACGGAGCCTGACAGGGCTCAGTGGAGTCCGACAGGGCCCGAGGAAATCCGACAGGGCCCGACGGAACCCGACAGGGCCTGAGCAAACCCGACAGGACCCGAGCAAACCCGACAGGGCCCGACAAAGCCTGACAAGGCCCGAGAAAACCTGACAGGGCTCGACGGAGCCCGACAGGGCCCGAGCACACTCGACAGGGTCCGACGAAGCCTGACAGGGCTTCAGAAAACCCGACAGGGCCCGAGCAAACCGACAGGGCCCAACGGAGCCCGACAGGGCCCGAGGAAACCAGACAGGGCCCGACAGAGCCCGACAGGGCCCGAGCAAACCTGACAGGGCCCGACGGAGCCCGACAGGGCACGAGCAAACCAGACAGGGCCTGACGAAGCCTGACAGGGCCCGAGCAAACCCGACAGGGCTCGACAAAGCCTGACAGGGTCCGATGGAGACCGACAGGGCCCGAGCAAACCCGACAGGGCTCGATGGAGCCCGACAGGGCCCGAGGAAACCCGACAGGGCGCGACGGAGCCTGACAGGGCCCGAGCAAACCCGACAGGGCTCGACGGAGCCCGACAGGGCCTGAGGAAACCAGACAGGGCCCGACGGACCCCGACAGGGCCCTAGCAAACCCGACAGGGCCTGAGCAAACCCGACAGGGCCCGACGGAGCCCGACAGGACGCGGGCAAACCCGACAGGTCCCGAGCAAACCCGACAGGGCCTGACAAGGCCCGACAGGGCTCAAGCAAACCTGACAGGGCCTGACGGAGCCCGACAGGGCCCGAGCAAACCCGATAGGGCCTGACAGAGCCTGACAGGGCCCGAGCAAACCCGTAAGGGCCCGACGAAGCCTGACAGGGCTCGATGGAGCCCGACAGGGCCCGAGGAAACCCGACAGGGCGCGACGGAGCCAGACAGGGCCCGAGCAAACCCGACAGGGTTCGACGGAGCCCGACTAGGCCCGAGCAAACCCGACAGGGTCCGACGAAGCCTGACAGGGCTTCAGCAAACCCGACAGGGCCCGAGCAAACCCGACAGGGCCCGACGGAGCCCGACAGGGCCCGAGGAAACCAGACAGGGCCCGACAGAGCCCGACAGGGCCCGAGCAAACCCGACAGGGCCCGAGCAAACCCGACAGGGCCCGAGCAAACCCGACAGGGCTCGACAAAGCCTGACAGGGCTTGATGGAGCCCGACAGGGCCCGAGGAAACCCGACAGGGCCCGACGGAGCCTGACAGAGCCCGAGCAAACCCGACAGGGCTCGACGGAGCCCGATAGGGCCCGAGCAAACCCGACAGGGCCTGACGGAGCCCGACAGGGCCCGAGCAAACCCGACAGAGCCCGACGGAGCCTGACAGGGCTCAGTGGAGTCCGACAGGGCCCGAGGAAACCCGACAGGGCCCGACGGAGCCTGACAGGGCCCGAGCAAACCCGACAGGGCCCGACGGAGCCCGACAGAGCCCGAGGAAACCAGACAGGGCCCGACGGAGGCCGACAGGGCCCGAGCAAACCCGACAGGGCCCGACGGAGCCCGACAGGGCCGGAGCAAACCCGTAAGGGCCCGACGGAGCCTGACAGGGCTCGATGGAGGCCGACAGGGCCCGAGGAAACCCGACAGGGCCTGATTGAGCCCGATAGGGCCCGAGCAAACCCGACAGGGCCTGATGGAGCCTGACAGGGCCCGGGCAAACCCGACAGGGCACGCTGGAGCCCGACAGAGCCCGAGCAAACCCGACAGCGCCCGACAAGGCCCGACAGGGCCCGAGCAAACCTGACACGTCCTGACAAAGCCTGACAGGGCCCGACGGAGCCCGACAGGGCCTGAGCACACTCGACAGGGTCCGACGAAGCCTGACAGGGCTTCAGAAAACCCGACAGGGCCCGAGCAAACCGACAGGGCCCAACGGAGCCCGAAAGGCCCGAGGAAACCAGACAGGGCCCGACAGAGCCCGACAGGGCCCGAGCAAACCCGACAGGGCCTGAGCAAACCCGACAGGGTTCGACAAAGCCTGACAGGGCCCGACGGAGCCCGCCAGGGCCCGAGCAAAGCCGAAAGAGCCCGACGGAGCCTAACAGGGCTCAGTGGAGTCCGACAGGGCCCGAGGAAACCTGACAGGGCCCGACGGAACCCGACAGGGCCTGAGCAAACCCGACAGGGCCCGAGCAAACCCGACAGGGCCCGACAAAGCCTGACAAGGCCCGAGAAAACCTGACAGGGCTCGACGGAGCCCGACAGGGCCCGAGCACACTCGACAGGGTCCGACGAAGCCTGACAGGGCTTCAGAAAACCCGACAGGACCCGAGCAAACCGACAGGACCCAACGGAGCCCGACAGGGCCGGAGGAAACCAGACAGGGCCCGACAGAGCCCGACAGGGCCCGAGCAAACCCGACAGGGCCTGAGCAAACCCGACAGGGTTCGACAAAGCCTGACAGGGCTCGATGGAGCCCGACAGGGCCCAAGGAAACCCGACAGGGCCCGACAGAGCCCGACAGTGCCCAGGCAAACCTGACAGGGCCCGACGGAGCCCGACAGGGCACGAGCAAACCAGACAGGGCCTGACAGAGCCTGACAGGGCCCGAGCAAACCCGACAGGGCTCGACAACGCCTGACAGGGCCCGAGCAATCCCGACAGGGCTCGAGCAAACCTGACAGGGCACGAAGGAGCCCGACAGGGCCCGATCAAACCCGACAGGGCCCAACGGATCCCGACAGGGCCTGAGCAAACCTGACAGGGCCCGACGGAGCCCGACAGGACGCGGGCAAACCCGACAGGGCACGAGCAAACCCGACAGGGCCTGACAAGGCCCGACGGGGCCTGAGCAAACTCGACAGGACCCGACAAAGCCTGACAGGGTTTGATGGAGACCGACAGGGCCCGAGCAAACCCGACAGGGCTCGATGGAGCCCGACAGGGCCCGAGGAAACCCGACAGGGCGCGACGGAGCCTGACAGGGCCCGAGCAAACCCGAAAGGGCTCGACGGAGCCAGACAGGGCCTGAGGAAACCAGAGAGGGCCCGACGGAGCCCGACAAGGCCCTAGCAAACCCGACAGGGCCTGAGCAAACCCGACAGGGCCCGACAGAGCCCGACAGGGCCTGAGGAAACCAGACAGGGCCCGACGGAGCCCGACAGGGCCCTAGCAAACCCGACAGGGCTTGACAAAGCCTGACAGGCCCCGAGCAAACCCGAAAGGGCCCGAGCAAACCTGACAGGGCCCGACGGAGCCCGACAGGGCCCGAGCAAAACCGTAAGGGCCCGATGGAGCGCGACAGGGCTCGATGGAGCCCGACAGGGCCCGAGGAAACCCGACAGGGCCCGACGGAGCCCGATAGGGCCCGAGCAAACCCGACAGGACCCGATGGAGCCCGACAGGGCTCGAGCAAACCCGACAGGGCCTGAGCAAATCCGACAGGGCCCGACGGAGCCCGACAGGGCCCGAGCAAACCCGAAAGGGCCCGACGGAGCCTGACAGGGCTCGATGGAGCCCGACAGGGCCCGAGGAAACCCGACAGGGCCCCACGGAGCCCGATAGGGCCCGAGCAAACCCGACAGGGCATGATGGAGCCTGACAGGGCCCGGGCAAACCCGACAGGGCACGCTGGAGCCCGACAGAGCCCGAGCAAACCCGACAAAGCCCGACAAGGCCCGACAGGGCCCGAGCAAACCTGACAGGACCTGACAAAGCCTTACAGGGCCCGACGGAGCCCGACAGGGCCTGAGCAAACCCGAAAGAGCTCGACGGAGCCTGACAGGGCTCGATAGAGTCCTACAGGGCCCGAGGAAACCCGACAGGGCCCGACGGAACCCGAGAGGGCCCGACGGAACCCGAGAGGGCCCGAGGGAATCCGACAGGGCCCGACGGAGCCTGACAGGGCCCGAGCAAACCCGACAGGGCCCGACAGAGCCCGACAGGACCCGAGCAAACCCGAAAGGGCCCGAGCAAACCCGACAGGGTTCGACAAAGCCTGACAGGGCTCGATGGAGCCCGACAGGGCCCAAGGAAACCCGACAGGGCCCGACAGAGCCCGACAGTGCCCAGGCAAACCTGACAGGGCCCGACGGAGCCCGACAGGGCACGAGCAAACCAGACAGGGCCTGACGGAGCCTGACAGGGCCCGAGCAAACCCGACAGGGCTCGACAACGCCTGACAGGGCCCGAGCAAACCCGACAGGGCTCGAGCAAACCTGACAGGGCACGAAGGAGCCCGACAGGGCCCGATCAAACCCGACAGGGCCCAACGGATCCCGACAGGGCCTGAGCAAACCTGACAGGGCCCGACGGAGCCCGACAGCACGCGGGCAAACCCGACAGGGCCCGAGCAAACCCGACAGGGCCTGACAAGGCCCGACGGGGCCTGAGCAAACTCGACAGGACCCGACAAAGCCTGACAGGGTTTGATGGAGACCGACAGGGCCCGAGCAAACCCGACAGGGCTCGATGGAGCCCGACAGGGCCCGAGGAAACCCGACAGGGCGCGACGGAGCCTGACAGGGCCCGAGCAAACCCGACAGGGCTCGACGGAGCCAGACAGGGCCTGAGGAAACCAGAGAGGGCCCGACGGAGCCCGACAAGGCCCTAGCAAACCCGACAGGGCCTGAGCAAACCCGACAGGGCCCGACAGAGCCCGACAGGGCCTGAGGAAACCAGACAGGGCCCGACGGAGCCCGACAGGGCCCTAGCAAGCCCGACAGGGCTTGACAAAGCCTGACAGGCCCCGAGCAAACCCGACAGGGCCCGAGCAAACCTGACAGGGCCCGACGGAGCCCGACAGGGCCCGAGCAAAACCGTAAGGGCCCGACGGAGCGCGACAGGGCTCGATGGAGCCCGACAGGGCCCGAGGAAACCCGACAGGGCCCGACGGAGCCCGATAGGGCCCGAGCAAACCCGACAGGACCCGATGGAGCCCGACAGGGCTCGAGCAAACCCGACAGGGCCTGAGCAAATCCGACAGGGCCCGACGGAGCCCGACAGGGCCCGAGCAAACCCGAAAGGGCCCGACGGAGCCTGACAGGGCTCGATGGAGCCCGACAGGGCCCGAGGAAACCCGACAGGGCCCCACGGAGCCCGATAGGGCCCGAGCAAACCCGACAGGGCATGATGGAGCCTGACAGGGCCCGGGCAAACCCGACAGGGCACGCTGGAGCCCGACAGAGCCCGAGCAAACCCGACAAAGCCCGACAAGGCCCGACAGGGCCCGAGCAAACCTGACAGGACCTGACAAAGCCTTACAGGGCCCGACGGAGCCCGACAGGGCCTGAGCAAACCCGAAAGAGCTCGACGGAGCCTGACAGGGCTCGATAGAGTCCTACAGGGCCCGAGGAAACCCGACAGGGCCCGACGGAACCCGAGAGGGCCCGACGGAACCCGAGAGGGCCCGAGGGAATCCGACAGGGCCCGACGGAGCCTGACAGGGCCCGAGCAAACCCGACAGGGCCCGACAGAGCCCGACAGGACCCGAGCAAACCCGAAAGGGCCCGAGCAAACCCGACAGGGTTCGACAAAGCCTGACAGGGCTCGATGGAGCCCGACAAGGCCCGAGGAAACCCGACAGGGCCCGACGGAGCCTGACAGGGCCCGAGCAAACCCGACAGGGCTCGACGGAGCCTGACAGGGCCCGAGCAAACCCGACAGGGCCTGAGCAAACCTGACAGGGCACGAAGGAGCCCGACAGGGCCCGAGCAAACCCGACAAGGCCCAACGGATCCCGACAGGGCCTGAGCAAACCTGACAGGGCCCAACGGAGCCCGACAGGGCACTAGCAAACCCGACAGGGCCTGACGGAGCCTCACAGGGCCCGAGCAAACCCGACAGGGCCCGAGCGAATCTGACGGGGCCCGACGGAGCCCGACAGGACGCGGGCAAACCCGACAGGTCCCGAGCAAACCCGACAGGGCCTGACAAGGCCCGACAGGGCCTAAGCAAACCTGACAGGGCCTGACGGAGCCCGACAGGGGTCGAGCAAACCCGATAGGGCCTGACGGAGCCTGACAGGGCCCGAGCAAACCTGACAGGGCCCGAGAGAACCTGACAGGGCCCGACGGAGCCCGACAGGGCGCGAGCAAACCCGACAGGGGCTGACAAGGCCCGACAGGGCCTGAGCAAACCCGACAGGACCCGCCAAAGCCTGATAGGGTCCGATGGAGGCCGACAGGGCCCGAGGAAACCCGACAGGGCGCGACGGAGCCTGACAGGGCCCGAGCAAACCTGACAGGGTTCGACGGAGCCCGACAGGGCCCGAGCAAACCCGACAGGGTCCGACGAAGCCGGACAGGGCTTCAGCAAACCCGACAGGGCCCGAACAAACCCGACAGGGCCCGACGGAGCCCGACAGGGCCCGAGGAAACCAGACAGGGCCCGACAGAGCCCGACAGGGCCCGAGCAAACCCGACAGGGCCCGAGCAAACCCGACAGGGTTCGACAAAGCCTGACAGGGCTTGATGGAGCCCGACAGGGCCCGAGGAAACCCGACAGGGCCCGACGGAGCCTGACAGAGCCTGAGCAAACCCGACAGGGCTCGACGGAGCTTGATAGGCCCCGAGCAAACCCGACAGGGCCTGACGGAGCCCGACAGGGCCCAAGCAAACCAGAAAGGCCCCGACGAAGCCTGACAGGGCTCGATGGAGCCCGACAGGGCCCGAGGAAACCCGACAGGGCCCGACGGAGCCCGATAGGGCCCGAGCAAACCCGACAGGGCCTGATGGAGCCCGACAGGGCTCGAGCAAACCCGACAGGGTCCGAGCAAACCCGACAGGGCCCGACGGAGCCCGACAGAGCCCGAGGAAACCAGACAGGGCTTGACGGAGCCCGACAGGGCCCGAGCAAACCCGACAGGGCCCGACGGAGCCCGACAGGGCCCGAGCAAACCCGTAAGGGCCCGACGGAGCCTGACAGG
Source organism: Patagioenas fasciata (assembly GCF_037038585.1). Classification (NCBI taxonomy): domain Eukaryota; kingdom Metazoa; phylum Chordata; class Aves; order Columbiformes; family Columbidae; genus Patagioenas; species Patagioenas fasciata. Next base: position 2,108,996 of record NW_027288506.1, read on the forward strand.
GCTCGATGGAGCCTGACAGGGCCCGAGGAAACCCGACAGGGCCTGATTGAGCCCGATAGGGCCCGAGCATACCCGACAGGGCCTGACGGAGCCTGACAGGGCCCGGGCAAACCCGACAGGGCACGCTGGAGCCCGACAGAGCCCGAGCAAACCCGACAGGGCCCGACAAGGCCCGACAGGGCCCGAGCAAACCTGACACGTCCTGACAAAGCCTGACAGGGCCCGACGGAGCCCGCCAGGGCCCGAGCAAACCCGAAAGTGCCCGACGGAGCCTGACAGGGCTCAGTGGAGTCCGACAGGGCCCGAGGAAACCCGACAGGGCCCGACGGAGCCTGACAAGGCCCGAGAAAACCTGACAGGGCTCGACGGAGCCCGACAGGGCCCGAGCAGACTCGACAGGGTCCGACGAAGCCTGACAGGGCTTCATAAAACCCGACAGGGCCCGAGCAAACCGACAGGGCCCAACGGAGCCCGACAGGGCCCGAGGAAACCAGACAGGGCCCGACAGAGCCCGACAGGGCCCGAGCAAACCCGACAGGGCCTGAGCAAGCCCGACAGGGCTCGACAAAGCCTGACAGGGCTCGATGGAGCCCGACAGGGCCCAAGGAAACCCGACAGGGCCCGACGGAGCCCGACAGTGCCCAAGCAAACCTGACAGGGCCCGACGGAGCCCGACAGGGCACGAGCAAACCAGACAGGGCCTGACGGAGCCTGACAGGGCCCGAGCAAACCCGACAGGGCGCAACGGATCCCGACAGGGCCCAAGCAAACCTGACAGGGCCCGACGGAGCCTGACAGGGCTCGAACAAACCCGACAGGGCCTGAGCAAATCCGACAGGGCCCGACGGAACCCGACAGGGCCCGAGCAAACCTGAAAGGGCCCGACGGAGCCTGACAGGGCTCGAGGGAGCCCGACAGGGCCCGAGGAAACCCGACAGGGCCCCACGGAGCCCGATAGGGCCCGAGCAAACCCGACAGGGCCTGACGGAGCCCGACAGGGCCCGAGCAAACCCGACAGGGTCCGACGAAGCCTGACAGGGCTTCAGCTAACCCGACAGGGCCCAAGCAAATCCGACAGGGCCCGACGGAGCCCGACAGGGCCCGAGGAAACCAGACAGGGCCCGACGGAGTCTGACAGAGCCCGAGCAAACCCGAAAGGGCCCTACGAAGCCTGACAGGGCTCGATGGAGCCCGACAGGGCCCGAGGAAACCCGACAGGGCCTGACGGAGCCCGACAGGGCCCGAGCAAACCCGAAAGGGCCCGACGAAGCCTGACAGGGCTCGATGGAGCCCGACAGGGCCCGAGGAAACCCGATAGGGCCCGACGGAGCCCGATAGGGCCCGAGCAAACCCGACAGGGCCTGATGGAGCCCGACAGGGCTCGAGCAAACCTGACAGGGTCCGACGAAGCCTGACAGGGCTTCAGCAAACCCGACATGGCCCGAGCAAACCCGACAGGGCCCGACGGATCCCAACAGAGCCCGAGGAAACCAGACAGGGCCCGACGGAGCCCGACAGGGCCCGAGCAAACCCGACAGGGCCCGACGGAGCCCGACAGGGCCCGAGCAAACCCGACAGGGCCCGACGGAGCCTGACAGGGCTCGATGGAGCCCGACAGGTCCCGAGGAAACCCGACAGGGCCTGATTGAGCCCGATAGGGCCCGAGCAAACCCGACAGGGCCTGACAGAGCCTGACAGGGCCCGGGCAAACCCGACAGGGCACGCTGTAGCCCGACAGAGCCCGAGCAAACCCGACAGGGCCCGACAAGGCCCGACAGGGCCCGAGCAAACCTGACACGTCCTGACAAAGCCTGACAGGGCCCGACGGAGCCCGCCAGGGCCCGAGCAAACCCGAAAGAGCCCGACGGAGCCTGACAGGGCTCAGTGGAGTCCGACAGGGCCCGAGGAAACCCGACAGGGCCCGACGGAACCCGACAGGGCCTGAGCAAACCCGACAGGGCCCGAGCAAACCTGAAAGGGCCCGACAAAGCCTGACAAGGCCCGAAAAAACCTGACAGGGCTCGACGGAGCCCGACAGGGCCCGAGCACACTTGACAGGGTCCGACGAAGCCTGACAGGGCTTCAGAAAACCCGACAGGGCCCGAGCAAACCGACAGGGCCCAACGGAGCCCGACAGGGCCCGAGGAAACCAGACAGGGCCCGACAGAGCCCGACAGGGCCCGAGCAAACCCGACAGGGCCTGAGCAAACCCGACAGGGTTCGAAAAAGCCTGACAGGGCTCGATGGAGCCCGACAGGGCCAAGGAAACCCGACAGGGCCCGACAGAGCCCGACAGTGCCCAAGCAAACCTGACAGGGCCCGACGGAGCCCGACAGGGCACGAGCAAACCAGACAGGGCCTGACGTAGCCTGACAGGGCCCGAGCAAACCCGACAGGGCTCGACAAACCTGACAGGGCCCGAGCAAACCCGACAGGGCCCGAGCAAACCTGACAAAGCTCGACGGAGCCTGACAGGGCCCGAGCAAACCCGACACGGCCCGAGCAAACCTGACAGGGCACGAAGGAGCCCGACAGGGCCCGAGCAATACCAGACAGGGCCCAACGGATCCCGACAGGGCCTGAGCAAACCTGACAGGGCCCGACGGAGCCCGACAGGACGCGGGCAAACCCGACAGGGCCCGAGCAAACCCGACAGGGCCTGACAAGGCCCGACGGGGCCTGAGCAAACCCGACAGGACCCGACAAAGCCTGACAGGGTCCGATGGAGCCCGACAGGGCCCGAGCAAACCCGACAGGGCTCGATGGAGCCCGACAGGGCCCGAGGAAACCCGACAGGGCGAGACGGAGCCTGACAGGGCCCGAGCAAACCCGACAGGGCTCGACGGAGCCTGACAGGGCCCGAGCAAAACCGACAGGGCCCGAGAGAACCTGACAGGGCCCGACGGAGCCCGACAGGGCCCGAGCAAACCCGTAAGGGCCCCACGGAGCCTGACAGGGCTCGATGGAGCCCGACAGGGCCCGAGGAAACCCGACAGGGCCCGACGGAGCCCGATAGGGCCCGAGCAAACCCGACAGGGCCTGACGGAGCCCGACAGGGCGCGAGCAAACCCGAAACGGCCCGACGAAGCCTGACAGGGCTCGATGGAGCCCGACAGGGCTCGAGCAAACCCGACAGGGCCCGACGGAGCCCGATAGGGCCCGAGCAAACCCGACAGGACCCGATGGAGCCCGACAGGGCTCGAGCAAACCCAACAGGGCCCGACGGAGCCCGATAGGGCCCGAGCAAACCCGACAGGACCCGATGGAGCCCGACAGGGCTCGAGCAAACCCGACAGGGCCTGAGCAAATCCGACAGGGCCCGACGAAGCCCGACAGGGCCCGAGCAAACCCGAAAGGGCCCGACGGAGCCTGACAGGGCTCGATGGAGCCCGACAGGGCCCGAGCAAACCCGACAGGGCCCCACGGAGCCCGATAGGGCCCGAGCAAACCCGACAGGGCCTGATGGAGCCTGACAGGGCCCGGGCAAACCCGACAGGGCACGCTGGAGCCCGACAGAGTCCGAGCAAACCCGACAGGGCCCGACAAGGCCCGACAGGGCCCGAGCAAACCTGACAGGACCTGACAAAGCCTGACAGGGCCCGACGGAGCCCGACAGGGCCTGAGTAAACCCGAAAGAGCCCGACGGAGCCTGACAGGGCTCGATAGAGTCCGACAGGGCCCGAGGAAACCCGACAGGGCCCGACGGAACCCGAGAGGGCCCGACGGAAACCGAGAGGGCCCGAGGGAATCCGACAGGCCCCGACGGAGCCTGACAGGGCCCGAGCAAACCCGACAGGGCCCGAGCAAACCCGACAGGGTTCGACAAAGCCTGACAGGGCTCGATGGAGCCCGACAAGGCCCGAGGAAACCCGACAGGGCCCGACGGAGCCTGACAGGGCCCGAGCAAACCCGACAGGGCTCGACGGAGCCTGACAGGGCCCGAGCAAACCCGACAGGGCCCGAGCAAACCTGACAGGGCACGAAGGAGCCCGACAGGGCCCGAGCAAACCCGACAAGGCCCCACGGATCCCGACAGGGCCTGAGCAAACCTGACAGGGCCCAACGGAGCCCGACAGGGCACTAGCAAACCCGACAGGGCCTGACGGAGCCTCACAGGGCACGAGCAAACCCGACAGGGCCCGAGCGAATCTGACAGGGCCCGACGGAGCCCGACAGGGCGCGAGCAAACCCGACAGGGACTGACAAGGCCCGACAGGGCCTGAGCAAACCCGACAGGACCCGCCAAAGCCTGATAGGGTCCGATGGAGCCCGACAGGGCCCGAGGAAACCCGACAAGGCGCGACGGAGCCTGACAGGGCCCGAGCAAACCTGACAGGGTTCGACGGAGCCCGACAGGGCCCGAGAAAACCCGACAGGGTCCGACGAAGCCTGACAGGGCTTCAGCAAACCCGACAGGGCCCGAGCAAACCCGACAGGGCCCGACGGAGCCCGACAGGGCCCGAGGAAACCAGACAGGGCCCGACAGAGCCCGACAGGGCCCGAGCAAACCCGAAAGGGCCCGACGAAGCCTGACAGGGCTCGATGGAGCCCGACAGGGCCCGAGGAAACCCGACAGGGCCCGACGGAGCCCAACAGAGCCCGAGGAAACCCGACAGGACCCGATGGAGCCCGACAGGGCTCGAGCAAACCCGACAGGGCCTGAGCAAATCCGACAGGGCCCGACGGAGCCCGACAGGGCCCAAGCAAACCCGAAAGGGCCCGACGGAGCCTGACAGGGCTCGATGGAGCCCGACAGGGCCCGAGGAAACCCGACAGGGCCCCACGGAGCCCGATAGGGCCCGAGCAAACCCGACAGGGCCTGATGGAGCCTGACAGGGCCCGGGCAAACCCGACAGGGCACGCTGGAGCCCGACAGAGCCCGAGCAAACCCGACAGGGCCCGACAAGGCCCGACAGGGCCCGAGCAAACCTGACAGGACCTGACAAAGCCTGACAGGGCCTGACGGAGCCCGCCAGGGCCCGAGCAAACCCGAAAGAGCCCGACGGAGCCTGACAGGGCTCAGTGGAGTCCGACAGGGCCCGAGGAAATCCGACAGGGCCCGACGGAACCCGACAGGGCCTGAGCAAACCCGACAGGGCCCGAGCAAACCCGACAGGGCCCGACAAAGCCTGACAAGGCCCGAGAAAACCTGACAGGGCTCGACGGAGCCCGACAGGGCCCGAGCACACTCGACAGGGTCCGACGAAGCCTGACAGGGCTTCAGAAAACCCGACAGGGCCCGAGCAAACCGACAGGGCCCAACGGAGCCCGACAGGGCCCGAGGAAACCAGACAGGGCCCGACAGAGCCCGACAGGGCCCGAGCAAACCTGACAGGGCCCGACGGAGCCCGACAGGGCACGAGCAAACCAGACAGGGCCTGACGAAGCCTGACAGGGCCCGAGCAAACCCGACAGGGCTCGACAAAGCCTGACAGGGTCCGATGGAGACCGACAGGGCCCGAGCAAACCCGACAGGGCTCGATGGAGCCCGACAGGGCCCGAGGAAACCCGACAGGGCGCGACGGAGCCTGACAGGGCCCGAGCAAACCCGACAGGGCTCGACGGAGCCCGACAGGGCCTGAGGAAACCAGACAGGGCCCGACGGACCCCGACAGGGCCCTAGCAAACCCGACAGGGCCTGAGCAAACCCGACAGGGCCCGACGGAGCCCGACAGGACGCGGGCAAACCCGACAGGTCCCGAGCAAACCCGACAGGGCCTGACAAGGCCCGACAGGGCTCAAGCAAACCTGACAGGGCCTGACGGAGCCCGACAGGGCCCGAGCAAACCCGATAGGGCCTGACAGAGCCTGACAGGGCCCGAGCAAACCCGTAAGGGCCCGACGAAGCCTGACAGGGCTCGATGGAGCCCGACAGGGCCCGAGGAAACCCGACAGGGCGCGACGGAGCCAGACAGGGCCCGAGCAAACCCGACAGGGTTCGACGGAGCCCGACTAGGCCCGAGCAAACCCGACAGGGTCCGACGAAGCCTGACAGGGCTTCAGCAAACCCGACAGGGCCCGAGCAAACCCGACAGGGCCCGACGGAGCCCGACAGGGCCCGACAGAGCCCGACAGGGCCCGAGCAAACCCGACAGGGCCCGAGCAAACCCGACAGGGCCCGAGCAAACCCGACAGGGCTCGACAAAGCCTGACAGGGCTTGATGGAGCCCGACAGGGCCCGAGGAAACCCGACAGGGCCCGACGGAGTCTGACAGAGCCCGAGCAAACCCGACAGGGCTCGACGGAGCCCGATAGGGCCCGAGCAAACCCGACAGGGCCTGACGGAGCCCGACAGGGCCCGAGCAAACCCGACAGAGCCCGACGGAGCCTGACAGGGCTCAGTGGAGTCCGACAGGGCCCGAGGAAACCCGACAGGGCCCGACGGAGCCTGACAGGGCCCGAGCAAACCCGACAGGGCCCGACGGAGCCCGACAGAGCCCGAGGAAACCAGACAGGGCCCGACGGAGCCCGACAGGGCCCGAGCAAACCCGACAGGGCCCGACGGAGCCCGACAGGGCCGGAGCAAACCCGTAAGGGCCCGACGGAGCCTGACAGGGCTCGATGGAGGCCGACAGGGCCCGAGGAAACCCGACAGGGCCTGATTGAGCCCGATAGGGCCCGAGCAAACCCGACAGGGCCTGATGGAGCCTGACAGGGCCCGGGCAAACCCGACAGGGCACGCTGGAGCCCGACAGAGCCCGAGCAAACCCGACAGCGCCCGACAAGGCCCGACAGGGCCCGAGCAAACCTGACACGTCCTGACAAAGCCTGACAGGGCCCGACGGAGCCCGACAGGGCCTGAGCACACTCGACAGGGTCCGACGAAGCCTGACAGGGCTTCAGAAAACCCGACAGGGCCCGAGCAAACCGACAGGGCCCAACGGAGCCCGAAAGGCCCGAGGAAACCAGACAGGGCCCGACAGAGCCCGACAGGGCCCGAGCAAACCCGACAGGGCCTGAGCAAACCCGACAGGGTTCGACAAAGCCTGACAGGGCCCGACGGAGCCCGCCAGGGCCCGAGCAAAGCCGAAAGAGCCCGACGGAGCCTGACAGGGCTCAGTGGAGTCCGACAGGGCCCGAGGAAACCTGACAGGGCCCGACGGAACCCGACAGGGCCTGAGCAAACCCGACAGGGCCCGAGCAAACCCGACAGGGCCCGAGCAAACCTGACAGGACCTGACAAAGCCTGACAGGGCCTGACGGAGCCCGCCAGGGCCCGAGCAAACCCGAAAGAGCCCGACGGAGCCTGACAGGGCTCAGTGGAGTCCGACAGGGCCCGAGGAAATCCGACAGGGCCCGACGGAACCCGACAGGGCCTGAGCAAACCCGACAGGGCCCGAGCAAACCCGACAGGGCCCGACAAAGCCTGACAAGGCCCGAGAAAACCTGACAGGGCTCGACGGAGCCCGACAGGGCCCGAGCACACTCGACAGGGTCCGACGAAGCCTGACAGGGCTTCAGAAAACCCGACAGGGCCCGAGCAAACCGACAGGGCCCAACGGAGCCCGACAGGGCCCGAGGAAACCAGACAGGGCCCGACAGAGCCCGACAGGGCCCGAGCAAACCTGACAGGGCCCGACGGAGCCCGACAGGGCACGAGCAAACCAGACAGGGCCTGACGAAGCCTGACAGGGCCCGAGCAAACCCGACAGGGCTCGACAAAGCCTGACAGGGTCCGATGGAGACCGACAGGGCCCGAGCAAACCCGACAGGGCTCGATGGAGCCCGACAGGGCCCGAGGAAACCCGACAGGGCGCGACGGAGCCTGACAGGGCCCGAGCAAACCCGACAGGGCTCGACGGAGCCCGACAGGGCCTGAGGAAACCAGACAGGGCCCGACGGACCCCGACAGGGCCCTAGCAAACCCGACAGGGCCTGAGCAAACCCGACAGGGCCCGACGGAGCCCGACAGGACGCGGGCAAACCCGACAGGTCCCGAGCAAACCCGACAGGGCCTGACAAGGCCCGACAGGGCTCAAGCAAACCTGACAGGGCCTGACGGAGCCCGACAGGGCCCGAGCAAACCCGATAGGGCCTGACAGAGCCTGACAGGGCCCGAGCAAACCCGTAAGGGCCCGACGAAGCCTGACAGGGCTCGATGGAGCCCGACAGGGCCCGAGGAAACCCGACAGGGCGCGACGGAGCCAGACAGGGCCCGAGCAAACCCGACAGGGTTCGACGGAGCCCGACTAGGCCCGAGCAAACCCGACAGGGTCCGACGAAGCCTGACAGGGCTTCAGCAAACCCGACAGGGCCCGAGCAAACCCGACAGGGCCCGACGGAGCCCGACAGGGCCCGAGGAAACCAGACAGGGCCCGACAGAGCCCGACAGGGCCCGAGCAAACCCGACAGGGCCCGAGCAAACCCGACAGGGCCCGAGCAAACCCGACAGGGCTCGACAAAGCCTGACAGGGCTTGATGGAGCCCGACAGGGCCCGAGGAAACCCGACAGGGCCCGACGGAGCCTGACAGAGCCCGAGCAAACCCGACAGGGCTCGACGGAGCCCGATAGGGCCCGAGCAAACCCGACAGGGCCTGACGGAGCCCGACAGGGCCCGAGCAAACCCGACAGAGCCCGACGGAGCCTGACAGGGCTCAGTGGAGTCCGACAGGGCCCGAGGAAACCCGACAGGGCCCGACGGAGCCTGACAGGGCCCGAGCAAACCCGACAGGGCCCGACGGAGCCCGACAGAGCCCGAGGAAACCAGACAGGGCCCGACGGAGCCCGACAGGGCCCGAGCAAACCCGACAGGGCCCGACGGAGCCCGACAGGGCCGGAGCAAACCCGTAAGGGCCCGACGGAGCCTGACAGGGCTCGATGGAGGCCGACAGGGCCCGAGGAAACCCGACAGGGCCTGATTGAGCCCGATAGGGCCCGAGCAAACCCGACAGGGCCTGATGGAGCCTGACAGGGCCCGGGCAAACCCGACAGGGCACGCTGGAGCCCGACAGAGCCCGAGCAAACCCGACAGCGCCCGACAAGGCCCGACAGGGCCCGAGCAAACCTGACACGTCCTGACAAAGCCTGACAGGGCCCGACGGAGCCCGACAGGGCCTGAGCACACTCGACAGGGTCCGACGAAGCCTGACAGGGCTTCAGAAAACCCGACAGGGCCCGAGCAAACCGACAGGGCCCAACGGAGCCCGAAAGGCCCGAGGAAACCAGACAGGGCCCGACAGAGCCCGACAGGGCCCGAGCAAACTCGACAGGGCCTGAGCAAACCCGACAGGGTTCGACAAAGCCTGACAGGGCCCGACGGAGCCCGCCAGGGCCCGAGCAAAGCCGAAAGAGCCCGACGGAGCCTGACAGGGCTCAGTGGAGTCCGACAGGGCCCGAGGAAACCTGACAGGGCCCGACGGAACCCGACAGGGCCTGAGCAAACCCGACAGGGCCCGAGCAAACCCGACAGGGCCCGACAAAGCCTGACAAGGCCCGAGAAAACCTGACAGGGCTCGACGGAGCCCGACAGGGCCCGAGCACACTCGACAGGGTCCGACGAAGCCTGACAGGGCTTCAGAAAACCCGACAGGACCCGAGCAAACCGACAGGGCCCAACGGAGCCCGACAGGGCCGGAGGAAACCAGACAGGGCCCGACAGAGCCCGACAGGGCCCGAGCAAACCCGACAGGGCCTGAGCAAACCCGACAGGGTTCGACAAAGCCTGACAGGGCTCGATGGAGCCCGACAGGGCCCAAGGAAACCCGACAGGGCCCGACAGAGCCCGACAGTGCCCAGGCAAACCTGACAGGGCCCGACGGAGCCCAACAGGGCACGAGCAAACCAGACAGGGCCTGACGGAGCCTGACAGGGCCCGAGCAAACCCGACAGGGCTCGACAACGCCTGACCGGGCCCGAGCAAACCCGACAGGGCTCGAGCAAACCTGACAGGACACGAAGGAGCCCGACAGGGCCCGATCAAACCCGACAGGGCCCAACGGATCCCGACAGGGCCTGAGCAAACCTGACAGGGCCCGACGGAGCCCGACAGGACGCGGGCAAACCCGACAGGGCCCGAGCAAACCCGACAGGGCCTGACAAGGCCCGACGGGGCCTGAGCAAACTCGACAGGACCCGACAAAGCCTGACAGGGTTTGATGGAGACCGACAGGGCCCGAGCAAACCCGACAGGGCTCGATGGAGCCCGACAGGGCCCGAGGAAACCCGACAGGGCGCGACGGAGCCTGACAGGGCCCAAGCAAACCCGACAGGGCTCGACGGAGCCAGACAGGGCCTGAGGAAACCAGAGAGGGCCCGACGGAGCCCGACAAGGCCCTAGCAAACCCGACAGGGCCTGAGCAAAACCGACAGGGCTCGACAGAGCCCGACAGGGCCTGAGGAAACCAGACAGGGCCCGACGGAGCCCGACAGGGCCCTAGCAAACCCGACAGGGCTTGACAAAGCCTGACAGGCCCCGAGCAAACCCGACAGGGCCCGAGCAAACCTGACAGGGCCCGACGGAGCCCGACAGGGCCCGAGCAAAACCGTAAGGGCCCGATGGAGCGCGACAGGGCTCGATGGAGCCCGACAGGGCCCGAGGAAACCCGACAGGGCCCGACGGAGCCCGATAGGGCCCGAGCAAACCCGACAGGACCCGATGGAGCCCGACAGGGCTCGAGCAAACCCGACAGGGCCTGAGCAAATCCGACAGGGCCCGACGGAGCCCGACAGGGCCCGAGCAAACCCGAAAGGGCCCGACGGAGCCTGACAGGGCTCGATGGAGCCCGACAGGGCCCGAGGAAACCCGACAGGGCCCCACGGAGCCCGATAGGGCCCGAGCAAACCCGACAGGGCATGATGGAGCCTGACAGGGCCCGGGCAAACCCGACAGGGCACGCTGGAGCCCGACAGAGCCCAAGCAAACCCGACAAAGCCCGACAAGGCCCGACAGGGCCCGAGCAAACCTGACAGGACCTGACAAAGCCTTACAGGGCCCGACGGAGCCCGACAGGGCCTGAGCAAACCCGAAAGAGCTCGACGGAGCCTGACAGGGCTCGATAGAGTCCTACAGGGCCCGAGGAAACCCGACAGGGCCCGACGGAACCCGAGAGGGCCCGACGGAACCCGAGAGGGCCCGAGGGAATCCGACAGGGCCCGACGGAGCCTGACAGGGCCCGAGCAAACCCGACAGGGCCCGACAGAGCCCGACAGGACCCGAGCAAACCCGAAAGGGCCCGAGCAAACCCGACAGTGTTCGACAAAGCCTGACAGGGCTCGATGGAGCCCGACAGGGCCCAAGGAAACCCGACAGGGCCCGACAGAGCCCGACAGTGCCCAGGCAAACCTGACAGGGCCCGACGGAGCCCGACAGGGCACGAGCAAACCAGACAGGGCCTGACGGAGCCTGACAGGGCCCGAGCAAACCCGACAGGGCTCGACAACGCCTGACAGGGCCCGAGCAAACCCGACAGGGCTCGAGCAAACCTGACAGGGCACGAAGGAGCCCGACAGGGCCCGATCAAACCCGACAGGGCCCAACGGATCCCGACAGGGCCTGAGCAAACCTGACAGGGCCCGACGGAGCCCGACAGGACGCGGGCAAACCCGACAGGGCCCGAGCAAACCCGACAGGGCCTGACAAGGCCCGACGGGGCCTGAGCAAACTCGACAGGACCCGACAAAGCCTGACAGGGTTTGATGGAGACCGACAGGGCCCGAGCAAACCCGACAGGGCTCGATGGAGCCCGACAGGGCCCGAGGAAACCCGACAGGGCGCGACGGAGCCTGACAGGGCCCGAGCAAACCCGACAGGGCTCGACGGAGCCAGACAGGGCCTGAGGAAACCAGAGAGGGCCCGACGGAGCCCGACAAGGCCCTAGCAAACCCGACAGGGCCTGAGCAAACCCGACAGGGCCCGACAGAGCCCGACAGGGCCTGAGGAAACCAGACAGGGCCCGACGGAGCCCGACAGGGCCCTAGCAAACCCGACAGGGCTTGACAAAGCCTGACAGGCCCCGAGCAAACCCGACAGGGCCCGAGCAAACCTGACAGGGCCCGACGGAGCCCGACAGGGCCCGAGCAAAACCGTAAGGGCCCGACGGAGCGCGACAGGGCTCGATGGAGCCCGACAGGGCCCGAGGAAACCCGACAGGGCCCGACGGAGCCCGATAGGGCCCGAGCAAACCCGACAGGACCCGATGGAGCCCGACAGGGCTCGAGCAAACCCGACAGGGCCTGAGCAAATCCGACAGGGCCCGACGGAGCCCGACAGGGCCCGAGCAAACCCGAAAGGGCCCGACGGAGCCTGACAGGGCTCGATGGAGCCCGACAGGGCCCGAGGAAACCCGACAGGGCCCCACGGAGCCCGATAGGGCCCGAGCAAACCCGACAGGGCATGATGGAGCCTGACAGGGCCCGGGCAAACCCGACAGGGCACGCTGGAGCCCGACAGAGCCCGAGCAAACCCGACAAAGCCCGACAAGGCCCGACAGGGCCCGAGCAAACCTGACAGGACCTGACAAAGCCTTACAGGGCCCGACGGAGCCCGACAGGGCCTGAGCAAACCCGAAAGAGCTCGACGGAGCCTGACAGGGCTCGATAGAGTCCTACAGGGCCCGAGGAAACCCGACAGGGCCCGACGGAACCCGAGAGGGCCCGACGGAACCCGAGAGGGCCCGAGGGAATCCGACAGGGCCCGACGGAGCCTGACAGGGCCCGAGCAAACCCGACAGGGCCCGACAGAGCCCGACAGGACCCGAGCAAACCCGAAAGGGCCCGAGCAAACCCGACAGGGTTCGACAAAGCCTGACAGGGCTCGATGGAGCCCGACAAGGCCCGAGGAAACCCGACAGGGCCCGACGGAGCCTGACAGGGCCCGAGCAAACCCGACAGGGCTCGACGGAGCCTGACAGGGCCCGAGCAAACCCGACAGGGCCTGAGCAAACCTGACAGGGCACGAAGGAGCCCGACAGGGCCCGAGCAAACCCGACAAGGCCCAACGGATCCCGACAGGGCCTGAGCAAACCTGACAGGGCCCAACGGAGCCCGACAGGGCACTAGCAAACCCGACAGGGCCTGACGGAGCCTCACAGGGCCCGAGCAAACCCGACAGGGCCCGAGCGAATCTGACAGGGCCCGAGAGAACCTGACAGGGCCCGACGGAGCCCGACAGGGCGCGAGCAAACCCGACAGGGGCTGACAAGGCCCGACAGGGCCTGAGCAAACCCGACAGGACCCGCCAAAGCCTGATAGGGTCCGATGGAGGCCGACAGGGCCCGAGGAAACCCGACAGGGCGCGACGGAGCCTGACAGGGCCCGAGCAAACCTGACAGGGTTCGACGGAGCCCGACAGGGCCCGAGAAAACCCGACAGGGTCCGACGAAGCCTGACAGGGCTTCAGCAAACCCGCCAGGGCCCGAGCAAAGCCGAAAGAGCCCGACGGAGCCTGACAGGGCTCAGTGGAGTCCGACAGGGCCCGAGGAAACCTGACAGGGCCCGACGGAACCCGACAGGGCCTGAGCAAACCCGACAGGGCCCGAGCAAACCCGACAGGGCCCGACAAAGCCTGACAAGGCCCGAGAAAACCTGACAGGGCTCGACGGAGCCCGACAGGGCCCGAGCACACTCGACAGGGTTCGACGAAGCCTGACAGGGCTTCAGAAAACCCGACAGGACCCGAGCAAACCGACAGGGCCCAACGGAGCCCGACAGGGCCGGAGGAAACCAGACAGGGCCCGACAGAGCCCGACAGGGCCCGAGCAAACCCGACAGGGCCTGAGCAAACCCGACAGGGTTCGACAAAGCCTGACAGGGCTCGATGGAGCCCGACAGGGCCCAAGGAAACCCGACAGGGCCCGACAGAGCCCGACAGTGCCCAGGCAAACCTGACAGGGCCCGACGGAGCCCGACAGGGCACGAGCAAACCAGACAGGGCCTGACGGAGCCTGACAGGGCCCGAGCAAACCCGACAGGGCTCGACAACGCCTGACCGGGCCCGAGCAAACCCGACAGGGCTCGAGCAAACCTGACAGGGCACGAAGGAGCCCGACAGGGCCCGATCAAACCCGACAGGGCCCAACGGATCCCGACAGGGCCTGAGCAAACCTGACAGGGCCCGACGGAGCCCGACAGGACGCGGGCAAACCCGACAGGGCCCGAGCAAACCCGACAGGGCCTGACAAGGCCCGACGGGGCCTGAGCAAACTCGACAGGACCCGACAAAGCCTGACAGGGTTTGATGGAGACCGACAGGGCCCGAGCAAACCCGACAGGGCTCGATGGAGCCCGACAGGGCCCGAGGAAACCCGACAGGGCGCGACGGAGCCTGACAGGGCCCGAGCAAACCCGACAGGGCTCGACGGAGCCAGACAGGGCCTGAGGAAACCAGAGAGGGCCCGACGGAGCCCGACAAGGCCCTAGCAAACCCGACAGGGCCTGAGCAAACCCGACAGGGCTCGACAGAGCCCGACAGGGCCTGAGGAAACCAGACAGGGCCCGACGGAGCCCGACAGGGCCCTAGCAAACCCGACAGGGCTTGACAAAGCCTGACAGGCCCCGAGCAAACCCGACAGGGCCCGAGCAAACCTGACAGGGCCCGACGGAGCCCGACAGGGCCAGAGCAAAACCGTAAGGGCCCGATGGAGCGCGACAGGGCTCGATGGAGCCCGACAGGGCCCGAGGAAACCCGACAGGGCCCGACGGAGCCCGATAGGGCCCGAGCAAACCCGACAGGACCCGATGGAGCCCGACAGGGCTCGAGCAAACCCGACAGGGCCTGAGCAAATCCGACAGGGCCCGACGGAGCCCGACAGGGCCCGAGCAAACCCGAAAGGGCCCGACGGAGCCTGACAGGGCTCGATGGAGCCCGACAGGGCCCGAGGAAACCCGACAGGGCCCCACGGAGCCCGATAGGGCCCGAGCAAACCCGACAGGGCATGATGGAGCCTGACAGGGCCCGGGCAAACCCGACAGGGCACGCTGGAGCCCGACAGAGCCCAAGCAAACCCGACAAAGCCCGACAAGGCCCGACAGGGCCCGAGCAAACCTGACAGGACCTGACAAAGCCTTACAGGGCCCGACGGAGCCCGACAGGGCCTGAGCAAACCCGAAAGAGCTCGACGGAGCCTGACAGGGCTCGATAGAGTCCTACAGGGCCCGAGGAAACCCGACAGGGCCCGACGGAACCCGAGAGGGCCCGACGGAACCCGAGAGGGCCCGAGGGAATCCGACAGGGCCCGACGGAGCCTGACAGGGCCCGAGCAAACCCGACAGGGCCCGACAGAGCCCGACAGGACCCGAGCAAACCCGAAAGGGCCCGAGCAAACCCGACAGGGTTCGACAAAGCCTGACAGGGCTCGATGGAGCCCGACAGGGCCCAAGGAAACCCGACAGGGCCCGACAGAGCCCGACAGTGCCCAGGCAAACCTGACAGGGCCCGACGGAGCCCGACAGGGCACGAGCAAACCAGACAGGGCCTGACGGAGCCTGACAGGGCCCGAGCAAACCCGACAGGGCTCGACAACGCCTGACAGGGCCCGAGCAAACCCGACAGGGCTCGAGCAAACCTGACAGGGCACGAAGGAGCCCGACAGGGCCCGATCAAACCCGACAGGGCCCAACGGATCCCGACAGGGCCTGAGCAAACCTGACAGGGCCCGACGGAGCCCGACAGGACGCGGGCAAACCCGACAGGGCCCGAGCAAACCCGACAGGGCCTGACAAGGCCCGACGGGGCCTGAGCAAACTCGACAGGACCCGACAAAGCCTGACAGGGTTTGATGGAGACCGACAGGGCCCGAGCAAACCCGACAGGGCTCGATGGAGCCCGACAGGGCCCGAGGAAACCCGACAGGGCGCGACGGAGCCTGACAGGGCCCGAGCAAACCCGACAGGGCTCGACGGAGCCAGACAGGGCCTGAGGAAACCAGAGAGGGCCCGACGGAGCCCGACAAGGCCCTAGCAAACCCGACAGGGCCTGAGCAAACCCGACAGGGCCCGACAGAGCCCGACAGGGCCTGAGGAAACCAGACAGGGCCCGACGGAGCCCGACAGGGCCCTAGCAAACCCGACAGGGCTTGACAAAGCCTGACAGGCCCCGAGCAAACCCGACAGGGCCCGAGCAAACCTGACAGGGCCCGACGGAGCCCGACAGGGCCCGAGCAAAACCGTAAGGGCCCGACGGAGCGCGACAGGGCTCGATGGAGCCCGACAGGGCCCGAGGAAACCCGACAGGGCCCGACGGAGCCCGATAGGGCCCGAGCAAACCCGACAGGACCCGATGGAGCCCGACAGGGCTCGAGCAAACCCGACAGGGCCTGAGCAAATCCGACAGGGCCCGACGGAGCCCGACAGGGCCCGAGCAAACCCGAAAGGGCCCGACGGAGCCTGACAGGGCTCGATGGAGCCCGACAGGGCCCGAGGAAACCCGACAGGGCCCCACGGAGCCCGATAGGGCCCGAGCAAACCCGACAGGGCATGATGGAGCCTGACAGGGCCCGGGCAAACCCGACAGGGCACGCTGGAGCCCGACAGAGCCCGAGCAAACCCGACAAAGCCCGACAAGGCCCGACAGGGCCCGAGCAAACCTGACAGGACCTGACAAAGCCTTACAGGGCCCGACGGAGCCCGACAGGGCCTGAGCAAACCCGAAAGAGCTCGACGGAGCCTGACAGGGCTCAATAGAGTCCTACAGGGCCCGAGGAAACCCGACAGGGCCCGACGGAACCCGAGAGGGCCCGACGGAACCCGAGAGGGCCCGAGGGAATCCGACAGGGCCCGACGGAGC
Source organism: Patagioenas fasciata (assembly GCF_037038585.1). NCBI lineage: Eukaryota > Metazoa > Chordata > Aves > Columbiformes > Columbidae > Patagioenas > Patagioenas fasciata. The sequence continues at coordinate 2,125,717 of NW_027288506.1, forward strand.
CTGACAGGGCCCGAGCAAACCCGACAGGGCCCGACAGAGCCCGACAGGACCCGAGCAAACCCGAAAGGGCCCGAGCAAACCCGACAGGGTTCGACAAAGCCTGACAGGGCTCGATGGAGCCCGACAAGGCCCGAGGAAACCCGACAGGGCCCGACGGAGCCTGACAGGGCCCGAGCAAACCCGACAGGGCTCGACGGAGCCTGACAGGGCCCGAGCAAACCCGACAGGGCCTGAGCAAACCTGACAGGGCACGAAGGAGCCCGACAGGGCCCGAGCAAACCCGACAAGGCCCAACGGATCCCGACAGGGCCTGAGCAAACCTGACAGGGCCCAACGGAGCCCGACAGGGCACTAGCAAACCCGACAGGGCCTGACGGAGCCTCACAGGGCCCGAGCAAACCCGACAGGGCCCGAGCGAATCTGACAGGGCCCGACGGAGCCCGACAGGACGCGGGCAAACCCGACAGGTCCCGAGCAAACCCGACAGGGCCTGACAAGGCCCGACAGGGCCTAAGCAAACCTGACAGGGCCTGACGGAGCCCGACAGGGGTCGAGCAAACCCGATAGGGCCTGACGGAGCCTGACAGGGCCCGAGCAAACCTGACAGGGCCCGAGAGAACCTGACAGGGCCCGACGGAGCCCGACAGGGCGCGAGCAAACCCGACAGGGGCTGACAAGGCCCGACAGGGCCTGAGCAAACCCGACAGGACCCGCCAAAGCCTGATAGGGTCCGATGGAGGCCGACAGGGCCCGAGGAAACCCGACAGGGCGCGACGGAGCCTGACAGGGCCCGAGCAAACCTGACAGGGTTCGACGGAGCCCGACAGGGCCCGAGCAAACCCGACAGGGTCCGACGAAGCCGGACAGGGCTTCAGCAAACCCGACAGGGCCCGAACAAACCCGACAGGGCCCGACGGAGCCCGACAGGGCCCGAGGAAACCAGACAGGGCCCGACAGAGCCCGACAGGGCCCGAGCAAACCCGACAGGGCCCGAGCAAACCCGACAGGGTTCGACAAAGCCTGACAGGGCTTGATGGAGCCCGACAGGGCCCGAGGAAACCCGACAGGGCCCGACGGAGCCTGACAGAGCCTGAGCAAACCCGACAGGGCTCGACGGAGCTTGATAGGCCCCGAGCAAACCCGACAGGGCCTGACGGAGCCCGACAGGGCCCAAGCAAACCCGAAAGGCCCCGACGAAGCCTGACAGGGCTCGATGGAGCCCGACAGGGCCCGAGGAAACCCGACAGGGCCCGACGGAGCCCGATAGGGCCCGAGCAAACCCGACAGGGCCTGATGGAGCCCGACAGGGCTCGAGCAAACCCGACAGGGTCCGAGCAAACCCGACAGGGCCCGACGGAGCCCGACAGAGCCCGAGGAAACCAGACAGGGCTTGACGGAGCCCGACAGGGCCCGAGCAAACCCGACAGGGCCCGACGGAGCCCGACAGGGCCCGAGCAAACCCGTAAGGGCCCGACGGAGCCTGACAGGGCTCGATGGAGCCCGACAGGGCCCGAGGAAACCCGACAGGGCCCCACGGAGCCCGATAGGGCCCGAGCAAACCCGACAGGGCATGATGGAGCCTGACAGGGCCCGGGCAAACCCGACAGGGCACGCTGGAGCCCGACAGAGCCCAAGCAAACCCGACAAAGCCCGACAAGGCCCGACAGGGCCCGAGCAAACCTGACAGGACCTGACAAAGCCTTACAGGGCCCGACGGAGCCCGACAGGGCCTGAGCAAACCCGAAAGAGCTCGACGGAGCCTGACAGGGCTCGATAGAGTCCTACAGGGCCCGAGGAAACCCGACAGGGCCCGACGGAACCCGAGAGGGCCCGACGGAACCCGAGAGGGCCCGAGGGAATCCGACAGGGCCCGACGGAGCCTGACAGGGCCCGAGCAAACCCGACAGGGCCCGACAGAGCCCGACAGGACCCGAGCAAACCCGAAAGGGCCCGAGCAAACCCGACAGGGTTCGACAAAGCCTGACAGGGCTCGATGGAGCCCGACAGGGCCCAAGGAAACCCGACAGGGCCCGACAGAGCCCGACAGTGCCCAGGCAAACCTGACAGGGCCCGACGGAGCCCGACAGGGCACGAGCAAACCAGACAGGGCCTGACGGAGCCTGACAGGGCCCGAGCAAACCCGACAGGGCTCGACAACGCCTGACAGGGCCCGAGCAAACCCGACAGGGCTCGAGCAAACCTGACAGGGCACGAAGGAGCCCGACAGGGCCCGATCAAACCCGACAGGGCCCAACGGATCCCGACAGGGCCTGAGCAAACCTGACAGGGCCCGACGGAGCCCGACAGGACGCGGGCAAACCCGACAGGGCCCGAGCAAACCCGACAGGGCCTGACAAGGCCCGACGGGGCCTGAGCAAACTCGACAGGACCCGACAAAGCCTGACAGGGTTTGATGGAGACCGACAGGGCCCGAGCAAACCCGACAGGGCTCGATGGAGCCCGACAGGGCCCGAGGAAACCCGACAGGGCGCGACGGAGCCTGACAGGGCCCGAGCAAACCCGACAGGGCTCGACGGAGCCAGACAGGGCCTGAGGAAACCAGAGAGGGCCCGACGGAGCCCGACAAGGCCCTAGCAAACCCGACAGGGCCTGAGCAAACCCGACAGGGCCCGACAGAGCCCGACAGGGCCTGAGGAAACCAGACAGGGCCCGACGGAGCCCGACAGGGCCCTAGCAAACCCGACAGGGCTTGACAAAGCCTGACAGGCCCCGAGCAAACCCGACAGGGCCCGAGCAAACCTGACAGGGCCCGACGGAGCCCGACAGGGCCCGAGCAAAACCGTAAGGGCCCGACGGAGCGCGACAGGGCTCGATGGAGCCCGACAGGGCCCGAGGAAACCCGACAGGGCCCGACGGAGCCCGATAGGGCCCGAGCAAACCCGACAGGACCCGATGGAGCCCGACAGGGCTCGAGCAAACCCGACAGGGCCTGAGCAAATCCGACAGGGCCCGACGGAGCCCGACAGGGCCCGAGCAAACCCGAAAGGGCCCGACGGAGCCTGACAGGGCTCGATGGAGCCCGACAGGGCCCGAGGAAACCCGACAGGGCCCCACGGAGCCCGATAGGGCCCGAGCAAACCCGACAGGGCATGATGGAGCCTGACAGGGCCCGGGCAAACCCGACAGGGCACGCTGGAGCCCGACAGAGCCCGAGCAAACCCGACAAAGCCCGACAAGGCCCGACAGGGCCCGAGCAAACCTGACAGGACCTGACAAAGCCTTACAGGGCCCGACGGAGCCCGACAGGGCCTGAGCAAACCCGAAAGAGCTCGACGGAGCCTGACAGGGCTCGATAGAGTCCTACAGGGCCCGAGGAAACCCGACAGGGCCCGACGGAACCCGAGAGGGCCCGACGGAACCCGAGAGGGCCCGAGGGAATCCGACAGGGCCCGACGGAGCCTGACAGGGCCCGAGCAAACCCGACAGGGCCCGACAGAGCCCGACAGGACCCGAGCAAACCCGAAAGGGCCCGAGCAAACCCGACAGGGTTCGACAAAGCCTGACAGGGCTCGATGGAGCCCGACAAGGCCCGAGGAAACCCGACAGGGCCCGACGGAGCCTGACAGGGCCCGAGCAAACCCGACAGGGCTCGACGGAGCCTGACAGGGCCCGAGCAAACCCGACAGGGCCTGAGCAAACCTGACAGGGCACGAAGGAGCCCGACAGGGCCCGAGCAAACCCGACAAGGCCCAACGGATCCCGACAGGGCCTGAGCAAACCTGACAGGGCCCAACGGAGCCCGACAGGGCACTAGCAAACCCGACAGGGCCTGACGGAGCCTCACAGGGCCCGAGCAAACCCGACAGGGCCCGAGCGAATCTGACAGGGCCCGACGGAGCCCGACAGGACGCGGGCAAACCCGACAGGTCCCGAGCAAACCCGACAGGGCCTGACAAGGCCCGACAGGGCCTAAGCAAACCTGACAGGGCCTGACGGAGCCCGACAGGGGTCGAGCAAACCCGATAGGGCCTGACGGAGCCTGACAGGGCCCGAGCAAACCTGACAGGGCCCGAGAGAACCTGACAGGGCCCGACGGAGCCCGACAGGGCGCGAGCAAACCCGACAGGGGCTGACAAGGCCCGACAGGGCCTGAGCAAACCCGACAGGACCCGCCAAAGCCTGATAGGGTCCGATGGAGGCCGACAGGGCCCGAGGAAACCCGACAGGGCGCGACGGAGCCTGACAGGGCCCGAGCAAACCTGACAGGGTTCGACGGAGCCCGACAGGGCCCGAGCAAACCCGACAGGGTCCGACGAAGCCGGACAGGGCTTCAGCAAACCCGACAGGGCCCGAACAAACCCGACAGGGCCCGACGGAGCCCGACAGGGCCCGAGGAAACCAGACAGGGCCCGACAGAGCCCGACAGGGCCCGAGCAAACCCGACAGGGCCCGAGCAAACCCGACAGGGTTCGACAAAGCCTGACAGGGCTTGATGGAGCCCGACAGGGCCCGAGGAAACCCGACAGGGCCCGACGGAGCCTGACAGAGCCTGAGCAAACCCGACAGGGCTCGACGGAGCTTGATAGGCCCCGAGCAAACCCGACAGGGCCTGACGGAGCCCGACAGGGCCCAAGCAAACCCGAAAGGCCCCGACGAAGCCTGACAGGGCTCGATGGAGCCCGACAGGGCCCGAGGAAACCCGACAGGGCCCGACGGAGCCCGATAGGGCCCGAGCAAACCCGACAGGGCCTGATGGAGCCCGACAGGGCTCGAGCAAACCCGACAGGGTCCGAGCAAACCCGACAGGGCCCGACGGAGCCCGACAGAGCCCGAGGAAACCAGACAGGGCTTGACGGAGCCCGACAGGGCCCGAGCAAACCCGACAGGGCCCGACGGAGCCCGACAGGGCCCGAGCAAACCCGTAAGGGCCCGACGGAGCCTGACAGGGCTCGATGGAGCCCGACAGGGCCCGAGGAAACCCGACAGGGCCCCACGGAGCCCGATAGGGCCCGAGCAAACCCGACAGGGCATGATGGAGCCTGACAGGGCCCGGGCAAACCCGACAGGGCACGCTGGAGCCCGACAGAGCCCAAGCAAACCCGACAAAGCCCGACAAGGCCCGACAGGGCCCGAGCAAACCTGACAGGACCTGACAAAGCCTTACAGGGCCCGACGGAGCCCGACAGGGCCTGAGCAAACCCGAAAGAGCTCGACGGAGCCTGACAGGGCTCGATAGAGTCCTACAGGGCCCGAGGAAACCCGACAGGGCCCGACGGAACCCGAGAGGGCCCGACGGAACCCGAGAGGGCCCGAGGGAATCCGACAGGGCCCGACGGAGCCTGACAGGGCCCGAGCAAACCCGACAGGGCCCGACAGAGCCCGACAGGACCCGAGCAAACCCGAAAGGGCCCGAGCAAACCCGACAGGGTTCGACAAAGCCTGACAGGGCTCGATGGAGCCCGACAGGGCCCAAGGAAACCCGACAGGGCCCGACAGAGCCCGACAGTGCCCAGGCAAACCTGACAGGGCCCGACGGAGCCCGACAGGGCACGAGCAAACCAGACAGGGCCTGACGGAGCCTGACAGGGCCCGAGCAAACCCGACAGGGCTCGACAACGCCTGACAGGGCCCGAGCAAACCCGACAGGGCTCGAGCAAACCTGACAGGGCACGAAGGAGCCCGACAGGGCCCGATCAAACCCGACAGGGCCCAACGGATCCCGACAGGGCCTGAGCAAACCTGACAGGGCCCGACGGAGCCCGACAGGACGCGGGCAAACCCGACAGGGCCCGAGCAAACCCGACAGGGCCTGACAAGGCCCGACGGGGCCTGAGCAAACTCGACAGGACCCGACAAAGCCTGACAGGGTTTGATGGAGACCGACAGGGCCCGAGCAAACCCGACAGGGCTCGATGGAGCCCGACAGGGCCCGAGGAAACCCGACAGGGCGCGACGGAGCCTGACAGGGCCCGAGCAAACCCGACAGGGCTCGACGGAGCCAGACAGGGCCTGAGGAAACCAGAGAGGGCCCGACGGAGCCCGACAAGGCCCTAGCAAACCCGACAGGGCCTGAGCAAACCCGACAGGGCCCGACAGAGCCCGACAGGGCCTGAGGAAACCAGACAGGGCCCGACGGAGCCCGACAGGGCCCTAGCAAACCCGACAGGGCTTGACAAAGCCTGACAGGCCCCGAGCAAACCCGACAGGGCCCGAGCAAACCTGACAGGGCCCGACGGAGCCCGACAGGGCCCGAGCAAAACCGTAAGGGCCCGACGGAGCGCGACAGGGCTCGATGGAGCCCGACAGGGCCCGAGGAAACCCGACAGGGCCCGACGGAGCCCGATAGGGCCCGAGCAAACCCGACAGGACCCGATGGAGCCCGACAGGGCTCGAGCAAACCCGACAGGGCCTGAGCAAATCCGACAGGGCCCGACGGAGCCCGACAGGGCCCGAGCAAACCCGAAAGGGCCCGACGGAGCCTGACAGGGCTCGATGGAGCCCGACAGGGCCCGAGGAAACCCGACAGGGCCCCACGGAGCCCGATAGGGCCCGAGCAAACCCGACAGGGCATGATGGAGCCTGACAGGGCCCGGGCAAACCCGACAGGGCACGCTGGAGCCCGACAGAGCCCGAGCAAACCCGACAAAGCCCGACAAGGCCCGACAGGGCCCGAGCAAACCTGACAGGACCTGACAAAGCCTTACAGGGCCCGACGGAGCCCGACAGGGCCTGAGCAAACCCGAAAGAGCTCGACGGAGCCTGACAGGGCTCGATAGAGTCCTACAGGGCCCGAGGAAACCCGACAGGGCCCGACGGAACCCGAGAGGGCCCGACGGAACCCGAGAGGGCCCGAGGGAATCCGACAGGGCCCGACGGAGCCTGACAGGGCCCGAGCAAACCCGACAGGGCCCGACAGAGCCCGACAGGACCCGAGCAAACCCGAAAGGGCCCGAGCAAACCCGACAGGGTTCGACAAAGCCTGACAGGGCTCGATGGAGCCCGACAAGGCCCGAGGAAACCCGACAGGGCCCGACGGAGCCTGACAGGGCCCGAGCAAACCCGACAGGGCTCGACGGAGCCTGACAGGGCCCGAGCAAACCCGACAGGGCCTGAGCAAACCTGACAGGGCACGAAGGAGCCCGACAGGGCCCGAGCAAACCCGACAAGGCCCAACGGATCCCGACAGGGCCTGAGCAAACCTGACAGGGCCCAACGGAGCCCGACAGGGCACTAGCAAACCCGACAGGGCCTGACGGAGCCTCACAGGGCCCGAGCAAACCCGACAGGGCCCGAGCGAATCTGACAGGGCCCGACGGAGCCCGACAGGACGCGGGCAAACCCGACAGGTCCCGAGCAAACCCGACAGGGCCTGACAAGGCCCGACAGGGCCTAAGCAAACCTGACAGGGCCTGACGGAGCCCGACAGGGGTCGAGCAAACCCGATAGGGCCTGACGGAGCCTGACAGGGCCCGAGCAAACCTGACAGGGCCCGAGAGAACCTGACAGGGCCCGACGGAGCCCGACAGGGCGCGAGCAAACCCGACAGGGGCTGACAAGGCCCGACAGGGCCTGAGCAAACCCGACAGGACCCGCCAAAGCCTGATAGGGTCCGATGGAGGCCGACAGGGCCCGAGGAAACCCGACAGGGCGCGACGGAGCCTGACAGGGCCCGAGCAAACCTGACAGGGTTCGACGGAGCCCGACAGGGCCCGAGCAAACCCGACAGGGTCCGACGAAGCCGGACAGGGCTTCAGCAAACCCGACAGGGCCCGAACAAACCCGACAGGGCCCGACGGAGCCCGACAGGGCCCGAGGAAACCAGACAGGGCCCGACAGAGCCCGACAGGGCCCGAGCAAACCCGACAGGGCCCGAGCAAACCCGACAGGGTTCGACAAAGCCTGACAGGGCTTGATGGAGCCCGACAGGGCCCGAGGAAACCCGACAGGGCCCGACGGAGCCTGACAGAGCCTGAGCAAACCCGACAGGGCTCGACGGAGCTTGATAGGCCCCGAGCAAACCCGACAGGGCCTGACGGAGCCCGACAGGGCCCAAGCAAACCCGAAAGGCCCCGACGAAGCCTGACAGGGCTCGATGGAGCCCGACAGGGCCCGAGGAAACCCGACAGGGCCCGACGGAGCCCGATAGGGCCCGAGCAAACCCGACAGGGCCTGATGGAGCCCGACAGGGCTCGAGCAAACCCGACAGGGTCCGAGCAAACCCGACAGGGCCCGACGGAGCCCGACAGAGCCCGAGGAAACCAGACAGGGCTTGACGGAGCCCGACAGGGCCCGAGCAAACCCGACAGGGCCCGACGGAGCCCGACAGGGCCCGAGCAAACCCGTAAGGGCCCGACGGAGCCTGACAGGGCTCGATGGAGCCTGACAGGGCCCGAGGAAACCCGACAGGGCCTGATTGAGCCCGATAGGGCCCGAGCAAACCCGACAGGGCCTGACGGAGCCTGACAGGGCCCGGGCAAACCCGACAGGGCACGCTGGAGCCCGACAGAGCCCGAGCAAACCCGACAGGGCCCGACAAGGCCCGACAGGGCCCGAGCAAACCTGACACGTCCTGACAAAGCCTGACAGGGCCCGACGGAGCCCGCCAGGGCCCGAGCAAACCCGAAAGTGCCCGACGGAGCCTGACAGGGCTCAGTGGAGTCCGACAGGGCCCGAGGAAACCCGACAGGGCCCGACGGAGCCTGACAAGGCCCGAGAAAACCTGACAGGGCTCGACGGAGCCCGACAGGGCCCGAGCAGACTCGACAGGGTCCGACGAAGCCTGACAGGGCTTCATAAAACCCGACAGGGCCCGAGCAAACCGACAGGGCCCAACGGAGCCCGACAGGGCCCGAGGAAACCAGACAGGGCCCGACAGAGCCCGACAGGGCCCGAGCAAACCCGACAGGGCCTGAGCAAACCCGACAGGGTTCGACAAAGCCTGACAGGGCTCGATGGAGCCCGACAGGGCCCAAGGAAACCCGACAGGGCCCGACGGAGCCCGACAGTGCCCAAGCAAACCTGACAGGGCCCGACGGAGCCCGACAGGGCACGAGCAAACCAGACAGGGCCTGACGGAGCCTGACAGGGCCCGAGCAAACCCGACAGGGCGCAACGGATCCCGACAGGGCCCAAGCAAACCTGACAGGGCCCGACGGAGCCTGACAGGGCTCGAACAAACCCGACAGGGCCTGAGCAAATCCGACAGGGCCCGACGGAACCCGACAGGGCCCGAGCAAACCTGAAAGGGCCCGACGGAGCCTGACAGGGCTCGAGGGAGCCCGACAGGGCCCGAGGAAACCCGACAGGGCCCCACGGAGCCCGATAGGGCCCGAGCAAACCCGACAGGGCCTGACGGAGCCCGACAGGGCCCGAGCAAACCCGACAGGGTCCGACGAAGCCTGACAGGGCTTCAGCTAACCCGACAGGGCCCTAGCAAATCCGACAGGGCCCGACGGAGCCCGACAGGGCCCGAGGAAACCAGACAGGGCCCGACGGAGTCTGACAGAGCCCGAGCAAACCCGAAAGGGCCCTACGAAGCCTGACAGGGCTCGATGGAGCCCGACAGGGCCCGAGGAAACCCGACAGGGCCTGACGGAGCCCGACAGGGCCCGAGCAAACCCGAAAGGGCCCGACGAAGCCTGACAGGGCTCGATGGAGCCCGACAGGGCCCGAGGAAACCCGACAGGGCCCGACGGAGCCCGATAGGGCCCGAGCAAACCCGACAGGGCCTGATGGAGCCCGACAGGGCTCGAGCAAACCTGACAGGGTCCGACGAAGCCTGACAGGGCTTCAGCAAACCCGACATGGCCCGAGCAAACCCGACAGGGCCCGACGGATCCCAACAGAGCCCGAGGAAACCAGACAGGGCCCGACGGAGCCCGACAGGGCCCGAGCAAACCCGACAGGGCCCGACGGAGCCCGACAGGGCCCGAGCAAACCCGACAGGGCCTGATGGAGCCTGACAGGGCCCGGGCAAACCCGACAGGGCACGCTGGAGCCCGACAGAGTCCGAGCAAACCCGACAGGGCCCGACAAGGCCCGACAGGGCCCGAGCAAACCTGACAGGACCTGACAAAGCCTGACAGGGCCCGACGGAGCCCGACAGGGCCTGAGTAAACCCGAAAGAGCCCGACGGAGCCTGACAGGGCTCGATAGAGTCCGACAGGGCCCGAGGAAACCCGACAGGGCCCGACGGAACCCGAGAGGGCCCGACGGAAACCGAGAGGGCCCGAGGGAATCCGACAGGCCCCGACGGAGCCTGACAGGGCCCGAGCAAACCCGACAGGGCCCGAGCAAACCCGACAGGGTTCGACAAAGCCTGACAGGGCTCGATGGAGCCCGACAAGGCCCGAGGAAACCCGACAGGGCCCGACGGAGCCTGACAGGGCCCGAGCAAACCCGACAGGGCTCGACGGAGCCTGACAGGGCCCGAGCAAACCCGACAGGGCCCGAGCAAACCTGACAGGGCACGAAGGAGCCCGACAGGGCCCGAGCAAACCCGACAAGGCCCCACGGATCCCGACAGGGCCTGAGCAAACCTGACAGGGCCCAACGGAGCCCGACAGGGCACTAGCAAACCCGACAGGGCCTGACGGAGCCTCACAGGGCACGAGCAAACCCGACAGGGCCCGAGCGAATCTGACAGGGCCCGACGGAGCCCGACAGGGCGCGAGCAAACCCGACAGGGACTGACAAGGCCCGACAGGGCCTGAGCAAACCCGACAGGACCCGCCAAAGCCTGATAGGGTCCGATGGAGCCCGACAGGGCCCGAGGAAACCCGACAAGGCGCGACGGAGCCTGACAGGGCCCGAGCAAACCTGACAGGGTTCGACGGAGCCCGACAGGGCCCGAGAAAACCCGACAGGGTCCGACGAAGCCTGACAGGGCTTCAGCAAACCCGACAGGGCCCGAGCAAACCCGACAGGGCCCGAGCAAACCCGACAGGGCCCGACGGAGCCCGACAGGGCCCGAGGAAACCAGACAGGGCCCGAGCAAACCCGAAAGGGCCCGACGAAGCCTGACAGGGCTCGATGGAGCCCGACAGGGCCCGAGGAAACCCGACAGGGCCCGACGGAGCCCAACAGAGCCCGAGGAAACCCGACAGGACCCGATGGAGCCCGACAGGGCTCGAGCAAACCCGACAGGGCCTGAGCAAATCCGACAGGGCCCGACGGAGCCCGACAGGGCCCAAGCAAACCCGAAAGGGCCCGACGGAGCCTGACAGGGCTCGATGGAGCCCGACAGGGCCCGAGGAAACCCGACAGCGCCACGGAGCCCGATAGGGCCCGAGCAAACCCGACAGGGCCTGATGGAGCCTGACAGGGCCCGGGCAAACCCGACAGGGCACGCTGGAGCCCGACAGAGCCCGAGCAAACCCGACAGGGCCCGACAAGGCCCGACAGGGCCCGAGCAAACCTGACAGGACCTGACAAAGCCTGACAGGGCCTGACGGAGCCCGCCAGGGCCCGAGCAAACCCGAAAGAGCCCGACGGAGCCTGACAGGGCTCAGTGGAGTCCGACAGGGCCCGAGGAAATCCGACAGGGCCCGACGGAACCCGACAGGGCCTGAGCAAACCCGACAGGGCCCGAGCAAACCCGACAGGGCCCGACAAAGCCTGACAAGGCCCGAGAAAACCTGACAGGGCTCGACGGAGCCCGACAGGGCCCGAGCACACTCGACAGGGTCCGACGAAGCCTGACAGGGCTTCAGAAAACCCGACAGGGCCCGAGCAAACCGACAGGGCCCAACGGAGCCCGACAGGGCCCGAGGAAACCAGACAGGGCCCGACAGAGCCCGACAGGGCCCGAGCAAACCTGACAGGGCCCGACGGAGCCCGACAGGGCACGAGCAAACCAGACAGGGCCTGACGAAGCCTGACAGGGCCCGAGCAAACCCGACAGGGCTCGACAAAGCCTGACAGGGTCCGATGGAGACCGACAGGGCCCGAGCAAACCCGACAGGGCTCGATGGAGCCCGACAGGGCCCGAGGAAACCCGACAGGGCGCGACGGAGCCTGACAGGGCCCGAGCAAACCCGACAGGGCTCGACGGAGCCCGACAGGGCCTGAGGAAACCAGACAGGGCCCGACGGACCCCGACAGGGCCCTAGCAAACCCGACAGGGCCTGAGCAAACCCGACAGGGCCCGACGGAGCCCGACAGGACGCGGGCAAACCCGACAGGTCCCGAGCAAACCCGACAGGGCCTGACAAGGCCCGACAGGGCTCAAGCAAACCTGACAGGGCCTGACGGAGCCCGACAGGGCCCGAGCAAACCCGATAGGGCCTGACAGAGCCTGACAGGGCCCGAGCAAACCCGTAAGGGCCCGACGAAGCCTGACAGGGCTCGATGGAGCCCGACAGGGCCCGAGGAAACCCGACAGGGCGCGACGGAGCCAGACAGGGCCCGAGCAAACCCGACAGGGTTCGACGGAGCCCGACTAGGCCCGAGCAAACCCGACAGGGTCCGACGAAGCCTGACAGGGCTTCAGCAAACCCGACAGGGCCCGAGCAAACCCGACAGGGCCCGACGGAGCCCGACAGGGCCCGAGGAAACCAGACAGGGCCCGACAGAGCCCGACAGGGCCCGAGCAAACCCGACAGGGCCCGAGCAAACCCGACAGGGCCCGAGCAAACCCGACAGGGCTCGACAAAGCCTGACAGGGCTTGATGGAGCCCGACAGGGCCCGAGGAAACCCGACAGGGCCCGACGGAGCCTGACAGAGCCCGAGCAAACCCGACAGGGCTCGACGGAGCCCGATAGGGCCCGAGCAAACCCGACAGGGCCTGACGGAGCCCGACAGGGCCCGAGCAAACCCGACAGGGCCCGACGGAGCCCGACAGAGCCCGAGGAAACCAGACAGGGCCCGACGGAGCCCGACAGGGCCCGAGCAAACCCGACAGGGCCCGACGGAGCCCGACAGGGCCGGAGCAAACCCGTAAGGGCCCGACGGAGCCTGACAGGGCTCGATGGAGGCCGACAGGGCCCGAGGAAACCCGTCAGGGCCTGATTGAGCCCGATAGGGCCCGAGCAAACCCGACAGGGCCTGATGGAGCCTGACAGGGCCCGGGCAAACCCGACAGGGCACGCTGGAGCCCGACAGAGCCCGAGCAAACCCGACAGTGCCCGACAAGGCCCGACAGGGCCCGAGCAAACCTGACACGTCCTGACAAAGCCTGACAGGGCCCGACGGAGCCCGACAGGGCCTGAGCACACTCGACAGGGTCCGACGAAGCCTGACAGGGCTTCAGAAAACCCGACAGGGCCCGAGCAAACCGACAGGGCCCAACGGAGCCCGAAAGGCCCGAGGAAACCAGACAGGGCCCGACAGAGCCCGACAGGGCCCGAGCAAACCCGACAGGGCCTGAGCAAACCCGACAGGGTTCGACAAAGCCTGACAGGGCCCGACGGAGCCCGCCAGGGCCCCAGCAAAGCCGAAAGAGCCCGACGGAGCCTGACAGGGCTCAGTGGAGTCCGACAGGGCCCGAGGAAACCTGACAGGGCCCGACGGAACCCGACAGGGCCTGAGCAAACCCGACAGGGCCCGAGCAAACCCGACAGGGCCCGACAAAGCCTGACAAGGCCCGAGAAAACCTGACAGGGCTCGACGGAGCCCGACAGGGCCCGAGCACACTCGACAGGGTCCGACGAAGCCTGACAGGGCTTCAGAAAACCCGACAGGACCCGAGCAAACTGACAGGGCCCAACGGAGCCCGACAGGGCCGGAGGAAACCAGACAGGGCCCGACAGAGCCCGACAGGGCCCGAGCAAACCCGACAGGGCCTGAGCAAACCCGACAGGGTTCGACAAAGCCTGACAGGGCTCGATGGAGCCCGACAGGGCCCAAGGAAACCCGACAGGGCCCGACAGAGCCCGACAGTGCCCAGGCAAACCTGACAGGGCCCGACGGAGCCCGACAGGGCACGAGCAAACCAGACAGGGCCTGACGGAGCCTGACAGGGCCCGAGCAAACCCGACAGGGCTCGACAACGCCTGACCGGGCCCGAGCAAACCCGACAGGGCTCGAGCAAACCTGACAGGGCACGAAGGAGCCCGACAGGGCCCGATCAAACCCGACAGGGCCCAACGGATCCCGACAGGGCCTGAGCAAACCTGACAGGGCCCGACGGAGCCCGACAGGACGCGGGCAAACCCGACAGGGCCCGAGCAAACCCGACAGGGCCTGACAAGGCCCGACGGGACCTGAGCAAACTCGACAGGACCCGACAAAGCCTGACAGGGTTTGATGGAGACCGACAGGGCCCGAGCAAACCCGACAGGGCTCGATGGAGCCCGACAGGGCCCGAGGAAACCCGACAGGGCGCGACGGAGCCTGACAGGGCCCGAGCAAACCCGACAGGGCTCGACGGAGCCAGACAGGGCCTGAGGAAACCAGAGAGGGCCCGACGGAGCCCGACAAGGCCCTAGCAAACCCGACAGGGCCTGAGCAAACCCGACAGGGCCCGACAGAGCCCGACAGGGCCTGAGGAAACCAGACAGGGCCCGACGGAGCCCGACAGGGCCCTAGCAAACCCGACAGGGCTTGACAAAGCCTGACAGGCCCCGAGCAAACCCGACAGGGCCCGAGCAAACCTGACAGGGCCCGACGGAGCCCGACAGGGCCCGAGCAAAACCGTAAGGGCCCGATGGAGCGCGACAGGGCTCGATGGAGCCCGACAGGGCCCGAGGAAACCCGACAGGGCCCGACGGAGCCCGATAGGGCCCGAGCAAACCCGACAGGACCCGATGGAGCCCGACAGGGCTCGAGCAAACCCGACAGGGCCTGAGCAAATCCGACAGGGCCCGACGGAGCCCGACAGGGCCCGAGCAAACCCGAAAGGGCCCGACGGAGCCTGACAGGGCTCGATGGAGCCCGACAGGGCCCGAGGAAACCCGACAGGGCCCCACGGAGCCCGATAGGGCCCGAGCAAACCCGACAGGGCATGATGGAGCCTGACAGGGCCCGGGCAAACCCGACAGGGCACGCTGGAGCCCGACAGAGCCCAAGCAAACCCGACAAAGCCCGACAAGGCCCGACAGGGCCCGAGCAAACCTGACAGGACCTGACAAAGCCTTACAGGGCCCGACGGAGCCCGACAGGGCCTGAGCAAACCCGAAAGAGCTCGACGGAGCCTGACAGGGCTCGATAGAGTCCTACAGGGCCCGAGGAAACCCGACAGGGCCCGACGGAACCCGAGAGGGCCCGACGGAACCCGAGAGGGCCCGAGGGAATCCGACAGGGCCCGACGGAGCCTGACAGGGCCCGAGCAAACCCGACAGGGCCCGACAGAGCCCGACAGGACCCGAGCAAACCCGAAAGGGCCCGAGCAAACCCGACAGGGTTCGACAAAGCCTGACAGGGCTCGATGGAGCCCGACAGGGCCCAAGGAAACCCGACAGGGCCCGACAGAGCCCGACAGTGCCCAGGCAAACGTGACAGGGCCCGACGGAGCCCGACAGGGCACGAGCAAACCAGACAGGGCCTGACGGAGCCTGACAGGGCCCGAGCAAACCCGACAGGGCTCGACAACGCCTGACAGGGCCCGAGCAAACCCGACAGGGCTCGAGCAAACCTGACAGGGCACGAAGGAGCCCGACAGGGCCCGATCAAACCCGACAGGGCCCAACGGATCCCGACAGGGCCCGAGCAAACCTGACAGGGCCCGACGGAGCCCGACAGGACGCGGGCAAACCCGACAGGGCCCGAGCAAACCCGACAGGGCCTGACAAGGCCCGACGGGGCCTGAGCAAACTCGACAGGACCCGACAAAGCCTGACAGGGTTTGATGGAGACCGACAGGGCCCGAGCAAACCCGACAGGGCTCGATGGAGCCCGACAGGGCCCGAGGAAACCCGACAGGGCGCGACGGAGCCTGACAGGGCCCGAGCAAACCCGACAGGGCTCGACGGAGCCAGACAGGGCCTGAGGAAACCAGAGAGGGCCCGACGGAGCCCGACAAGGCCCTAGCAAACCCGACAGGGCCCGACAGAGCCCGACAGGGCCTGAGGAAACCAGACAGGGCCCGACGGAGCCCGACAGGGCCCTAGCAAACCCGACAGGGCTTGACAAAGCCTGACAGGCCCCGAGCAAATCCGACAGGGCCCGAGCAAACCTGACAGGGCCCGACGGAGCCCGACAGGGCCCGAGCAAAACCGTAAGGGCCCGACGGAGCGCGACAGGGCTCGATGGAGCCCGACAGGGCCCGAGGAAACCCGACAGGGCCCGACGGAGCCCGATAGGGCCCGAGCAAACCCGACAGGACCCGATGGAGCCCGACAGGGCTCGAGCAAACCCGACAGGGCCTGAGCAAATCCGACAGGGCCCGACGGAGCCCGACAGGGCCCGAGCAAACCCGAAAGGGCCCGACGGAGCCTGACAGGGCTCGATGGAGCCCGACAGGGCCCGAGGAAACCCGACAGGGCCCCACGGAGCCCGATAGGGCCCGAGCAAACCCGACAGGGCATGATGGAGCCTGACAGGGCCCGGGCAAACCCGACAGGGCACGCTGGAGCCCGACAGAGCCCGAGCAAACCCGACAAAGCCCGACAAGGCCCGACAGGGCCCGAGCAAACCTGACAGGACCTGACAAAGCCTTACAGGGCCCGACGGAGCCCGACAGGGCCTGAGCAAACCCGAAAGAGCTCGACGGAGCCTGACAGGGCTCGATAGAGTCCTACAGGGCCCGAGGAAACCCGACAGGGCCCGACGGAACCCGAGAGGGCCCGACGGAACCCGAGAGGGCCCGAGGGAATCCGACAGGGCCCGACGGAGCCTGACAGGGCCCGAGCAAACCCGACAGGGCCCGACAGAGCCCGACAGGACCCGAGCAAACCCGAAAGGGCCCGAGCAAACCCGACAGGGTTCGACAAAGCCTGACAGGGCTCGATGGAGCCCGACAAGGCCCGAGGAAACCCGACAGGGCCCGACGGAGCCTGACAGGGCCCGAGCAAACCCGACAGGGCTCGACGGAGCCTGACAGGGCCCGAGCAAACCCGACAGGGCCTGAGCAAACCTGACAGGGCACGAAGGAGCCCGACAGGGCCCGAGCAAACCCGACAAGGCCCAACGGATCCCGACAGGGCCTGAGCAAACCTGACAGGGCCCAACGGAGCCCGACAGGGCACTAGCAAACCCGACAGGGCCTGACGGAGCCTCACAGGGCCCGAGCAAACCCGACAGGGCCCGAGCGAATCTGACAGGGCCCGACGGAGCCCGACAGGACGCGGGCAAACCCGACAGGTCCCGAGCAAACCCGACAGGGCCTGACAAGGCCCGACAGGGCCTAAGCAAACCTGACAGGGCCTGACGGAGCCCGACAGGGGTCGAGCAAACCCGATAGGGCCTGACGGAGCCTGACAGGGCCCGAGCAAACCTGACAGGGCCCGAGAGAACCTGACAGGGCCCGACGGAGCCCGACAGGGCGCGAGCAAACCCGACAGGGGCTGACAAGGCCCGACAGGGCCTGAGCAAACCCGACAGGACCCGCCAAAGCCTGATAGGGTCCGATGGAGGCCGACAGGGCCCGAGGAAACCCGACAGGGCGCGACGGAGCCTGACAGGGCCCGAGCAAACCTGACAGGGTTCGACGGAGCCCGACAGGGCCCGAGCAAACCCGACAGGGTCCGACGAAGCCGGACAGGGCTTCAGCAAACCCGACAGGGCCCGAACAAACCCGACAGGGCCCGACGGAGCCCGACAGGGCCCGAGGAAACCAGACAGGGCCCGACAGAGCCCGACAGGGCCCGAGCAAACCCGACAGGGCCCGAGCAAACCCGACAGGGTTCGACAAAGCCTGACAGGGCTTGATGGAGCCCGACAGGGCCCGAGGAAACCCGACAGGGCCCGACGGAGCCTGACAGAGCCTGAGCAAACCCGACAGGGCTCGACGGAGCTTGATAGGCCCCGAGCAAACCCGACAGGGCCTGACGGAGCCCGACAGGGCCCAAGCAAACCCGAAAGGCCCCGACGAAGCCTGACAGGGCTCGATGGAGCCCGACAGGGCCCGAGGAAACCCGACAGGGCCCGACGGAGCCCGATAGGGCCCGAGCAAACCCGACAGGGCCTGATGGAGCCCGACAGGGCTCGAGCAAACCCGACAGGGTCCGAGCAAACCCGACAGGGCCCGACGGAGCCCGACAGAGCCCGAGGAAACCAGACAGGGCTTGACGGAGCCCGACAGGGCCCGAGCAAACCCGACAGGGCCCGACGGAGCCCGACAGGGCCCGAGCAAACCCGTAAGGGCCCGACGGAGCCTGACAGGGCTCGATGGAGCCCGACAGGGCCCGAGGAAACCCGACAGGGCCCCACGGAGCCCGATAGGGCCCGAGCAAACCCGACAGGGCATGATGGAGCCTGACAGGGCCCGGGCAAACCCGACAGGGCACGCTGGAGCCCGACAGAGCCCAAGCAAACCCGACAAAGCCCGACAAGGCCCGACAGGGCCCGAGCAAACCTGACAGGACCTGACAAAGCCTTACAGGGCCCGACGGAGCCCGACAGGGCCTGAGCAAACCCGAAAGAGCTCGACGGAGCCTGACAGGGCTCGATAGAGTCCTACAGGGCCCGAGGAAACCCGACAGGGCCCGACGGAACCCGAGAGGGCCCGACGGAACCCGAGAGGGCCCGAGGGAATCCGACAGGGCCCGACGGAGCCTGACAGGGCCCGAGCAAACCCGACAGGGCCCGACAGAGCCCGACAGGACCCGAGCAAACCCGAAAGGGCCCGAGCAAACCCGACAGGGTTCGACAAAGCCTGACAGGGCTCGATGGAGCCCGACAGGGCCCAAGGAAACCCGACAGGGCCCGACAGAGCCCGACAGTGCCCAGGCAAACCTGACAGGGCCCGACGGAGCCCGACAGGGCACGAGCAAACCAGACAGGGCCTGACGGAGCCTGACAGGGCCCGAGCAAACCCGACAGGGCTCGACAACGCCTGACAGGGCCCGAGCAAACCCGACAGGGCTCGAGCAAACCTGACAGGGCACGAAGGAGCCCGACAGGGCCCGATCAAACCCGACAGGGCCCAACGGATCCCGACAGGGCCTGAGCAAACCTGACAGGGCCCGACGGAGCCCGACAGGACGCGGGCAAACCCGACAGGGCCCGAGCAAACCCGACAGGGCCTGACAAGGCCCGACGGGGCCTGAGCAAACTCGACAGGACCCGACAAAGCCTGACAGGGTTTGATGGAGACCGACAGGGCCCGAGCAAACCCGACAGGGCTCGATGGAGCCCGACAGGGCCCGAGGAAACCCGACAGGGCGCGACGGAGCCTGACAGGGCCCGAGCAAACCCGACAGGGCTCGACGGAGCCCGACAGGGCCTGAGGAAACCAGACAGGGCCCGACGGACCCCGACAGGGCCCTAGCAAACCCGACAGGGCCTGAGCAAACCCGACAGGGCCCGACGGAGCCCGACAGGACGCGGGCAAACCCGACAGGTCCCGAGCAAACCCGACAGGGCCTGACAAGGCCCGACAGGGCTCAAGCAAACCTGACAGGGCCTGACGGAGCCCGACAGGGCCCGAGCAAACCCGATAGGGCCTGACAGAGCCTGACAGGGCCCGAGCAAACCCGTAAGGGCCCGACGAAGCCTGACAGGGCTCGATGGAGCCCGACAGGGCCCGAGGAAACCCGACAGGGCGCGACGGAGCCAGACAGGGCCCGAGCAAACCCGACAGGGTTCGACGGAGCCCGACTAGGCCCGAGCAAACCCGACAGGGTCCGACGAAGCCTGACAGGGCTTCAGCAAACCCGACAGGGCCCGAGCAAACCCGACAGGGCCCGACGGAGCCCGACAGGGCCCGAGGAAACCAGACAGGGCCCGACAGAGCCCGACAGGGCCCGAGCAAACCCGACAGGGCCCGAGCAAACCCGACAGGGCCCGAGCAAACCCGACAGGGCTCGACAAAGCCTGACAGGGCTTGATGGAGCCCGACAGGGCCCGAGGAAACCCGACAGGGCCCGACGGAGCCTGACAGAGCCCGAGCAAACCCGACAGGGCTCGACGGAGCCCGATAGGGCCCGAGCAAACCCGACAGGGCCTGACGGAGCCCGACAGGGCCCGAGCAAACCCGACAGGGCCCGACGGAGCCCGACAGAGCCCGAGGAAACCAGACAGGGCCCGACGGAGCCCGACAGGGCCCGAGCAAACCCGACAGGGCCCGACGGAGCCCGACAGGGCCGGAGCAAACCCGTAAGGGCCCGACGGAGCCTGACAGGGCTCGATGGAGGCCGACAGGGCCCGAGGAAACCCGTCAGGGCCTGATTGAGCCCGATAGGGCCCGAGCAAACCCGACAGGGCCTGATGGAGCCTGACAGGGCCCGGGCAAACCCGACAGGGCACGCTGGAGCCCGACAGAGCCCGAGCAAACCCGACAGTGCCCGACAAGGCCCGACAGGGCCCGAGCAAACCTGACACGTCCTGACAAAGCCTGACAGGGCCCGACGGAGCCCGACAGGGCCTGAGCACACTCGACAGGGTCCGACGAAGCCTGACAGGGCTTCAGAAAACCCGACAGGGCCCGAGCAAACCGACAGGGCCCAACGGAGCCCGAAAGGCCCGAGGAAACCAGACAGGGCCCGACAGAGCCCGACAGGGCCCGAGCAAACCCGACAGGGCCTGAGCAAACCCGACAGGGTTCGACAAAGCCTGACAGGGCCCGACGGAGCCCGCCAGGGCCCCAGCAAAGCCGAAAGAGCCCGACGGAGCCTGACAGGGCTCAGTGGAGTCCGACAGGGCCCGAGGAAACCTGACAGGGCCCGACGGAACCCGACAGGGCCTGAGCAAACCCGACAGGGCCCGAGCAAACCCGACAGGGCCCGACAAAGCCTGACAAGGCCCGAGAAAACCTGACAGGGCTCGACGGAGCCCGACAGGGCCCGAGCACACTCGACAGGGTCCGACGAAGCCTGACAGGGCTTCAGAAAACCCGACAGGACCCGAGCAAACTGACAGGGCCCAACGGAGCCCGACAGGGCCGGAGGAAACCAGACAGGGCCCGACAGAGCCCGACAGGGCCCGAGCAAACCCGACAGGGCCTGAGCAAACCCGACAGGGTTCGACAAAGCCTGACAGGGCTCGATGGAGCCCGACAGGGCCCAAGGAAACCCGACAGGGCCCGACAGAGCCCGACAGTGCCCAGGCAAACCTGACAGGGCCCGACGGAGCCCGACAGGGCACGAGCAAACCAGACAGGGCCTGACGGAGCCTGACAGGGCCCGAGCAAACCCGACAGGGCTCGACAACGCCTGACCGGGCCCGAGCAAACCCGACAGGGCTCGAGCAAACCTGACAGGGCACGAAGGAGCCCGACAGGGCCCGATCAAACCCGACAGGGCCCAACGGATCCCGACAGGGCCTGAGCAAACCTGACAGGGCCCGACGGAGCCCGACAGGACGCGGGCAAACCCGACAGGGCCCGAGCAAACCCGACAGGGCCTGACAAGGCCCGACGGGACCTGAGCAAACTCGACAGGACCCGACAAAGCCTGACAGGGTTTGATGGAGACCGACAGGGCCCGAGCAAACCCGACAGGGCTCGATGGAGCCCGACAGGGCCCGAGGAAACCCGACAGGGCGCGACGGAGCCTGACAGGGCCCGAGCAAACCCGACAGGGCTCGACGGAGCCAGACAGGGCCTGAGGAAACCAGAGAGGGCCCGACGGAGCCCGACAAGGCCCTAGCAAACCCGACAGGGCCTGAGCAAACCCGACAGGGCCCGACAGAGCCCGACAGGGCCTGAGGAAACCAGACAGGGCCCGACGGAGCCCGACAGGGCCCTAGCAAACCCGACAGGGCTTGACAAAGCCTGACAGGCCCCGAGCAAACCCGACAGGGCCCGAGCAAACCTGACAGGGCCCGACGGAGCCCGACAGGGCCCGAGCAAAACCGTAAGGGCCCGATGGAGCGCGACAGGGCTCGATGGAGCCCGACAGGGCCCGAGGAAACCCGACAGGGCCCGACGGAGCCCGATAGGGCCCGAGCAAACCCGACAGGACCCGATGGAGCCCGACAGGGCTCGAGCAAACCCGACAGGGCCTGAGCAAATCCGACAGGGCCCGACGGAGCCCGACAGGGCCCGAGCAAACCCGAAAGGGCCCGACGGAGCCTGACAGGGCTCGATGGAGCCCGACAGGGCCCGAGGAAACCCGACAGGGCCCCACGGAGCCCGATAGGGCCCGAGCAAACCCGACAGGGCATGATGGAGCCTGACAGGGCCCGGGCAAACCCGACAGGGCACGCTGGAGCCCGACAGAGCCCAAGCAAACCCGACAAAGCCCGACAAGGCCCGACAGGGCCCGAGCAAACCTGACAGGACCTGACAAAGCCTTACAGGGCCCGACGGAGCCCGACAGGGCCTGAGCAAACCCGAAAGAGCTCGACGGAGCCTGACAGGGCTCGATAGAGTCCTACAGGGCCCGAGGAAACCCGACAGGGCCCGACGGAACCCGAGAGGGCCCGACGGAACCCGAGAGGGCCCGAGGGAATCCGACAGGGCCCGACGGAGCCTGACAGGGCCCGAGCAAACCCGACAGGGCCCGACAGAGCCCGACAGGACCCGAGCAAACCCGAAAGGGCCCGAGCAAACCCGACAGGGTTCGACAAAGCCTGACAGGGCTCGATGGAGCCCGACAGGGCCCAAGGAAACCCGACAGGGCCCGACAGAGCCCGACAGTGCCCAGGCAAACGTGACAGGGCCCGACGGAGCCCGACAGGGCACGAGCAAACCAGACAGGGCCTGACGGAGCCTGACAGGGCCCGAGCAAACCCGACAGGGCTCGACAACGCCTGACAGGGCCCGAGCAAACCCGACAGGGCTCGAGCAAACCTGACAGGGCACGAAGGAGCCCGACAGGGCCCGATCAAACCCGACAGGGCCCAACGGATCCCGACAGGGCCCGAGCAAACCTGACAGGGCCCGACGGAGCCCGACAGGACGCGGGCAAACCCGACAGGGCCCGAGCAAACCCGACAGGGCCTGACAAGGCCCGACGGGGCCTGAGCAAACTCGACAGGACCCGACAAAGCCTGACAGGGTTTGATGGAGACCGACAGGGCCCGAGCAAACCCGACAGGGCTCGATGGAGCCCGACAGGGCCCGAGGAAACCCGACAGGGCGCGACGGAGCCTGACAGGGCCCGAGCAAACCCGACAGGGCTCGACGGAGCCAGACAGGGCCTGAGGAAACCAGAGAGGGCCCGACGGAGCCCGACAAGGCCCTAGCAAACCCGACAGGGCCCGACAGAGCCCGACAGGGCCTGAGGAAACCAGACAGGGCCCGACGGAGCCCGACAGGGCCCTAGCAAACCCGACAGGGCTTGACAAAGCCTGACAGGCCCCGAGCAAATCCGACAGGGCCCGAGCAAACCTGACAGGGCCCGACGGAGCCCGACAGGGCCCGAGCAAAACCGTAAGGGCCCGACGGAGCGCGACAGGGCTCGATGGAGCCCGACAGGGCCCGAGGAAACCCGACAGGGCCCGACGGAGCCCGATAGGGCCCGAGCAAACCCGACAGGACCCGATGGAGCCCGACAGGGCTCGAGCAAACCCGACAGGGCCTGAGCAAATCCGACAGGGCCCGACGGAGCCCGACAGGGCCCGAGCAAACCCGAAAGGGCCCGACGGAGCCTGACAGGGCTCGATGGAGCCCGACAGGGCCCGAGGAAACCCGACAGGGCCCCACGGAGCCCGATAGGGCCCGAGCAAACCCGACAGGGCATGATGGAGCCTGACAGGGCCCGGGCAAACCCGACAGGGCACGCTGGAGCCCGACAGAGCCCGAGCAAACCCGACAAAGCCCGACAAGGCCCGACAGGGCCCGAGCAAACCTGACAGGACCTGACAAAGCCTTACAGGGCCCGACGGAGCCCGACAGGGCCTGAGCAAACCCGAAAGAGCTCGACGGAGCCTGACAGGGCTCGATAGAGTCCTACAGGGCCCGAGGAAACCCGACAGGGCCCGACGGAACCCGAGAGGGCCCGACGGAACCCGAGAGGGCCCGAGGGAATCCGACAGGGCCCGACGGAGCCTGACAGGGCCCGAGCAAACCCGACAGGGCCCGACAGAGCCCGACAGGACCCGAGCAAACCCGAAAGGGCCCGAGCAAACCCGACAGGGTTCGACAAAGCCTGACAGGGCTCGATGGAGCCCGACAAGGCCCGAGGAAACCCGACAGGGCCCGACGGAGCCTGACAGGGCCCGAGCAAACCCGACAGGGCTCGACGGAGCCTGACAGGGCCCGAGCAAACCCGACAGGGCCTGAGCAAACCTGACAGGGCACGAAGGAGCCCGACAGGGCCCGAGCAAACCCGACAAGGCCCAACGGATCCCGACAGGGCCTGAGCAAACCTGACAGGGCCCAACGGAGCCCGACAGGGCACTAGCAAACCCGACAGGGCCTGACGGAGCCTCACAGGGCCCGAGCAAACCCGACAGGGCCCGAGCGAATCTGACAGGGCCCGACGGAGCCCGACAGGACGCGGGCAAACCCGACAGGTCCCGAGCAAACCCGACAGGGCCTGACAAGGCCCGACAGGGCCTAAGCAAACCTGACAGGGCCTGACGGAGCCCGACAGGGGTCGAGCAAACCCGATAGGGCCTGACGGAGCCTGACAGGGCCCGAGCAAACCTGACAGGGCCCGAGAGAACCTGACAGGGCCCGACGGAGCCCGACAGGGCGCGAGCAAACCCGACAGGGGCTGACAAGGCCCGACAGGGCCTGAGCAAACCCGACAGGACCCGCCAAAGCCTGATAGGGTCCGATGGAGGCCGACAGGGCCCGAGGAAACCCGACAGGGCGCGACGGAGCCTGACAGGGCCCGAGCAAACCTGACAGGGTTCGACGGAGCCCGACAGGGCCCGAGCAAACCCGACAGGGTCCGACGAAGCCGGACAGGGCTTCAGCAAACCCGACAGGGCCCGAACAAACCCGACAGGGCCCGACGGAGCCCGACAGGGCCCGAGGAAACCAGACAGGGCCCGACAGAGCCCGACAGGGCCCGAGCAAACCCGAGAGGGCCCGAGCAAACCCGACAGGGTTCGACAAAGCCTGACAGGGCTTGATGGAGCCCGACAGGGCCCGAGGAAACCCGACAGGGCCCGACGGAGCCTGACAGAGCCTGAGCAAACCCGACAGGGCTCGACGGAGCTTGATAGGCCCCGAGCAAACCCGACAGGGCCTGACGGAGCCCGACAGGGCCCAAGCAAACCCGAAAGGCCCCGACGAAGCCTGACAGGGCTCGATGGAGCCCGACAGGGCCCGAGGAAACCCGACAGGGCCCGACGGAGCCCGATAGGGCCCGAGCAAACCCGACAGGGCCTGATGGAGCCCGACAGGGCTCGAGCAAACCCGACAGGGTCCGAGCAAACCCGACAGGGCCCGACGGAGCCCGACAGAGCCCGAGGAAACCAGACAGGGCTTGACGGAGCCCGACAGGGCCCGAGCAAACCCGACAGGGCCCGACGGAGCCCGACAGGGCCCGAGCAAACCCGTAAGGGCCCGACGGAGCCTGACAGGGCTCGATGGAGCCTGACAGGGCCCGAGGAAACCCGACAGGGCCTGATTGAGCCCGATAGGGCCCGAGCAAACCCGACAGGGCCTGACGGAGCCTGACAGGGCCCGGGCAAACCCGACAGGGCACGCTGGAGCCCGACAGAGCCCGAGCAAACCCGACAGGGCCCGACAAGGCCCGACAGGGCCCGAGCAAACCTGACACGTCCTGACAAAGCCTGACAGGGCCCGACGGAGCCCGCCAGGGCCCGAGCAAACCCGAAAGTGCCCGACGGAGCCTGACAGGGCTCAGTGGAGTCCGACAGGGCCCGAGGAAACCCGACAGGGCCCGACGGAGCCTGACAAGGCCCGAGAAAACCTGACAGGGCTCGACGGAGCCCGACAGGGCCCGAGCAGACTCGACAGGGTCCGACGAAGCCTGACAGGGCTTCATAAAACCCGACAGGGCCCGAGCAAACCGACAGGGCCCAACGGAGCCCGACAGGGCCCGAGGAAACCAGACAGGGCCCGACAGAGCCTGACAGGGCCCGAGCAAACCCGACAGGGCCTGAGCAAACCCGACAGGGTTCGACAAAGCCTGACAGGGCTCGATGGAGCCCGACAGGGCCCAAGGAAACCCGACAGGGCCCGACGGAGCCCGACAGTGCCCAAGCAAACCTGACAGGGCCCGACGGAGCCCGACAGGGCACGAGCAAACCAGACAGGGCCTGACGGAGCCTGACAGGGCCCGAGCAAACCCGACAGGGCGCAACGGATCCCGACAGGGCCCAAGCAAACCTGACAGGGCCCGACGGAGCCTGACAGGGCTCGAACAAACCCGACAGGGCCTGAGCAAATCCGACAGGGCCCGACGGAACCCGACAGGGCCCGAGCAAACCTGAAAGGGCCCGACGGAGCCTGACAGGGCTCGAGGGAGCCCGACAGGGCCCGAGGAAACCCGACAGGGCCCCACGGAGCCCGATAGGGCCCGAGCAAACCCGACAGGGCCTGACGGAGCCCGACAGGGCCCGAGCAAACCCGACAGGGTCCGACGAAGCCTGACAGGGCTTCAGCTAACCCGACAGGGCCCAAGCAAATCCGACAGGGCCCGACGGAGCCCGACAGGGCCCGAGGAAACCAGACAGGGCCCGACGGAGTCTGACAGAGCCCGAGCAAACCCGAAAGGGCCCTACGAAGCCTGACAGGGCTCGATGGAGCCCGACAGGGCCCGAGGAAACCCGACAGGGCCTGACGGAGCCCGACAGGGCCCGAGCAAACCCGAAAGGGCCCGACGAAGCCTGACAGGGCTCGATGGAGCCCGACAGGGCCCGAGGAAACCCGACAGGGCCCGACGGAGCCCGATAGGGCCCGAGCAAACCCGACAGGGCCTGATGGAGCCCGACAGGGCTCGAGCAAACCTGACAGGGTCCGACGAAGCCTGACAGGGCTTCAGCAAACCCGACATGGCCCGAGCAAACCCGACAGGGCCCGACGGATCCCAACAGAGCCCGAGGAAACCAGACAGGGCCCGACGGAGCCCGACAGGGCCCGAGCAAACCCGACAGGGCCCGACGGAGCCCGACAGGGCCCGAGCAAACCCGACAGGGCCTGATGGAGCCTGACAGGGCCCGGGCAAACCCGACAGGGCACGCTGGAGCCCGACAGAGTCCGAGCAAACCCGACAGGGCCCGACAAGGCCCGACAGGGCCCGAGCAAACCTGACAGGACCTGACAAAGCCTGACAGGGCCCGACGGAGCCCGACAGGGCCTGAGTAAACCCGAAAGAGCCCGACGGAGCCTGACAGGGCTCGATAGAGTCCGACAGGGCCCGAGGAAACCCGACAGGGCCTGACGGAACCCGAGAGGGCCCGACGGAAACCGAGAGGGCCCGAGGGAATCCGACAGGCCCCGACGGAGCCTGACAGGGCCCGAGCAAACCCGACAGGGCCCGAGCAAACCCGACAGGGTTCGACAAAGCCTGACAGGGCTCGATGGAGCCCGACAAGGCCCGAGGAAACCCGACAGGGCCCGACGGAGCCTGACAGGGCCCGAGCAAACCCGACAGGGCTCGACGGAGCCTGACAGGGCCCGAGCAAACCCGACAGGGCCCGAGCAAACCTGACAGGGCACGAAGGAGCCCGACAGGGCCCGAGCAAACCCGACAAGGCCCCACGGATCCCGACAGGGCCTGAGCAAACCTGACAGGGCCCAACGGAGCCCGACAGGGCACTAGCAAACCCGACAGGGCCTGACGGACCCTCACAGGGCACGAGCAAACCCGACAGGGCCCGAGCGAATCTGACAGGGCCCGACGGAGCCCGACAGGGCGCGAGCAAACCCGACAGGGACTGACAAGGCCCGACAGGGCCTGAGCAAACCCGACAGGACCCGCCAAAGCCTGATAGGGTCCGATGGAGCCCGACAGGGCCCGAGGAAACCCGACAAGGCGCGACGGAGCCTGACAGGGCCCGAGCAAACCTGACAGGGTTCGACGGAGCCCGACAGGGCCCGAGAAAACCCGACAGGGTCCGACGAAGCCTGACAGGGCTTCAGCAAACCCGACAGGGCCCGAGCAAACCCGACAGGGCCCGAGCAAACCCGACAGGGCCCGACGGAGCCCGACAGGGCCCGAGGAAACCAGACAGGGCCCGAGCAAACCCGAAAGGGCCCGACGAAGCCTGACAGGGCTCGATGGAGCCCGACAGGGCCCGAGGAAACCCGACAGGGCCCGACGGAGCCCAACAGAGCCCGAGGAAACCCGACAGGACCCGATGGAGCCCGACAGGGCTCGAGCAAACCCGACAGGGCCTGAGCAAATCCGACAGGGCCCGACGGAGCCCGACAGGGCCCAAGCAAACCCGAAAGGGCCCGACGGAGCCTGACAGGGCTCGATGGAGCCCGACAGGGCCCGAGGAAACCCGACAGGGCCCCACGGAGCCCGATAGGGCCCGAGCAAACCCGACAGGGCCTGATGGAGCCTGACAGGGCCCGGGCAAACCCGACAGGGCACGCTGGAGCCCGACAGAGCCCGAGCAAACCCGACAGGGCCCGACAAGGCCCGACAGGGCCCGAGCAAACCTGACAGGACCTGACAAAGCCTGACAGGGCCTGACGGAGCCCGCCAGGGCCCGAGCAAACCCGAAAGAGCCCGACGGAGCCTGACAGGGCTCAGTGGAGTCCGACAGGGCCCGAGGAAATCCGACAGGGCCCGACGGAACCCGACAGGGCCTGAGCAAACCCGACAGGGCCCGAGCAAACCCGACAGGGCCCGACAAAGCCTGACAAGGCCCGAGAAAACCTGACAGGGCTCGACGGAGCCCGACAGGGCCCGAGCACACTCGACAGGGTCCGACGAAGCCTGACAGGGCTTCAGAAAACCCGACAGGGCCCGAGCAAACCGACAGGGCCCAACGGAGCCCGACAGGGCCCGAGGAAACCAGACAGGGCCCGACAGAGCCCGACAGGGCCCGAGCAAACCTGACAGGGCCCGACGGAGCCCGACAGGGCACGAGCAAACCAGACAGGGCCTGACGAAGCCTGACAGGGCCCGAGCAAACCCGACAGGGCTCGACAAAGCCTGACAGGGTCCGATGGAGACCGACAGGGCCCGAGCAAACCCGACAGGGCTCGATGGAGCCCGACAGGGCCCGAGGAAACCCGACAGGGCGCGACGGAGCCTGACAGGGCCCGAGCAAACCCGACAGGGCTCGACGGAGCCCGACAGGGCCTGAGGAAACCAGACAGGGCCCGACGGACCCCGACAGGGCCCTAGCAAACCCGACAGGGCCTGAGCAAACCCGACAGGGCCCGACGGAGCCCGACAGGACGCGGGCAAACCCGACAGGTCCCGAGCAAACCCGACAGGGCCTGACAAGGCCCGACAGGGCTCAAGCAAACCTGACAGGGCCTGACGGAGCCCGACAGGGCCCGAGCAAACCCGATAGGGCCTGACAGAGCCTGACAGGGCCCGAGCAAACCCGTAAGGGCCCGACGAAGCCTGACAGGGCTCGATGGAGCCCGACAGGGCCCGAGGAAACCCGACAGGGCGCGACGGAGCCAGACAGGGCCCGAGCAAACCCGACAGGGTTCGACGGAGCCCGACTAGGCCCGAGCAAACCCGACAGGGTCCGACGAAGCCTGACAGGGCTTCAGCAAACCCGAGAGGGCCCGAGCAAACCCGACAGGGCCCGACGGAGCCCGACAGGGCCCGAGGAAACCAGACAGGGCCCGACAGAGCCCGACAGGGCCCGAGCAAACCCGACAGGGCCCGAGCAAACCCGACAGGGCCCGAGCAAACCCGACAGGGCTCGACAAAGCCTGACAGGGCTTGATGGAGCCCGACAGGGCCCGAGGAAACCCGACAGGGCCCGACGGAGCCTGACAGAGCCCGAGCAAACCCGACAGGGCTCGACGGAGCCCGATAGGGCCCGAGCAAACCCGACAGGGCCTGACGGAGCCCGACAGGGCCCGAGCAAACCCGACAGGGCCCGACGGAGCCCGACAGAGCCCGAGGAAACCAGACAGGGCCCGACGGAGCCCGACAGGGCCCGAGCAAACCCGACAGGGCCCGACGGAGCCCGACAGGGCCGGAGCAAACCCGTAAGGGCCCGACGGAGCCTGACAGGGCTCGATGGAGGCCGACAGGGCCCGAGGAAACCCGACAGGGCCTGATTGAGCCCGATAGGGCCCGAGCAAACCCGACAGGGCCTGATGGAGCCTGACAGGGCCCGGGCAAACCCGACAGGGCACGCTGGAGCCCGACAGAGCCCGAGCAAACCCGACAGCGCCCGACAAGGCCCGACAGGGCCCGAGCAAACCTGACACGTCCTGACAAAGCCTGACAGGGCCCGACGGAGCCCGACAGGGCCTGAGCACACTCGACAGGGTCCGACGAAGCCTGACAGGGCTTCAGAAAACCCGACAGGGCCCGAGCAAACCGACAGGGCCCAACGGAGCCCGAAAGGCCCGAGGAAACCAGACAGGGCCCGACAGAGCCCGACAGGGCCCGAGCAAACCCGACAGGGCCTGAGCAAACCCGACAGGGTTCGACAAAGCCTGACAGGGCCCGACGGAGCCCGCCAGGGCCCGAGCAAAGCCGAAAGAGCCCGACGGAGCCTGACAGGGCTCAGTGGAGTCCGACAGGGCCCGAGGAAACCTGACAGGGCCCGACGGAACCCGACAGGGCCTGAGCAAACCCGACAGGGCCCGAGCAAACCCGACAGGGCCCGACAAAGCCTGACAAGGCCCGAGAAAACCTGACAGGGCTCGACGGAGCCCGACAGGGCCCGAGCACACTCGACAGGGTCCGACGAAGCCTGACAGGGCTTCAGAAAACCCGACAGGACCCGAGCAAACTGACAGGGCCCAACGGAGCCCGACAGGGCCGGAGGAAACCAGACAGGGCCCGACAGAGCCCGACAGGGCCCGAGCAAACCCGACAGGGCCTGAGCAAACCCGACAGGGTTCGACAAAGCCTGACAGGGCTCGATGGAGCCCGACAGGGCCCAAGGAAACCCGACAGGGCCCGACAGAGCCCGACAGTGCCCAGGCAAACCTGACAGGGCCCGACGGAGCCCGACAGGGCACGAGCAAACCAGACAGGGCCTGACGGAGCCTGACAGGGCCCGAGCAAACCCGACAGGGCTCGACAACGCCTGACCGGGCCCGAGCAAACCCGACAGGGCTCGAGCAAACCTGACAGGGCACGAAGGAGCCCGACAGGGCCCGATCAAACCCGACAGGGCCCAACGGATCCCGACAGGGCCTGAGCAAACCTGACAGGGCCCGACGGAGCCCGACAGGACGCGGGCAAACCCGACAGGGCCCGAGCAAACCCGACAGGGCCTGACAAGGCCCGACGGGACCTGAGCAAACTCGACAGGACCCGACAAAGCCTGACAGGGTTTGATGGAGACCGACAGGGCCCGAGCAAACCCGACAGGGCTCGATGGAGCCCGACAGGGCCCGAGGAAACCCGACAGGGCGCGACGGAGCCTGACAGGGCCCGAGCAAACCCGACAGGGCTCGACGGAGCCAGACAGGGCCTGAGGAAACCAGAGAGGGCCCGACGGAGCCCGACAAGGCCCTAGCAAACCCGACAGGGCCTGAGCAAACCCGACAGGGCCCGACAGAGCCCGACAGGGCCTGAGGAAACCAGACAGGGCCCGACGGAGCCCGACAGGGCCCTAGCAAACCCGACAGGGCTTGACAAAGCCTGACAGGCCCCGAGCAAACCCGACAGGGCCCGAGCAAACCTGACAGGGCCCGACGGAGCCCGACAGGGCCCGAGCAAAACCGTAAGGGCCCGATGGAGCGCGACAGGGCTCGATGGAGCCCGACAGGGCCCGAGGAAACCCGACAGGGCCCGACGGAGCCCGATAGGGCCCGAGCAAACCCGACAGGACCCGATGGAGCCCGACAGGGCTCGAGCAAACCCGACAGGGCCTGAGCAAATCCGACAGGGCCCGACGGAGCCCGACAGGGCCCGAGCAAACCCGAAAGGGCCCGACGGAGCCTGACAGGGCTCGATGGAGCCCGACAGGGCCCGAGGAAACCCGACAGGGCCCCACGGAGCCCGATAGGGCCCGAGCAAACCCGACAGGGCATGATGGAGCCTGACAGGGCCCGGGCAAACCCGACAGGGCACGCTGGAGCCCGACAGAGCCCAAGCAAACCCGACAAAGCCCGACAAGGCCCGACAGGGCCCGAGCAAACCTGACAGGACCTGACAAAGCCTTACAGGGCCCGACGGAGCCCGACAGGGCCTGAGCAAACCCGAAAGAGCTCGACGGAGCCTGACAGGGCTCGATAGAGTCCTACAGGGCCCGAGGAAACCCGACAGGGCCCGACGGAACCCGAGAGGGCCCGACGGAACCCGAGAGGGCCCGAGGGAATCCGACAGGGCCCGACGGAGCCTGACAGGGCCCGAGCAAACCCGACAGGGCCCGACAGAGCCCGACAGGACCCGAGCAAACCCGAAAGGGCCCGAGCAAACCCGACAGGGTTCGACAAAGCCTGACAGGGCTCGATGGAGCCCGACAGGGCCCAAGGAAACCCGACAGGGCCCGACAGAGCCCGACAGTGCCCAGGCAAACGTGACAGGGCCCGACGGAGCCCGACAGGGCACGAGCAAACCAGACAGGGCCTGACGGAGCCTGACAGGGCCCGAGCAAACCCGACAGGGCTCGACAACGCCTGACAGGGCCCGAGCAAACCCGACAGGGCTCGAGCAAACCTGACAGGGCACGAAGGAGCCCGACAGGGCCCGATCAAACCCGACAGGGCCCAACGGATCCCGACAGGGCCCGAGCAAACCTGACAGGGCCCGACGGAGCCCGACAGGACGCGGGCAAACCCGACAGGGCCCGAGCAAACCCGACAGGGCCTGACAAGGCCCGACGGGGCCTGAGCAAACTCGACAGGACCCGACAAAGCCTGACAGGGTTTGATGGAGACCGACAGGGCCCGAGCAAACCCGACAGGGCTCGATGGAGCCCGACAGGGCCCGAGGAAACCCGACAGGGCGCGACGGAGCCTGACAGGGCCCGAGCAAACCCGACAGGGCTCGACGGAGCCAGACAGGGCCTGAGGAAACCAGAGAGGGCCCGACGGAGCCCGACAAGGCCCTAGCAAACCCGACAGGGCCCGACAGAGCCCGACAGGGCCTGAGGAAACCAGACAGGGCCCGACGGAGCCCGACAGGGCCCTAGCAAACCCGACAGGGCTTGACAAAGCCTGACAGGCCCCGAGCAAATCCGACAGGGCCCGAGCAAACCTGACAGGGCCCGACGGAGCCCGACAGGGCCCGAGCAAAACCGTAAGGGCCCGACGGAGCGCGACAGGGCTCGATGGAGCCCGACAGGGCCCGAGGAAACCCGACAGGGCCCGACGGAGCCCGATAGGGCCCGAGCAAACCCGACAGGACCCGATGGAGCCCGACAGGGCTCGAGCAAACCCGACAGGGCCTGAGCAAATCCGACAGGGCCCGACGGAGCCCGACAGGGCCCGAGCAAACCCGAAAGGGCCCGACGGAGCCTGACAGGGCTCGATGGAGCCCGACAGGGCCCGAGGAAACCCGACAGGGCCCCACGGAGCCCGATAGGGCCCGAGCAAACCCGACAGGGCATGATGGAGCCTGACAGGGCCCGGGCAAACCCGACAGGGCACGCTGGAGCCCGACAGAGCCCGAGCAAACCCGACAAAGCCCGACAAGGCCCGACAGGGCCCGAGCAAACCTGACAGGACCTGACAAAGCCTTACAGGGCCCGACGGAGCCCGACAGGGCCTGAGCAAACCCGAAAGAGCTCGACGGAGCCTGACAGGGCTCGATAGAGTCCTACAGGGCCCGAGGAAACCCGACAGGGCCCGACGGAACCCGAGAGGGCCCGACGGAACCCGAGAGGGCCCGAGGGAATCCGACAGGGCCCGACGGAGCCTGACAGGGCCCGAGCAAACCCGACAGGGCCCGACAGAGCCCGACAGGACCCGAGCAAACCCGAAAGGGCCCGAGCAAACCCGACAGGGTTCGACAAAGCCTGACAGGGCTCGATGGAGCCCGACAAGGCCCGAGGAAACCCGACAGGGCCCGACGGAGCCTGACAGGGCCCGAGCAAACCCGACAGGGCTCGACGGAGCCTGACAGGGCCCGAGCAAACCCGACAGGGCCTGAGCAAACCTGACAGGGCACGAAGGAGCCCGACAGGGCCCGAGCAAACCCGACAAGGCCCAACGGATCCCGACAGGGCCTGAGCAAACCTGACAGGGCCCAACGGAGCCCGACAGGGCACTAGCAAACCCGACAGGGCCTGACGGAGCCTCACAGGGCCCGAGCAAACCCGACAGGGCCCGAGCGAATCTGACGGGGCCCGACGGAGCCCGACAGGACGCGGGCAAACCCGACAGGTCCCGAGCAAACCCGACAGGGCCTGACAAGGCCCGACAGGGCCTAAGCAAACCTGACAGGGCCTGACGGAGCCCGACAGGGGTCGAGCAAACCCGATAGGGCCTGACGGAGCCTGACAGGGCCCGAGCAAACCTGACAGGGCCCGAGAGAACCTGACAGGGCCCGACGGAGCCCGACAGGGCGCGAGCAAACCCGACAGGGGCTGACAAGGCCCGACAGGGCCTGAGCAAACCCGACAGGACCCGCCAAAGCCTGATAGGGTCCGATGGAGGCCGACAGGGCCCGAGGAAACCCGACAGGGCGCGACGGAGCCTGACAGGGCCCGAGCAAACCTGACAGGGTTCGACGGAGCCCGACAGGGCCCGAGCAAACCCGACAGGGTCCGACGAAGCCGGACAGGGCTTCAGCAAACCCGACAGGGCCCGAACAAACCCGACAGGGCCCGACGGAGCCCGACAGGGCCCGAGGAAACCAGACAGGGCCCGACAGAGCCCGACAGGGCCCGAGCAAACCCGACAGGGCCCGAGCAAACCCGACAGGGTTCGACAAAGCCTGACAGGGCTTGATGGAGCCCGACAGGGCCCGAGGAAACCCGACAGGGCCCGACGGAGCCTGACAGAGCCTGAGCAAACCCGACAGGGCTCGACGGAGCTTGATAGGCCCCGAGCAAACCCGACAGGGCCTGACGGAGCCCGACAGGGCCCAAGCAAACCCGAAAGGCCCCGACGAAGCCTGACAGGGCTCGATGGAGCCCGACAGGGCCCGAGGAAACCCGACAGGGCCCGACGGAGCCCGATAGGGCCCGAGCAAACCCGACAGGGCCTGATGGAGCCCGACAGGGCTCGAGCAAACCCGACAGGGTCCGAGCAAACCCGACAGGGCCCGACGGAGCCCGACAGAGCCCGAGGAAACCAGACAGGGCTTGACGGAGCCCGACAGGGCCCGAGCAAACCCGACAGGGCCCGACGGAGCCCGACAGGGCCCGAGCAAACCCGTAAGGGCCCGACGGAGCCTGACAGGGCTCGATGGAGCCTGACAGGGCCCGAGGAAACCCGACAGGGCCTGATTGAGCCCGATAGGGCCCGAGCAAACCCGACAGGGCCTGACGGAGCCTGACAGGGCCCGGGCAAACCCGACAGGGCACGCTGGAGCCCGACAGAGCCCGAGCAAACCCGACAGGGCCCGACAAGGCCCGACAGGGCCCGAGCAAACCTGACACGTCCTGACAAAGCCTGACAGGGCCCGACGGAGCCCGCCAGGGCCCGAGCAAACCCGAAAGTGCCCGACGGAGCCTGACAGGGCTCAGTGGAGTCCGACAGGGCCCGAGGAAACCCGACAGGGCCCGACGGAGCCTGACAAGGCCCGAGAAAACCTGACAGGGCTCGACGGAGCCCGACAGGGCCCGAGCAGACTCGACAGGGTCCGACGAAGCCTGACAGGGCTTCATAAAACCCGACAGGGCCCGAGCAAACCGACAGGGCCCAACGGAGCCCGACAGGGCCCGAGGAAACCAGACAGGGCCCGACAGAGCCTGACAGGGCCCGAGCAAACCCGACAGGGCCTGAGCAAACCCGACAGGGTTCGACAAAGCCTGACAGGGCTCGATGGAGCCCGACAGGGCCCAAGGAAACCCGACAGGGCCCGACGGAGCCCGACAGTGCCCAAGCAAACCTGACAGGGCCCGACGGAGCCCGACAGGGCACGAGCAAACCAGACAGGGCCTGACGGAGCCTGACAGGGCCCGAGCAAACCCGACAGGGCGCAACGGATCCCGACAGGGCCCAAGCAAACCTGACAGGGCCCGACGGAGCCTGACAGGGCTCGAACAAACCCGACAGGGCCTGAGCAAATCCGACAGGGCCCGACGGAACCCGACAGGGCCCGAGCAAACCTGAAAGGGCCCGACGGAGCCTGACAGGGCTCGAGGGAGCCCGACAGGGCCCGAGGAAACCCGACAGGGCCCCACGGAGCCCGATAGGGCCCGAGCAAACCCGACAGGGCCTGACGGAGCCCGACAGGGCCCGAGCAAACCCGACAGGGTCCGACGAAGCCTGACAGGGCTTCAGCTAACCCGACAGGGCCCAAGCAAATCCGACAGGGCCCGACGGAGCCCGACAGGGCCCGAGGAAACCAGACAGGGCCCGACGGAGTCTGACAGAGCCCGAGCAAACCCGAAAGGGCCCTACGAAGCCTGACAGGGCTCGATGGAGCCCGACAGGGCCCGAGGAAACCCGACAGGGCCTGACGGAGCCCGACAGGGCCCGAGCAAACCCGAAAGGGCCCGACGAAGCCTGACAGGGCTCGATGGAGCCCGACAGGGCCCGAGGAAACCCGACAGGGCCCGACGGAGCCCGATAGGGCCCGAGCAAACCCGACAGGGCCTGATGGAGCCCGACAGGGCTCGAGCAAACCTGACAGGGTCCGACGAAGCCTGACAGGGCTTCAGCAAACCCGACATGGCCCGAGCAAACCCGACAGGGCCCGACGGATCCCAACAGAGCCCGAGGAAACCAGACAGGGCCCGACGGAGCCCGACAGGGCCCGAGCAAACCCGACAGGGCCCGACGGAGCCCGACAGGGCCCGAGCAAACCCGACAGGGCCTGATGGAGCCTGACAGGGCCCGGGCAAACCCGACAGGGCACGCTGGAGCCCGACAGAGTCCGAGCAAACCCGACAGGGCCCGACAAGGCCCGACAGGGCCCGAGCAAACCTGACAGGACCTGACAAAGCCTGACAGGGCCCGACGGAGCCCGACAGGGCCTGAGTAAACCCGAAAGAGCCCGACGGAGCCTGACAGGGCTCGATAGAGTCCGACAGGGCCCGAGGAAACCCGACAGGGCCCGACGGAACCCGAGAGGGCCCGACGGAAACCGAGAGGGCCCGAGGGAATCCGACAGGCCCCGACGGAGCCTGACAGGGCCCGAGCAAACCCGACAGGGCCCGAGCAAACCCGACAGGGTTCGACAAAGCCTGACAGGGCTCGATGGAGCCCGACAAGGCCCGAGGAAACCCGACAGGGCCCGACGGAGCCTGACAGGGCCCGAGCAAACCCGACAGGGCTCGACGGAGCCTGACAGGGCCCGAGCAAACCCGACAGGGCCCGAGCAAACCTGACAGGGCACGAAGGAGCCCGACAGGGCCCGAGCAAACCCGACAAGGCCCCACGGATCCCGACAGGGCCTGAGCAAACCTGACAGGGCCCAACGGAGCCCGACAGGGCACTAGCAAACCCGACAGGGCCTGACGGACCCTCACAGGGCACGAGCAAACCCGACAGGGCCCGAGCGAATCTGACAGGGCCCGACGGAGCCCGACAGGGCGCGAGCAAACCCGACAGGGACTGACAAGGCCCGACAGGGCCTGAGCAAACCCGACAGGACCCGCCAAAGCCTGATAGGGTCCGATGGAGCCCGACAGGGCCCGAGGAAACCCGACAAGGCGCGACGGAGCCTGACAGGGCCCGAGCAAACCTGACAGGGTTCGACGGAGCCCGACAGGGCCCGAGAAAACCCGACAGGGTCCGACGAAGCCTGACAGGGCTTCAGCAAACCCGACAGGGCCCGAGCAAACCCGACAGGGCCCGAGCAAACCCGACAGGGCCCGACGGAGCCCGACAGGGCCCGAGGAAACCAGACAGGGCCCGAGCAAACCCGAAAGGGCCCGACGAAGCCTGACAGGGCTCGATGGAGCCCGACAGGGCCCGAGGAAACCCGACAGGGCCCGACGGAGCCCAACAGAGCCCGAGGAAACCCGACAGGACCCGATGGAGCCCGACAGGGCTCGAGCAAACCCGACAGGGCCTGAGCAAATCCGACAGGGCCCGACGGAGCCCGACAGGGCCCAAGCAAACCCGAAAGGGCCCGACGGAGCCTGACAGGGCTCGATGGAGCCCGACAGGGCCCGAGGAAACCCGACAGGGCCCCACGGAGCCCGATAGGGCCCGAGCAAACCCGACAGGGCCTGATGGAGCCTGACAGGGCCCGGGCAAACCCGACAGGGCACGCTGGAGCCCGACAGAGCCCGAGCAAACCCGACAGGGCCCGACAAGGCCCGACAGGGCCCGAGCAAACCTGACAGGACCTGACAAAGCCTGACAGGGCCTGACGGAGCCCGCCAGGGCCCGAGCAAACCCGAAAGAGCCCGACGGAGCCTGACAGGGCTCAGTGGAGTCCGACAGGGCCCGAGGAAATCCGACAGGGCCCGACGGAACCCGACAGGGCCTGAGCAAACCCGACAGGGCCCGAGCAAACCCGACAGGGCCCGACAAAGCCTGACAAGGCCCGAGAAAACCTGACAGGGCTCGACGGAGCCCGACAGGGCCCGAGCACACTCGACAGGGTCCGACGAAGCCTGACAGGGCTTCAGAAAACCCGACAGGGCCCGAGCAAACCGACAGGGCCCAACGGAGCCCGACAGGGCCCGAGGAAACCAGACAGGGCCCGACAGAGCCCGACAGGGCCCGAGCAAACCTGACAGGGCCCGACGGAGCCCGACAGGGCACGAGCAAACCAGACAGGGCCTGACGAAGCCTGACAGGGCCCGAGCAAACCCGACAGGGCTCGACAAAGCCTGACAGGGTCCGATGGAGACCGACAGGGCCCGAGCAAACCCGACAGGGCTCGATGGAGCCCGACAGGGCCCGAGGAAACCCGACAGGGCGCGACGGAGCCTGACAGGGCCCGAGCAAACCCGACAGGGCTCGACGGAGCCCGACAGGGCCTGAGGAAACCAGACAGGGCCCGACGGACCCCGACAGGGCCCTAGCAAACCCGACAGGGCCTGAGCAAACCCGACAGGGCCCGACGGAGCCCGACAGGACGCGGGCAAACCCGACAGGTCCCGAGCAAACCCGACAGGGCCTGACAAGGCCCGACAGGGCTCAAGCAAACCTGACAGGGCCTGACGGAGCCCGACAGGGCCCGAGCAAACCCGATAGGGCCTGACAGAGCCTGACAGGGCCCGAGCAAACCCGTAAGGGCCCGACGAAGCCTGACAGGGCTCGATGGAGCCCGACAGGGCCCGAGGAAACCCGACAGGGCGCGACGGAGCCAGACAGGGCCCGAGCAAACCCGACAGGGTTCGACGGAGCCCGACTAGGCCCGAGCAAACCCGACAGGGTCCGACGAAGCCTGACAGGGCTTCAGCAAACCCGAGAGGGCCCGAGCAAACCCGACAGGGCCCGACGGAGCCCGACAGGGCCCGAGGAAACCAGACAGGGCCCGACAGAGCCCGACAGGGCCCGAGCAAACCCGACAGGGCCCGAGCAAACCCGACAGGGCCCGAGCAAACCCGACAGGGCTCGACAAAGCCTGACAGGGCTTGATGGAGCCCGACAGGGCCCGAGGAAACCCGACAGGGCCCGACGGAGCCTGACAGAGCCCGAGCAAACCCGACAGGGCTCGACGGAGCCCGATAGGGCCCGAGCAAACCCGACAGGGCCTGACGGAGCCCGACAGGGCCCGAGCAAACCCGACAGGGCCCGACGGAGCCCGACAGAGCCCGAGGAAACCAGACAGGGCCCGACGGAGCCCGACAGGGCCCGAGCAAACCCGACAGGGCCCGACGGAGCCCGACAGGGCCGGAGCAAACCCGTAAGGGCCCGACGGAGCCTGACAGGGCTCGATGGAGGCCGACAGGGCCCGAGGAAACCCGACAGGGCCTGATTGAGCCCGATAGGGCCCGAGCAAACCCGACAGGGCCTGATGGAGCCTGACAGGGCCCGGGCAAACCCGACAGGGCACGCTGGAGCCCGACAGAGCCCGAGCAAACCCGACAGCGCCCGACAAGGCCCGACAGGGCCCGAGCAAACCTGACACGTCCTGACAAAGCCTGACAGGGCCCGACGGAGCCCGACAGGGCC
The DNA here is from genome assembly GCF_037038585.1 of Patagioenas fasciata. Classification (NCBI taxonomy): domain Eukaryota; kingdom Metazoa; phylum Chordata; class Aves; order Columbiformes; family Columbidae; genus Patagioenas; species Patagioenas fasciata. The sequence goes on from NW_027288506.1 coordinate 2,165,931, forward strand.
TGAGCACACTCGACAGGGTCCGACGAAGCCTGACAGGGCTTCAGAAAACCCGACAGGGCCCGAGCAAACCGACAGGGCCCAACGGAGCCCGAAAGGCCCGAGGAAACCAGACAGGGCCCGACAGAGCCCGACAGGGCCCGAGCAAACCCGACAGGGCCTGAGCAAACCCGACAGGGTTCGACAAAGCCTGACAGGGCCCGACGGAGCCCGCCAGGGCCCGAGCAAAGCCGAAAGAGCCCGACGGAGCCTGACAGGGCTCAGTGGAGTCCGACAGGGCCCGAGGAAACCTGACAGGGCCCGACGGAACCCGACAGGGCCTGAGCAAACCCGACAGGGCCCGAGCAAACCCGACAGGGCCCGACAAAGCCTGACAAGGCCCGAGAAAACCTGACAGGGCTCGACGGAGCCCGACAGGGCCCGAGCACACTCGACAGGGTCCGACGAAGCCTGACAGGGCTTCAGAAAACCCGACAGGACCCGAGCAAACTGACAGGGCCCAACGGAGCCCGACAGGGCCGGAGGAAACCAGACAGGGCCCGACAGAGCCCGACAGGGCCCGAGCAAACCCGACAGGGCCTGAGCAAACCCGACAGGGTTCGACAAAGCCTGACAGGGCTCGATGGAGCCCGACAGGGCCCAAGGAAACCCGACAGGGCCCGACAGAGCCCGACAGTGCCCAGGCAAACCTGACAGGGCCCGACGGAGCCCGACAGGGCACGAGCAAACCAGACAGGGCCTGACGGAGCCTGACAGGGCCCGAGCAAACCCGACAGGGCTCGACAACGCCTGACCGGGCCCGAGCAAACCCGACAGGGCTCGAGCAAACCTGACAGGGCACGAAGGAGCCCGACAGGGCCCGATCAAACCCGACAGGGCCCAACGGATCCCGACAGGGCCTGAGCAAACCTGACAGGGCCCGACGGAGCCCGACAGGACGCGGGCAAACCCGACAGGGCCCGAGCAAACCCGACAGGGCCTGACAAGGCCCGACGGGACCTGAGCAAACTCGACAGGACCCGACAAAGCCTGACAGGGTTTGATGGAGACCGACAGGGCCCGAGCAAACCCGACAGGGCTCGATGGAGCCCGACAGGGCCCGAGGAAACCCGACAGGGCGCGACGGAGCCTGACAGGGCCCGAGCAAACCCGACAGGGCTCGACGGAGCCAGACAGGGCCTGAGGAAACCAGAGAGGGCCCGACGGAGCCCGACAAGGCCCTAGCAAACCCGACAGGGCCTGAGCAAACCCGACAGGGCCCGACAGAGCCCGACAGGGCCTGAGGAAACCAGACAGGGCCCGACGGAGCCCGACAGGGCCCTAGCAAACCCGACAGGGCTTGACAAAGCCTGACAGGCCCCGAGCAAACCCGACAGGGCCCGAGCAAACCTGACAGGGCCCGACGGAGCCCGACAGGGCCCGAGCAAAACCGTAAGGGCCCGATGGAGCGCGACAGGGCTCGATGGAGCCCGACAGGGCCCGAGGAAACCCGACAGGGCCCGACGGAGCCCGATAGGGCCCGAGCAAACCCGACAGGACCCGATGGAGCCCGACAGGGCTCGAGCAAACCCGACAGGGCCTGAGCAAATCCGACAGGGCCCGACGGAGCCCGACAGGGCCCGAGCAAACCCGAAAGGGCCCGACGGAGCCTGACAGGGCTCGATGGAGCCCGACAGGGCCCGAGGAAACCCGACAGGGCCCCACGGAGCCCGATAGGGCCCGAGCAAACCCGACAGGGCATGATGGAGCCTGACAGGGCCCGGGCAAACCCGACAGGGCACGCTGGAGCCCGACAGAGCCCAAGCAAACCCGACAAAGCCCGACAAGGCCCGACAGGGCCCGAGCAAACCTGACAGGACCTGACAAAGCCTTACAGGGCCCGACGGAGCCCGACAGGGCCTGAGCAAACCCGAAAGAGCTCGACGGAGCCTGACAGGGCTCGATAGAGTCCTACAGGGCCCGAGGAAACCCGACAGGGCCCGACGGAACCCGAGAGGGCCCGACGGAACCCGAGAGGGCCCGAGGGAATCCGACAGGGCCCGACGGAGCCTGACAGGGCCCGAGCAAACCCGACAGGGCCCGACAGAGCCCGACAGGACCCGAGCAAACCCGAAAGGGCCCGAGCAAACCCGACAGGGTTCGACAAAGCCTGACAGGGCTCGATGGAGCCCGACAGGGCCCAAGGAAACCCGACAGGGCCCGACAGAGCCCGACAGTGCCCAGGCAAACGTGACAGGGCCCGACGGAGCCCGACAGGGCACGAGCAAACCAGACAGGGCCTGACGGAGCCTGACAGGGCCCGAGCAAACCCGACAGGGCTCGACAACGCCTGACAGGGCCCGAGCAAACCCGACAGGGCTCGAGCAAACCTGACAGGGCACGAAGGAGCCCGACAGGGCCCGATCAAACCCGACAGGGCCCAACGGATCCCGACAGGGCCCGAGCAAACCTGACAGGGCCCGACGGAGCCCGACAGGACGCGGGCAAACCCGACAGGGCCCGAGCAAACCCGACAGGGCCTGACAAGGCCCGACGGGGCCTGAGCAAACTCGACAGGACCCGACAAAGCCTGACAGGGTTTGATGGAGACCGACAGGGCCCGAGCAAACCCGACAGGGCTCGATGGAGCCCGACAGGGCCCGAGGAAACCCGACAGGGCGCGACGGAGCCTGACAGGGCCCGAGCAAACCCGACAGGGCTCGACGGAGCCAGACAGGGCCTGAGGAAACCAGAGAGGGCCCGACGGAGCCCGACAAGGCCCTAGCAAACCCCGACAGGGCCCGACAGAGCCCGACAGGGCCTGAGGAAACCAGACAGGGCCCGACGGAGCCCGACAGGGCCCTAGCAAACCCGACAGGGCTTGACAAAGCCTGACAGGCCCCGAGCAAATCCGACAGGGCCCGAGCAAACCTGACAGGGCCCGACGGAGCCGACAGGGCCCGAGCAAAACCGTAAGGGCCCGACGGAGCGCGACAGGGCTCGATGGAGCCCGACAGGGCCGAGGAAACCCGACAGGGCCCGACGGAGCCCGATAGGGCCCGAGCAAACCCGACAGGACCCGATGGAGCCCGACAGGGCTCGAGCAAACCCGACAGGGCCTGAGCAAATCCGACAGGGCCCGACGGAGCCCGACAGGGCCCGAGCAAACCCGAAAGGGCCCGACGGAGCCTGACAGGGCTCGATGGAGCCCGACAGGGCCCGAGGAAACCCGACAGGGCCCCACGGAGCCCGATAGGGCCCGAGCAAACCCGACAGGGCATGATGGAGCCTGACAGGGCCCGGGCAAACCCGACAGGGCACGCTGGAGCCCGACAGAGCCCGAGCAAACCCGACAAAGCCCGACAAGGCCCGACAGGGCCCGAGCAAACCTGACAGGACCTGACAAAGCCTTACAGGGCCCGACGGAGCCCGACAGGGCCTGAGCAAACCCGAAAGAGCTCGACGGAGCCTGACAGGGCTCGATAGAGTCCTACAGGGCCCGAGGAAACCCGACAGGGCCCGACGGAACCCGAGAGGGCCCGACGGAACCCGAGAGGGCCCGAGGGAATCCGACAGGGCCCGACGGAGCCTGACAGGGCCCGAGCAAACCCGACAGGGCCCGACAGAGCCCGACAGGACCCGAGCAAACCCGAAAGGGCCCGAGCAAACCGACAGGGTTCGACAAAGCCTGACAGGGCTCGATGGAGCCCGACAAGGCCCGAGGAAACCCGACAGGGCCCGACGGAGCCTGACAGGGCCCGAGCAAACCCGACAGGGCTCGACGGAGCCTGACAGGGCCCGAGCAAACCCGACAGGGCCTGAGCAAACCTGACAGGGCACGAAGGAGCCCGACAGGGCCCGAGCAAACCCGACAAGGCCCAACGGATCCCGACAGGGCCTGAGCAAACCTGACAGGGCCCAACGGAGCCCGACAGGGCACTAGCAAACCCGACAGGGCCTGACGGAGCCTCACAGGGCCCGAGCAAACCCGACAGGGCCCGAGCGAATCTGACGGGGCCCGACGGAGCCCGACAGGACGCGGGCAAACCCGACAGGTCCCGAGCAAACCCGACAGGGCCTGACAAGGCCCGACAGGGCCTAAGCAAACCTGACAGGGCCTGACGGAGCCCGACAGGGGTCGAGCAAACCCGATAGGGCCTGACGGAGCCTGACAGGGCCCGAGCAAACCTGACAGGGCCCGAGAGAACCTGACAGGGCCCGACGGAGCCCGACAGGGCGCGAGCAAACCCGACAGGGGCTGACAAGGCCCGACAGGGCCTGAGCAAACCCGACAGGACCCGCCAAAGCCTGATAGGGTCCGATGGAGGCCGACAGGGCCCGAGGAAACCCGACAGGGCGCGACGGAGCCTGACAGGGCCCCGAGCAAACCTGACAGGGTTCGACGGAGCCCGACAGGGCCCGAGCAAACCCGACAGGGTCCGACGAAGCCGGACAGGGCTTCAGCAAACCCGACAGGGCCCGAACAAACCCGACAGGGCCCGACGGAGCCCGACAGGGCCCGAGGAAACCAGACAGGGCCCGACAGAGCCCGACAGGGCCCGAGCAAACCCGACAGGGCCCGAGCAAACCCGACAGGGTTCGACAAAGCCTGACAGGGCTTGATGGAGCCGACAGGGCCCGAGGAAACCGACAGGGCCCGACGGAGCCTGACAGAGCCTGAGCAAACCCGACAGGGCTCGACGGAGCTTGATAGGCCCCGAGCAAACCCGACAGGGCCTGACGGAGCCCGACAGGGCCCAAGCAAACCGAAAGGCCCCGACGAAGCCTGACAGGGCTCGATGGAGCCCGACAGGGCCCGAGGAAACCCGACAGGGCCCGACGGAGCCCGATAGGGCCCGAGCAAACCCGACAGGGCCTGATGGAGCCCGACAGGGCTCGAGCAAACCCGACAGGGTCCGAGCAAACCCGACAGGGCCCGACGGAGCCCGACAGAGCCCGAGGAAACCAGACAGGGCTTGACGGAGCCCGACAGGGCCCGAGCAAACCCGACAGGGCCCGACGGAGCCCGACAGGGCCCGAGCAAACCCGTAAGGGCCCGACGGAGCCTGACAGGGCTCGATGGAGCCTGACAGGGCCGAGGAAACCCGACAGGGCCTGATTGAGCCCGATAGGGCCCGAGCAAAACCCGACAGGGCCTGACGGAGCCTGACAGGGCCGGGCAAACCCGACAGGGCACGCTGGAGCCCGACAGAGCCCGAGCAAACCCGACAGGGCCCGACAAGGCCCGACAGGGCCCGAGCAAACCTGACACGTCCTGACAAAGCCTGACAGGGCCCGACGGAGCCCGCAGGGCCGAGACAAACCGAAAGTGCCGACGGAGCCTGACAGGGCTCAGTGGAGTCCGACAGGGCCCGAGGAAACCCGACAGGCCCGACGGAGCCTGACAAGGCCCGAGAAAACCTGACAGGGCTCGACGGAGCCCGACAGGGCCGAGCAGACTCGACAGGGTCCGACGAAGCCTGACAGGGCTTCATAAAACCCGACAGGGCCCGAGCAAACCGACAGGGCCCAACGGAGCCCGACAGGGCCCGAGGAAACCAGACAGGGCCGACAGAGCCTGACAGGGCCCGAGCAAACCCGACAGGGCCTGAGCAAACCCGACAGGGTTCGACAAAGCCTGACAGGGCTCGATGGAGCCCGACAGGGGCCACAGGAAACCCGACAGGGCCCGACGGAGCCCGACAGTGCCCAAGCAAACCTGACAGGGCCCGACGGAGCCCGACAGGGCACGAGCAAACCAGACAGGGCCTGACGGAGCCTGACAGGGCCCGAGCAAACCCGACAGGGCGCAACGGATCCCGACAGGGCCCAAGCAACACCTGACAGGCCCGACGGAGCCTGACAGGGCTCGAACAAACCCGACAGGGCTGAGCAAATCCGACAGGGCCCGACGGAACCCGACAGGCCCGAGCAAACCTGAAAGGCCCGACGGAGCCTGACAGGGCTCGAGGGAGCCCGACAGGGCCCGAGGAAACCCGACAGGGCCCCACGGAGCCCGATAGGGCCCGAGCAAACCCGACAGGGCCTGACGGAGCCCGACAGGGCCCGAGCAAACCCGACAGGGTCCGACGAAGCCTGACAGGGCTTCAGCTAACCCGACAGGGCCCAAGCAAATCCGACAGGGCCCGACGGAGCCCGACAGGGCCCGAGGAAACCAGACAGGCCCGACGGAGTCTGACAGAGCCCGAGCAAACCCGAAAGGGCCCTACGAAGCCTGACAGGGCTCGATGGAGCCCGACAGGGCCCGAGAAACCCGACAGGGCCTGACGGAGCCGACAGGGCCCGAGCAAACCCGAAAGGCCCGACGAAGCCTGACAGGGCTCGATGGAGCCCGACAGGGCCCGAGGAAACCCGACAGGGCCCGACGGAGCCCGATAGGGCCCGAGCAAACCCGACAGGGCCTGATGGAGCCCGACAGGCTCGAGCAAACCTGACAGGGTCCGACGAAGCCTGACAGGGCTTCAGCAAACCCGACATGGCCCGAGCAAACCCGACAGGGCCCGACGGATCCCAACAGAGCCCGAGGAAACCAGACAGGGCCCGACGGAGCCCGACAGGGCCCGAGCAAACCCGACAGGGCCCGACGGAGCCCGACAGGGCCCGAGCAAACCCGACAGGGCCTGATGGAGCCTGACAGGGCCCGGGCAAACCCGACAGGGCACGCTGGAGCCCGACAGAGTCCGAGCAAACCCGACAGGGCCCGACAAGGCCCGACAGGGCCCGAGCAAACCTGACAGGACTGACAAAGCCTGACAGGGCCCGACGGAGCCCGACAGGGCCTGAGTAACCCCGAAAGAGCCGACGGAGCCTGACAGGGCTCGATAGAGTCCGACAGGGCCCGAGGAAACCCGACAGGGCCTGACGGAACCCGAGAGGGCCCGACGGAAACCGAGAGGGCCCGAGGGAATCCGACAGGCCCCGACGGAGCCTGACAGGGCCCGAGCAAACCCGACAGGGCCCGAGCAAACCCGACAGGGTTCGACAAAGCCTGACAGGGCTCGATGGAGCCCGACAAGGCCCGAGGAAACCCGACAGGGCCCGACGGAGCCTGACAGGGCCCGAGCAAACCCGACAGGGCTCAGACGGAGCCTGACAGGGCCCGAGCAAACCCGACAGGGCCCGAGCAAACCTGACAGGGCACGAAGGAGCCCGACAGGGCCCGAGCAACCCGACAAGGCCCACGGATCCCGACAGGGCCTGAGCAAACCTGACAGGGCCCAACGGAGCCCGACAGGGCACTAGCAAACCCGACAGGGCCTGACGGACCCTCACAGGGCACGAGCAAACCCGACAGGGCCCGAGCGAATCTGACAGGGCCCGACGGAGCCCGACAGGGCGCGAGCAAACCCGACAGGGACTGACAAGGCCCGACAGGGCCTGAGCAAACCCGACAGGACCCGCCAAAGCCTGATAGGGTCCGATGGAGCCCGACAGGGCCCGAGGAAACCCGACAAGGCGCGACGGAGCCTGACAGGGCCCGAGCAAACCTGACAGGGTTCGACGGAGCCCGACAGGGCCCGAGAAAACCCGACAGGGTCCGACGAAGCCTGACAGGGCTTCAGCAAACCCGACAGGGCCCGAGCAAACCCGACAGGGCCCGAGCAAACCCGACAGGGCCCGACGGAGCCCGACAGGGCCCGAGGAAACCAGACAGGGCCCGAGCAAACCCGAAAGGGCCCGACGAAGCCTGACAGGGCTCGATGGAGCCCGACAGGGCCCGAGGAAACCCGACAGGGCCCGACGGAGCCCAACAGAGCCCGAGGAAACCCGACAGGACCCGATGGAGCCCGACAGGGCTCGAGCAAACCCGACAGGGCCTGAGCAAATCCGACAGGGCCCGACGGAGCCCGACAGGGCCCAAGCAAACCCGAAAGGGCCGACGGAGCCTGACAGGGCTCGATGGAGCCCGACAGGGCCCGAGGAACCCGACAGGGCCCCACGGAGCCCGATAGGGCCCGAGCAAACCCGACAGGGCCTGATGGAGCCTGACAGGGCCCGGGCAAACCCGACAGGGCACGCTGGAGCCCGACAGAGCCCGAGCAAACCCGACAGGGCCCGACAAGGCCCGACAGGGCCCGAGCAAACCTGACAGGACCTGACAAAGCCTGACAGGGCCTGACGGAGCCCGCAGGGCCCGAGCAAACCCGAAAGAGCCCGACGGAGCCTGACAGGGCTCAGTGGAGTCCGACAGGGCCCGAGGAAAATCCGACAGGGCCCGACGAAATCCGACAGGGCCCGACGGAACCCGACAGGGCCTGAGCAAACCCGACAGGGGCACCGAGCAAACCCGACAGGGCCCGACAAAGCCTGACAAGGCCCGAGAAAACCTGACAGGGCTCGACGGAGCCCGACAGGGCCCGAGCACACTCGACAGGGTCCGACGAAGCCTGACAGGGCTTCAGAAAACCCGACAGGGCCCGAGCAAACCGGACAGGGCCCAACGGAGCCCGACAGGGCCCGAGGAAACCAGACAGGGCCCGACAGAGCCCGACAGGGCCCGAGCAAACCTGACAGGGCCCGACGGAGCCCGACAGGGCACGAGCAAACCAGACAGGGCCTGACGAAGCCTGACAGGGCCCGAGCAAACCCGACAGGGCTCGACAAAGCCCTGACAGGGTCCA